>NW_024870829.1:600000-980000 GCF_019054845.1 Dipodomys spectabilis | reverse complement strand
CTGGTGCCTGCCTAATCATTGGTCTTACTGATGTTCTGGCACAGACCTGTGAGTTCCCTATCCTCGGGTTGAAGTGGTGGGAGCTGAAGCCCACAGTTGGAATCCTGGTCCTGCCACCTCCAAATGGCAGAAGATCCTAAGAAACTCATTCTTATCCATAAGATTACCAATGGAATGTGATCAATGTCAAGATTGAATGAGTAGTTCTTGAATGATTCTAGGATCAAATTATACACAATTATATCCTAGGACACTGATCGATTTTAGTTAGTACTTCATTAAGCATTTAAACAATCACATTCATTAAATAGAGACAGAATGAAATATCTAAGAATTGGACCTCACATAGTATAAAGGGGCAATTTTTTTCTCCCAGGATTGGGATTTGAACTCATTGTCTGGGTAACTCTGTTGCACTTTGTGGGAAGGGGAAGCTTGCCTCCTTGAAGTCAGGAAATTCAAGTCTGTTCCTTTGGCCTGAATTGGATCCCCAGCAATACAAAACATCCTATTCATGTACATTTTAAATATATGATTTATATTCATATACATATGTTCACTCCATATTACACTCAGTATAGTTATTCTTTCTTGTTTTTTTTTCTTGTATTGACCGTTTATTTTATTGACTATTATGACACATAGAACATTGATTACATTGATTACATAGGATTATAGGTCTGCATATGTATTCCACTTTATACCTGACACCCAGGACTTTCACAGAAAAGGAAAAAAAAATGTGTCACCATCAGCTTCTTACTCCACGATTAATTGTTTGGGAGTGCTGGCATCTGAACTCATGGCCTACAAGGCCAAATTCATGAATGGGTGAGTGTCAACATGCCATCCTGGGGCAAATTGAGCTGACAGGCAGTTCCCAGGACCTGAGATCCAGCCCCAGGGGTTGACAAAATATGAACAGATTGACATACGGATAACAGTACACTAATAAATATATGTTTATAGAGTGCCAGAGATGTCTATCCATTATTCAGTTATATAGACTACATTCCTACCAATTCTTAGGTATTTATTATGCCTCCATGTAATTAATGTTATTGTTTTCATCCTTAATAAACTATTAATGAAATCAGTGTCCTGAAATTATTGAGTTCCTGTAATGGTATTCTTTTAATGCTTCATAAATATTAAATAAAATCAATCAGCTTCCTGAAATCATCTTGTCTAATTTTATAGGAGAATCATTCACGATCAACTCATTCAACCGTGACATTGATAACATTCCTATGGATGGGAACGAGTCTCTTAGTATCTCCTGCCATTGGTAGGTGTCAGGTCGGGGATTTGAAATCAGGGCCTATGTTGCCACGTGGTCCTATGACTTCCCCAATAGTCCACCAGCCTTCAGCAATGCAAGGTAAAATACCCTTTGCAACAGTATCATTCGAACCCAGGAGGGTCACCTCACAAAGGAAGAAAACATAAAAAGACCATCTTGCCACATTTTTCCTGTGATTTTTTTTTCCCTTCAAGGCCTAGGGATCTAGGATCCCAGGATCAGCTGTGGGTCCAGTGGCTGCACCTCAGCCTAAGGTGATCGAAGCTGAAGCAGAGTTGCTATGACCCGAGTTCAAGCCCCGCTCTGGGAAAAAATAAAATAAAATAAATTTAGCTCCCTGGCTTGCAATTCCCATCATTTATTCTGCCAGGTTTTGGATTTGAACTCAGGGTCTGGGTAAATCTGCAGTGGATGAAGGGGAAGCTCACCGTACTTGAAGATAAGAACTTCAGGCCTGTTCACTAGGCCTGAATTCAAGCCCCAGCCTTTGAAAACATGCTATTTATATAAAGATAGTCTTTGTACTTACCTATAGATGTTCAGTTCATACAAGTTTGGTGTGGTTGTTCCTTGTATTTATTGTTGTATTCATTTATTTACCATTGATTTTACTGTCTATGATGACACCCATTCCGTTTATTACATTAATGACATCCTGTCACATAGCATCTAGATTTGTAGACGTGCTCTCCATCATGCCTGACAACCAGGACTCTCAGAGAAAAGGAAAACAAGTTTCACACTCAGCTTCTTACTCCATGATCCAATTGTTGGTAGTGTTGGAATCTGAACTCAGGACCTAGCAAATTGGCAAATAGGTCAATGTGAACACACCATACTGTGAGCAACTAAGGAGGAAGGCCATTCCCAGGATATGACATTGATCCCAGGGGAGGGCCACAATATTTATAAATTCATTGTGTAAACATAGGATCTATATTTACATATATGTGTGGACAGCATCTCGTGTTCGGTGTACTTCTTATTTTGTGTCTTATCCATGGAGGTATTGTGTATTTTACTGAGTATGGTAACAGATATAACAGTGTTTACATGTGATGACAACCTATTACCATGTCTATAGGGTTTCTTATGCGTTCTCCATCCTAGTTGAGACCCAGGACATTCGCAAGACAGGAAAATAGGTGAATCGATTGGCTTCTCATGTCAGGATTCATATTTTGGCTGTGTTGGGATTTGAACTCAGAGCCTAGCAGGCCCAATTGAGGAAAGGGTCAAGGTGAGGACACAGGTCTGTGAGCAATGAAGGAGATAGGCCATTCCCAGGACCTGACATCGAGTGCCAGGGAGGGCCAGATAGTCATAAATTCATAATTTAAACATAGGATCTATATTTACATACATGTATGCGCAGCATCTTGCATTCAGTGCACTTCTTCTCCTTATTTTGTTCCTAATTCATGGAGGTATTGTGTATTTTATTGGTGACAGGTATAACTGTGCTGACATGGATGACAGCCTGTTCCCATGGTTATAGGGTTGTCTATGCATTCATTCTTCATCCTAGTTGAGACCCAGGACTTTCACAGGAGAGGAAAACATTTGCAACGAATGGCTTCTGACATCAGGATGAAACTTTTGTCAGTGCTGGGATGTGAATTCAGGTCTGGGTAGCTCTGTTGAACTGTGGTGGAAGGGGAAGTTCACCATCCTTGAAGACTAGAATGTCAGGCCAGGTCCCAGGCCTGATTTGAAGCCCCAGCACTGGACAAAATAACAAGCCCATCTTTTTTAAACATAGGATTTATCTTTACCTACAGATGTGTTATGCAACTTGCATTCAGTGTAGTTATTCTTTTTATTTTGTGTCTTATTCATGGATGTATTGTATGTTTTATTGAGTATTATGACAGATATAACTGTGCTGATATAGATGTCAACCTATTCCCATGGCTATAGAGTTGCCTATATAGTATTCTCCATCTGTGCTGAGACCCAGGACTTTCACAGAACAGGAAAACAGATGGATCAATTGGCTTCTCACATCAGGGTGAAGCTTTTGGCAGTGCTGGGATTTGAACTCAAGGCTTAGCAGGCCCAATTGGTGAATGGGACATGGTGAGCACACCAGCCTGTGAGCCACTAAGGAGCTTGGCCGTTTCCAGGACCTGAGATTGAGCCCCCCAGGGTGAGGGCCAATATAGTTATAAATTCCCAATTTTTTTTTTATTGTAAAGCTACTATACAGAGGGTTACAGTTACATGAGTGAGGTTATGAGTACACTTCCTCTTGAACATTGTTACCCCCTCCATTGTTTTCCCCCTACCATCCCCTCCCTCTAAATTCCCAATTTAAACAGAGGACTCTATTTCCATACATGGGTGGGCAGTACCTTGCGTTCTGAGTAGTCATTCTCATTATTTTGCCTTATTCAGTGATGTGCTGTGTATTTTCTTGAGTATAGAATGACAAATATAACTGTGTTGACCTGGATGACAACCTATTCACATAAGTAGAGAGTTGCCTATGCATTCTCCATCCTAGCTGAGACCCAGAACATGCACAGCACAGAAAAAAAAAAGGTGCAAAGACTGGCTTCTCACATCAGGGTGAATTTTTGGCAGTGCTGGGATTTGAACTTGGGGCCTAGGAGGCCCAACTAGCCAATGGGTCCACGTGCGTACTCCAGCCTGTGAGCCATGAAGGAGCTGGGCCATTCCCAGGAACTGAAATCGAGCCCCAGGGAGGCCACAATAGACATCAATGCATCATTGAAACATGGAATGTATATTCATATCTGTGTGTGGACTGCATCGATCACTTAGTGTAGTTATTCTCTCTATTTTGTATGCTATTCATGGATGTAGTGTGTATTTTCTTGAGTATATGATGACAGGATGACAACCAATTCCCATGGCCACAGGGTGACCCATGCATTCTCCATCCTAGCTGAGACCCAGAACTTGCACAGGAAAGGAAAACAGGTGCAACGATTGGCTTCTGACATCAGGATGATTCTTTTGGCAGTGCTGGGGTCTGAACTCAGGGCTTAGCAGGCCCAAGAGGTGAATGGGTCCACATGAGCATACCAGCCTGTGAGCCACTAAGGAGCTAGGCCGTTCTCAGGACCTGAGATTGAGCCTCCAGGTGGGGGGTAGCGGAAGGGTGCACAACAGTCATCCATTCATAAGCAAATAAGTACATATTTGTATAGAGTAGGAGAGATGGCCACCTGTGATGGAATCAAATCTACTGTATGACTACGGATTCTTGGATCTTTCCTGATGCCTCCGTTTCAAAACTGATGATTATTGTCATGCTTCATCAAATCTTCATTGCAAATAAGCAATACTCCATGATTCTTACCTATCATTTCCTACTTCCATCACGCATGATGACATCAATGGCATTCCATGACTCTTCCTAGTTCCATAAACTAATATCTCGGGATCTCCCTCCATACCATCTTAGTATGGTGGCTGAATTCAAGCCTCAGGCCTGGAAAACATACTCCTTATATACATTTTAAAGATAGCACTTATACTTCCATACAGATGTTCAGTCCATATCGTGTTTGGTGTAGTAGGGTTTATACTTCCATATAGATGTTCAGTCCATACTGTGTTTTTATATATATATATTTTTTTTTTTGTGAACATACTGTACAGAGAGGTTACAATTACATGGGCAAGATAATGAGTACATTTCTTATCAAGCATTGCAGCCTCCTCCTTTGTTTACCCTTCACATCCCTTTCCAGCCTCCCTCCGTCCCCCCACCTAATTCTCCCCGCCAACCCCCCCCCCGCACCAAAGTTGTAAAGTTCATTTTCGACATGAAAACTTATACTTCTCATTGTTGCAATGGGTCCACCTGTATCCTTAAATGACATGTTTTTCCCCATCTCCTCCACAAATTATACCGACATCAAATATAGTGAAAGCAGGGGTTATACTGTGGGGAAGGGACATACAAAGCAACAAAGAAATAAGCCAAGCCCAAAGAAACACAGGTCCCATGGTTTCCCTTATTTGCAATATCTAGTATATGTATGAGTCAAGCAGAAAAGGTCAGATAATGTGATGTTAGGAAAATGAACCCATACCGTGTTTTGTGTGATTATTCATTTTATTTCTTGTATTATTCATTTATTTACCATTTATTTTATTGACTCTGATGACACCTATACCATTTATTATATTGTTTATATCGTATCACATAGCATCTAGATTTTTAGATGTGTTCTCCATCATGCCTGAAACGCAGGGCTCTCCCAGAAAAAGAAAACATGTGTCACACTCGGCTTCTTAATTCAAGATTAAATTTTCACAGTGCTAGGATATGAATTCAGGGCCTAGCAGGCCCAATTCATGAATGGGTGAGTGTGAGCCTGGCAACCTCTAGCCATTGAAGCTGTCAGGTGGTTCCCAGGTGCTGAGATTGAGCCCCAGGTTTGGCCAAAACAATGATACATGGAGAGACAGACAGTGATATACACATAAGTATATATTGGTAAAAAGTGCCAGAGCCGACTATGTATTATTGAATGACATCTACTACTTTCCTACCATCTCTTAGGTATTTACTATACTTCCATTGAAGGAACATTATTCTTTTCATGCTTAATAACTATTAATTAAGATTAATCAGAATCTTAGGATTCTTGCATCCAATTTTAGACTAAACCAATGCACCAACTACTCTTTCAATCAGTATTCCTATACATAGGAACGAGTCTCTTGGGATCTCCGCCACTGGTAGGTGTCAGGACAGGGATTTGAACGTGGGGCCTATGTTGACAGGTGGGCCTATGGCTTCCCTGATAGCCCGCCAGCCTTCAGCAATGGCAGGTCAGGTCCACTTTGCAGCTGTGTCATTCAGAACCAGTTGGGTCACCCGCAAAGAAAAAAATTATAACCCCCCCCAACCCTCTGCAGCTCACTACTTTTGGTGCTGTTCCAATTTTTTTTTCTTCCTGCAAGCCCTCTTGGCTTGGAATCCCAGGATTGGCTATGGGTCCATAGGCTGCAGCCCAGCCTAGGGATATCAAAGCTTAGGCGGTGTTGCCATGATCTGAGTTCAAGACCCGTGGTTGGCAAAAAAAGAACAAACAAACAAACAAATAAATAAATAATTTATTTATTTATTTAACTAAATTAAAAAAATAAAGCTCCCTGATTTGGAATTTCTGCTAGTTTTATTTCCTAACCTGGAATTTGAACTCAGGGTCTTGGTAAATCCAATGTGAGGGAAGGTGCAGAGTTGACACTACTTTAGTTCAAACCCCGTGCCAAGCCAAAATTTAAAAAATTAAGTCACTGATCTTGGCAGGGGGAAGTAGTTGTGGAGATGGGAGGGAAGGGTAGTAGGGAGAAAACAAAGGAAGAGACAACAATGCTCAATAAGAAATGTACTCATTACTTTGCCCCCTGTACATCATTTTTACAATAAACATCATACAAAAAATAAACAATGTAGTGCTCAGAGAAGCACTTTGTGGGTAAGGGAAATATGTCTGAATAGCTGTACAAAATTCTCCACTGCATGTTTAAAAATGTTCAGTATTGAACTGAATAAACATAACTGCTTTCATCAAAAATAATTGTCAGTATTGGAAATGGGGCCAGTATTTCTGCCATTGCTGGGATTTGATCTCACATTCCAGGTAGCTCTTTTGCACCATGGGTAAAGGCAAAGTTTACTGTCCTTGAGGAAAACAAATTCAGGCTAGAGTTCCCAAGGCCTGCAGTAAGGCCCTGCAATGGAAAAATATTTATGATATATACTTACATATGTATGTTTATTATATATTATGATTATTATCATTTTTTTAATTTTATTTTTATTTTATTCATTTATTCATTGTTTAATGTATTTAGTATTATTACATACATAATATTTATTACATTTTGTACATCTATTATAAAATTATACACAATAATTTAGGACGTTGAGTGATTTTTCATTAATAGTTTATTAAGTGTTGAAACATGATACATAATTAAATGGAGGCATTTGTCACAGTCATCACATGTTTAGAGTCTATCCCAAGTATGAGCTTTGTCTTATTCATCCTTGGACAGCTTCCTACAGGGATTTCTTTAGATGATTTATACTCAGAGGCTTTTTCTTGAGGATAGGCAAGTTGAGGGATAAAATAGTAAGAGTGAAGCTGGGAATGTGGCTTACAGGTAGAGAGCTTGCTCAGCATGCATGAATGCCAGGGTTTAAATCCTCAGTGCCACATACTCAGAAAAAGCCAGAAGCTGTGGAATGGCTCAAGTGGTAGAGTGCTAACCTTGAGAAAAAGAAGCTCAGAGACAGTACCCGGGACCTATGTTCAAGCCCCAGAACTGGCAAAAACAATAGGCCAGATACCGGTGACTCACACCTACAACCCTAGCTAATCAGGAGGCTGAGACCTCAAGACCACAGTTCAAAGACAGCCTAGGCAAGGAAAGCCTGTTAGACTCTTACCTCCAATGAACCACCAAAAGACCCCACGTGGAGCTGTGACTCACGTGGTAGTGTTCACCTTGAGCTGAAGGGCTAAGCGATAGTGCCCAGGCTTGAGTTTGAGACACATACCTGGAAAAAAAGTGAGGGTTAATCAAAGTACTTTTCCTATTTGTTAATTATGAGAACATTTTCTGGAAAATGAATGCTGGTGTACACCAGAATTGGAGTCAGAGCCCAATGTTCAAGTATAGCAGATCCATATGCTCAGGCTCTCTCATTATAACCTTGTGTGCTACAGGGTTCTGAAAGGTCCAATGTTGAAAGGGTTAATATTTTCCCTAAGCCCTTTATGATGGGCAGTTGACTTGTATTTTCAATGTCATTACAGTTCTGAACTTAGCAGAGCAACAGAAGCTCATGCTTGTCACCCTCACTTAGGAGTCTGAGGTCTGAGGATCACAGGGTGAAGACAGCCAGGGCAGGAATATCTATGAGGCTTTGACTTCCACTTCACCACAAAGCCGAAAGGGACTCATGTGGCAGAGTGCTAGCCTTGAGTCAAAGGAGCCCAGGGACAGAGCCTAGATCCACAATTCAAGCCCAAAGTCCTGCAAAACATCTAAAGCAAAGGACAGAAAAAGAGGGAAAAAGCCAGTAACTCCCTGTGGGTTTGATCAATCTATTTCTATCTTGGAAGCTCCTGAGGAGCTAGCAGGACAAGCACCAAAGAAGGACATGAACTAGGAGAGCAGGCTGAGTTCAAGGTTCAAGTGTAGCAGATCCATCTGCCCAGCCACTCATGTGAAGATTGTAATCATCTTGTGTCCTCCAGTGGGCTTCCAAAAGGTCACATGTTCAAGAATTCCTGGGTTTCCCTTGGTGATGAGAAGTTACTTGCACTCTAAATATTCTTAGAGTTCTCAAGCTATAGAAGCAGGAAAGAAACATCATTGACCCATCCTGGGTATAAATGAAGTTCTCAGGATCCAAGACCTAGCCCTGTTAGCAGGAAGAACTCCAATGTAACTCTGTATTTGAAGGACAGGAAACAGTTTCAAAAAAACAGGCTAGGTGCAGAGACCTAGGCCTGCAGGATTAGGAGGCAGAATGTACACACTCAACAGGGAAGTGAGCCGCAAAACCACTTCATTCATTCCAGGCACAGCCAGCAATTAGGGGAAACCTGAAATATTTGTTAGAGTCACACCAGGGTCAGGCTTTTCTCAGCCTCTTCAAACAATGACTAATTATCCTTCCTCCCTCAGGTGAAGGGAGCCTCAAGCTATCTTTAGGTTATCAATAGAGAGCCAGTTTAGTGGGGGAGAGGGGAGGAACAGATTAGAAAAATCCTGCTTTTTGGTCTTAGGGAGTGGGTTCTTGACTCTCCATCTGTCAGATTTGAAGGCCCTTCTTCTACCTCTGCCAGTCCATTCTCCTTCCTTCATTCTCCACATCATTAATGTAAATCTGCAGTCCAAGGAAAGGCAGGGCCCTTTCTCTTCTGCCTCCAAGCACCTGAGTTAGAACCTGGCTCTGCCCTCTTGACTCTGGGGCCCTCCACTGCCTGAGAAGTGGGATAGAGACAGTTCTCCTGCTCTGTGGTATGTGAAGGTGATGCTGGTGTCCTGGCACACTGCAGAAGGCCTCATAGATGGGAAGTGTTCCCTTCTTTCCTACTGACATCCAAGATCAGATTCACCTATCCTCTTTCTATCTATCTATCTGTCTATCTATCTATCTATCTATCTATCTATCTATCTATCTATCTATCTATCTATCTATCTATCTATCTATCTATCTATCTATCTATCTATCTATCTATCTATCTATCTATCTATCTATCCATCTATCCATCTATCCATCCATCTATCCATCTATCCATCCATCTATCCATCTATCCATCCATCTATCCATCTATCCATCTATCTATCTATCTATCTATCTATCTATCTATCTATCTATCTATCTATCTATCTATCTATCTATCTATCTATCTATCTATCTATCTATCTATCTACCTACCTACCTGGTATCTCTTTGGCAGTTCTTGGGCCGAACTCAAGGCCTGGGCACTGTCTCTAGAGCACTCTGCTACTTGAGTCACAGCACCAATTCTGGCTTTTTCTGTGTATGTGCTACTGAGGAATCAAACCCAGGGCTTCTTGCATGCTAGGCAAACGCTCTCTCACTAATCCACATTCCCAGCCCCTTCATCTTTTTCTTAATGGTAGTTTTTACATAAGTACGCTACCATTTTTTGTCCCAAGTTAGTTTTTCTGAATACCTGTTATAACTATGAACCCTGATCTTCTCTTCCCCTGCCTGATTTGTGACTGTTCCTGCGTTGGCCTCATAATAAAATGTAAATAAAGGCTGCTGAAAGCTTAAGTGTGCATCATATAAGGATGCAGGCATGGAGCCCCGGAAGAGAAAAGCGATGGGCCTGAAATGAAGAGAATGTTGCAGTATGCACAATGAGCATATCTGAAAAATAAATCAGTAAGTAAAAGCAGAAGCATTACATAGGGTCTGTTTGCACTCAGGAAAGTAATATACACACATAAGTTGGTAGGAGGACACTGATACATAACTTGGCCTTCTCTTTTTGAATTTTTTTGTGGGCATCCCAGGGCTTAAACACAGGGCCCAATGCATTCCTGAGCTGTTTTGCTCAAGGCTGAGGCTCTACCACCGCCACAGCTCCACTTCCAGCCATCTGGTCGATAATTGGACATAAGCGCCTCCCAGGCTTTACTGCCTGCTCTGGACAGTATCTCCTGCTTGGCTTTCTCTCTCAAAGCTGAAGCTCTACCCTCTGGGCCACTGCTCCACTTCTGGTTTTCTGGTGGTTTATTGGAGATAAGAGGCTCACAGACTTTCCTGCTCAGGCTGGCTTTGAATGGTGATCTCCTGAGAAGATTAAGCAGCTTTCCTTAGGGATTCACTGAGAAGCTGCTCCACACAAACCTTTAGTCTAAATCTCGAGAGGTTCTAGAGAAAAACGGAAACAGGAAGATGCTTCTAGTGTGTTCTAGATACTTAAGGGTGTAGACAAAAAAAAAACATTCATAATTATTAGGTCATTTTATAGACAAAAGGAGCAATGCAGACAGTATGAAAATCGCTCAAGTTTTCAGTCCTCTCGTCCTGAGACAGTAAATTCACTGCAGCTCAATGCTAAGTGACCTAACTGGCATATCCTGTGGACATTTGCTCCAAAATCCTGGGACATTCATTTCTCATTTTTGGCTTCAAACCTGTAGCCAGAGGGGAAGATGAGGAGAGAAAATCCTTCTCAGAGAAGGCAGCTATAAAGAACATTGGGTAGTTTACTTAAAAATTCAAACCATTGGAATGACCCTGTTAAGAAGTCAGATGTCCAGAGTAAAAAATGAAGAAGAAAAGAAAGGCAGGTGCCAGTGGCTGCTGACTGTAATCCCAGCTCCTCAGGAGGCTAAGATGTAGAGAACCTTAGTTTGAATCCAGCCAGTGTAGGAAATTTTACACTATTATATCTATGAGATCAGAGAAAAACCCAGAAATGGGGCTGTGACTCAATTTTAATGTGCTACCTCTGAGCAAAAGGAGTTCAGGGACAACGGCTAGAGTTAATGTTCAACCCCAGGACCTGCCCTCCACCAAAAAAAAAAAAAAAAAGACCATGTAGCTCCATGTATTTGTATATGGATGGATGTATCCCTATAGGTGAATCTCCAGATTAGCTATGATGAATGGCACTGAACTAGGAAATTTGTTTTCAATACAATGATTTTATAGCACAGACAGGGCTTTCAAGACATTGCATGTTCTGGAGCTCCCCTCACTGTTCCCAGTGTAGCCTGAGGGTTTCTCTGCATCTTAGGCCTGTTGGAAAAAGTCTCTCATTGTCTGGACAGGCAGACAAAAAGCCTCACTCCTGTACAGCTGTGTAACAAACAACTCCATCTGGGCCAATTAATGAGGATGAGTGTGGGTAGGCTCTGAAGGTCAGGAGAAAAAGGCCTCTTTGTACCCCAAGCTATCTCTCTCACCAGTGCTCTGTTTTGACAGGAAGCCTTCATTTATGCCACCACCCTTGGCAGGCCAAGTTTCCTGAACTTATCTTGCCTTTGTGAGACTATATTCCGGTGTTCAGATACATTGTTCAATATAATTCAGGAGTCCCTCTGGCAGACAACTAGGGCACTGAACCTAATGAAATGTTTAGTTGCAGGGGATGATGGGCCTATGATGCCTCTCCTAAGTTTCTGGAACCTTGGGAAATCCAAACACATGTCGGATATCACAAAGCTTCTTGTCATCTAGGGCTGGTGAAGCTCATCAGGTTTTCAAACATTTGACCTCTCCTAGTTGAGCTCTGGGTGGCTAGGTTTTGGGGTTAAACACAGGGCTTGGGTGCTGATCATGAGCTCAGTGCAGAAGCCCAGTGCTCTACCATTTGGTGTCACAGCTTCACTCTGTGTGTGTGTGTGTGTGTGTGTGTGTGTGTGTGTCCGTGTGCATGTGTGCATACACCAGTCCTGGAGATTGAACTTAGGACCTAAGCAGTGTACCTAGTTTCTCTTGTACAAGGATACCTCTCTCCCACTTGAGCCACAGAGACACTTCAGGCTTTTTCTAGTGAAGTGGTCCTGAGAAATCAAGCCCAGGGTTTCATATATGCAAAGCACTCTACTCCTAAGGCCTATTCCCAGCCCTCTGCTTCAGGTTTGTTAATTTGTTTCTGTCTTTTTCTTGTTGTTGTTGTTGTCTGTTGTAGCAGTTAAAGTCTGGACCTGGGTGCTTTCCCTGAGTTCTTTAGCTCAATTCTTGTGCTCTACCACTTGAGCCACAGCACCACTTCAGGTTTCCTTGTGGTTCGTTGGAGTTAAGTGTCTCAAGGACTTTCCTGCCCAGACTAGCTTTGAACCATGATCCTCAAATCTCATCCTCCTGAGTAGCTAGGATGACAGGCATGAGCCACAAACACCAAACTCCACTTCAGGTTTCTTAGTGGTCAATGGAGATAATAGTCTCATGGGACCTTTTGTGTCTGAGATAGTTTGGAACTCAGATCCTCAGATCTCAGCTTCCTGAGATGGTAGGATGACAGACCTCAGCTATAGACCCCTAGGCAGTGGCACTCTGCTGAAAGGGGGTCCTTGGCTCCACGTGGTGGAGGGCTATCCATGAGGCCAGAGGTAAGGGTCAGTGCCTAGGCCCCAAGTTCAAGGTTCATGACTGAGAAAAAACAGAACAAAACAATTGTCTGCATGAGACAACTCACTAGCCTTCAGTAATACATAATTTTGTCCATGCCATGGGGACACATCTGAGCCACAATATTCTTTTTTTAATCAAACTCCTTTTTTCTTTATTGTGAAAATACCATCCAGAGGGGTTAAAATTACATCGGCAAATTATTGAACACAATTCTTAGTAAGCATTGTTGCCTCCTCCTTTGTTTCCCCTTCCTATCCCTTCCCCCTCACTCACCCCCCCCAAGTTGTAAAGTTCGTTTTTAGACATAATGAATTGTACATCTCATTGTGGCAATGGGTCCACCTGTATCCCTATTTAAACGATTTGCTTTTTCCTTTCCCCTCCACAAATTATACCAACATCAAATACAGTGAAAACAGGGGTTATACTGTGGGCGAGAGATCTACAAAGCAACAAATAAATCATTTTATTAATACGTTAGAAACAACCGCATGAAAGAAAAAACATTTGAATCCTTATGGTGTGGTTCATTTCGCCTAAGAGCAACATATCTGACATTTTTTGCTTGTCTCAGGCATATACTAGTTATTGCAAATAAGGAAAACCATGTGACCTATGTTTCTTTGGGCCTGTCTTACTTCACTTAATATAATTTTTTCCAAGTCTTTCCATTTCCTAACAAATGTGGCAATGTCATTTTTTCTTATGGAGGCATAGAATGTGATAGATATAGATATAGATATAGATATAGATATAGATATAGATATAGATATAGATATAGATATAGATATAGATATAGATATAGATATAGATATAGATATAGATATAGATATAGATATAGATATAGATATATCTCACATTTTTTGTCTGCAAAATCATCTCAGTTGTGAGGCTCTTACAAGGACCAGATGAATGAATGCGCCCTGTGAAGGACACAGCACGTGACACTCTTTGCATGACTCAACACACAGCACCCAACGCAGGACTCAGCACACTGCAACCTGTAAAGGACTCAGCACATAGCACCCTGTGCAAGACTCAGCACAGAGCACCCTATGAAGGCTCAGCACATAGCTCTATTCCACAAATTGTCATTAGAATTAGGGTGGTTTCATCAGTATTACCCTTCTTTGAGGAACATTTCACAAACCACACAAGATCACATCTAATGGTTTAGAGGGGTGTTTTTTTTGTGGGGGGTTAACCATGGGGCTTGAACTCAAAGCATGTGGATACTGTTCTAATAACATTTGCTCAGGGCTAGAGCTCTGCCACTAGGAGCCACATTTTAAAGAGTCTAACAGACTTCCTGCCAGGGCTGGGTTTTAAAGCCCCTAAACAGCTAGGATGATGGGGTTAAGCCAGCCATCAGCGTCTGGTTCCGTGCAGCTGGGTTGCAGCGGTTTACATATAGCTAAGTCAGGTTAGGTGGCAGCTGTCAGCGCCAGACTCCTAGCTTGCTCTGTGATGACGTATTTGAAGTCCTGTCCTTATATCATTGCAGGTAGAACATTCTACCTTTTTTTGGCGGCGGTCCTGGGGCTTGAGTAAGGGCTTAGAAAATGTCCCTAAGGGTTGGAGCTCCAGGCTAGCATTCAATTGATTGAAAAACAGCAGAACTTCTGGATTTTCTGTTTATGTGGCACTGAGAAATCCAACCCAGGGCTTCTTGCTTACTAGGCGAGCATTCAACCACCAAGCCCTAGGAGTGAACGAGGTATAAATAGGTAGAGCTTCCTGTATATAAGTATTATATACACAAAAAGATAGATGTCTGTATATTATTGAGTTATAGATAATATTACTACCAATTATTAGGTGTGTGTGTGTGTGTGTGTGTGTGTGTGTGTGTGTATATGTGTGCGTGTGCATACACCAGCCCTGGAGCTTTTATTCAGGACCTGAGCACTGTAGCTTATTTTCTCCTGTACAAGGACAGCACTCTACCACTTGAGCCACACAGCCAATTCAGGCTTTTTTTCTAGGGATGTGGTACTGAGGATTCAAACCCAGGATTTCATACATGCAAAGCACTCTACCCCTAAGACACATTCCCAGCACTCCACTTCAGGTTTCTTGATTTCTTTTCTTGTAAGTTGGAGGAGTTGAAGCCTGGGCCTGGGTGCTGTCTCTGAGCTCTTCAGCTCAAGTCTAGCACTCTACCACTTGAGCTACAGCACCCCTTCAGGCTTTCCGGTGTTTCTTTGGAGATAACCATCTCAAGGAATCTCCTGCCCAGGCTGGCTTTGGACCGTGATCCTCAGCTCTCAGGCTCCTGAATAGCTAGGATGAGAGGTGCGATTCACTGGTGCCCAGCTTCCACTTTAAGTTTCTAAGTGGTGAATAGGAGATAATAGTCTCATGGGACCTTTTGTTTCTGAGATAGTTTGGAACCCAAATCCTCAGCTTCCTGAGCAGGCAGGATGATAGACCTCAGCTAAAAACACCTAAGCCGTGACGCTTTGCTGCAAGGGGGTCTTTGGCTCCACGTGGTAGAGTGCTAGCCATGAGCCCAAGAGGAAAGTCAGCGCCTAGGCTTTGGGTTGAAGGTTCATGATGGAGAAAACTAAACCAAACCAATTGCCAGCAGGAGATAAATCACTGGAGTTCAGTACATACATAAATTTGGCCCTGCCTTGGGGGCATATCTGAGCCTCAACTTTCTCATCTGCACAATCATCTTACTTGTGGAGCTCTAACAAGGACAGATGAAAGAATACACCCCATGAAGGACTCAGCGCATAGCACCCTGTGAAGGACTCAGCACCCAGCACCCCAGGAGGGAGTCATCACATAGCTCTATCCCACAAGCAGTCATTAGAATTCGGGTGCTTTCGTCAGTATCACCATTCTTTCAGGAAAACATCACAAACCACAAAAATTCACATCTAATGGTTTAGAGGGGTGGTTAATGGGAGGCAGGGTCCTCAGCCTTGGGGATTGCACTCATAGGTTGAGGGTACTTTCCTAAGACCTTTTCCTCAAGGCTAGAACTCTACCACTTTGCCCCTCAGCTATGGGTCTCACAGACTTCCTGCCAGGGCTGAGTATTCAAACCACCAGTTTCAGAACTCATCCCAGAGCAGCTAGGGGTGAGCCAGCAGCGTCTGGTTTGATGGAGTTGGTTTGCAGCTGTTGACCTCTGGCTAAGTCAAGTTAGATGGCAACCATCAGCTTCAGACTCCTGGCTTGCTCTGTCATGAGGTATTTGAAGTCCTGGCATTCTATAGTTGCAGTCATAACTTTCTAACTTGTTTTTGGTGCTTCAGTGACAGCACCACTTCTGGCTTTTTCTTTGCATGTGATAGTGTGGAAATGAACCCAGAGCTTCATACATACTAAGCAAACACTCTACCACTGAGCCTCAGTAGTGACAAGTGTAGAAATAGATATGGTTTGTTTTATATATACATATATATATATTTATACATATAAAACAAGAGAGAGATGTCTGTACATTATTAAGTTATATATACTATTTTACTACCAATTATCAATAATTAAATTATTTCTTCCTTTATTTAGGTATCATGTTTGAATTCATAATAAAGTATTAATTGAAAATTAGGCAATGTACTATGATTATTGTGTATAATTTTATAATATAAACATACACTAAGTAGTAATGTAATTGTTACTTTTACAACATTCCATTCATATGGTTGTCTATTGGAATGCATTTTTTAGGATCTCCTGACATTCGTAGATGGTAGGGATTTGAACCCCGAACCTAGTTTGCTGGTTTTGGCTATGGCTTCCCTGATAGCCCAGCAAACTTCAGCAGGGCAAGGCCACCTACACTTTCCGGGCCCTGTCATTTAGACCCAAGATGGTCACAATTCAAAGAAAAAAAACTATGTAAAACCACCTTCTGGAACTTCCCAGTTTTATCCTTCTCCTTCCTTCACCCTCTTTTTTTGTCGGTTGTCAGGCAGAAGTCTCTGTCTGTGCATTGTCCCTCAACTCTTCAGCTCAAGGCTATCATTCTACCACTTGAGCCACAGCAACACTTCCGGCATTTTTCTGCTTATGTGGTGCTGAGGAATCGAACTCAGGACCTTATGCATGCAAGGCAAGCACTCTACTACTGAGCCACCTTCCCAACACTTCACCTTTTTTTGCCACTCCAAAGATTTGAACTCAGGTCCTAGGATTTCAGGATGGGCTGTGGGTCCAGAGGCTGCACCCCAGCCTAGAGTGATCAAGGCTAAGGCAGTGTTGCCACAAGCTGAGTTCAAGACCCGGCCTGGCCAAAAAAATTAAGGCCCTGGCTTGGAATTTGCTCCATTTTTCTGGCAGGCCTGGGATTTGAACTCAGGGTCTGGGGAACTCTGTGGCACTGTGGGGGAGGGGAAGCTCACCGTCTTTGAAGACAAGAATTTCAGACCAGTTTCAAGGGCCTGAATTCAAGCCCCATCACTGGAAAAATAATACTCATATATGAGATCTTTTTACATACAGGGGTTTACTCCATATGACATTTATTACCCTTCTTTATTCATTGTGTATTTTATTTAGCATTATTACATATATAACTTTTTTCATTTATTATATCTTATCACATGGATATATTTGCATATGGATTATATATCATACTGAGACCTAGGACCTTTACAGAGAAGGAAAAAATGTGTCAAAATTGGCTTCTTACTGCACAGATAAACTTTTGGCAATGCTGGGATTTGAACTCATAATCCACAATGCATAATTTATGAATGGGTCAGTTGTAAAACAAAAGCCTTTGGCAAACTGAGCTGCCAGCCAGTTCTGAGGACCTGCGATTAAGCCATAGTAGTGGGATATATATATAAATAGATTGTTAGATATAGGCATAGATATAGATATAGAAAGATAGATAGATAGATAGATGTGTAGTTTGCTATATATATGAGAGAGACAATGTGAGGATATTAAATTATATATTATGAATTATTAGTTATTAAATTAGGTCTCCATTTAATGCAGTATCATGGTTGAATACCTACTAAAGTATTAATGTAAAAGAAGTCAGTATTCTTTAATTAGGAGAACCAAACCAGGGTGTTAGAATGAAAGACATAATCCAATAATTTTTGTGTGGCATTCTATAAGAGAATCATGAACTAACTGTCAATTTAATTGTAACTTTTATAAATTCCATTAAGCATTCCCATGGATAGGAATGATTTTTCTCAAGATCTCCCTCCATTTGTATGTGGCGGTCCTGGCATTCTAACTCCAGGCCTGAGTAGTTTACTCAGAAATGCAAATCATTAGAATGACACTGTGAAGATTTCAGATTGTCATGAGGAAAAATAGAACAAGAAGAAAAGAAAGCCAAGTGTCAGTGGATCCTGCCTGTAATCCTAGCTCTTCAGGAGTCTGAGGTAGAGAATGACAATTTGAATTCAGTCGGGACAGGAAAGCCCAGGACAATCTTATTTCTAAGGGATCACAGGAAATAAAAAAAAAAACATGACTGGGGTTGTGGCTCAATTGCATAGCACTACCCTTGAGCAAAAGGAGCTCAGGGACAGTGCCTAGGCTCATAGTATAACCCCCAGACTTGCCAAAAACAAAAAAACAAAAAACAGTAACTCCATGTCTACCCATGTATGTATGCATGTATTTCTATCGGTGAAGATCCAGAGTCCCTATGTTGAAAGGCACTCAGCTAGGAAATTTGCTTTGAATAAAATGGTTTCATAGCACAGAGAGCGCTTTCAAGACAGTGCATATTCCGGGGCTTCCCTCACTGTTCCCAGTGTAGCCTGAGGGTTTCTGCGCACCTCAGGCTGCTGGAGGAAGTCTGCCTCATTGTTGGAACAGGCAGAGAAAAGGCCTCACTCCTGTACAGCTGTGTAACAAACAACTCCATCTGGGCCAATTAGTGAGGATGAGTGTGGGCAGGCTCTGAAGGCCAGGAGAAAAAGGCCTCTTTGTATCCAAAGCTATCTCTTTCCCCAGTGCTCTGTTTGGACAGGAAGCCTTCATTTGTGCCACCTCCTGTGGCAGGTCAAGTTCCTTGTACTTATCCTGTCTTTGTTAGACTATGTCCTAGTTTTGAAACAAACTGCTATAATTAATTCAAGGGTCCTTCTGGCAGACAACTAGAGAGCTGAACTGAGTTAAAAGATTCCTAATTGGCAAAGTTGCCTCCTTAGGTTTCCAGAAGCTCGCTGAATCTAAGCACATGGGTAATATCACAATGCTTCCTGTCATCTAGGGCTAGTGAAGCTCATCAGGTTTTGAAACCTTTGACCTCTCCTAGTTGAGCCCTGCATGGCTAGCTTTTGGGGTTGAACACAGGACCTGGGTGCTGACCATGAGCTCAGAACCGAAGCTCAGTGCTTTACCAAAATTTGGTGTCACAGCTTCACTTCTGATATCTGTGTGTGTGTGTGTGTGTGTGTGTGTGCATACACTTGTCCTGGAACTTGAATTCAGGACCTGAGCACTGTACCTGAGTTTCTCCTGTACAAGAATAGCACTCTACCACTTGAGCCACAGGGCCACTTCAGGCTTGTTTTTAGTGATGTGGTACTGAGGAATCAAAACCGAGGGATTCATACATGCAAAGCAATCTAACCCCTCCTCTTCAGGTTTCTTTCTTTCTCTTCTTGTATGTTGGAGGAGTTGAAGTCTAGTCCTGGGCGCTGTCCTTGAGTTCTTCAGCTAAAGCCAAGTGCGCTACCACTTGAGCTACAACATTTCTTCAGATTTTTGTAGGGTCACTGGAGAGTAGTGTCCATCTCAAGAATTTCCTGCCCAGGTTGGACCCTGATCCTCAGCTCTCAGGCTCTGGAGTAGCTAGGAGGACAGGCATGAGGTAGTGGTGCCCAGCTTCCACTTCAAGTTTCTAAGTGGTGAATAGGAGATTATATTCTCATGGGACACTTTGTGTCTGGGATAGTTTGGAACCCAGATCCTCAGATCTCAACTTCTTGAGTAGGCAGGGTGACAGACCTCAGCTACAGATACCTTGATCATAACACTCTGTTGCAAGAGGGTCCTTGGCTCCACGTGGTAGGGCATTCGCCATGAGCCAACAGGGAAGGGTCAGTGCCTAGGCCCTGAGTTCAAGGTTCACGATTGAGAAAAATAAACAATTGTCTGCAGGAGACAACTCACTAGATTTCAGTACACACATAATTTTGGTGAGCTTCAAGTTTCTCATCTTCACCATCATCTTACTTGTAGAGCTCTTACAAGGACCAGATGAAAGAATGAACCCCATGAAGGACTCAGCACACACCTCATGAAGGACTCATCATATAGCTGTATCCCACACGCAGTCATTAGAATTAGAGTGTTTTCATCGGTATCACCATTCTTTCAGAAACATGTCACAAACCACACAAAATTCACATCTAATGACTTAGAGGGATGGGGTTTTTTGTGGGAGGGCTGGGAGTCAGCCACAGGGAATGCACTAGAAGGTTGGGGGTACTGTTCTAAGATCTTTTGCTCAAGGCTAGAGTTCTACCACTGTGAGCCACAGCTCAGAGTTTTACAGACATCCTGCAAGGGTTGGGTTTTAAACTCACCAGTGTCAGATCTCAGCCCCTGAGTATCTTGGATGACAGGGCTCAGTGAGCCAGCAGCATCTGGCTCTGTGGGGCTGGGTTGCAGTGGTTTATTTCTGGCTAAGTCAGGTTAGATGTCAGCTGTCAGCACCAGACTCCTGGTTTGCTCTGTGATGAGGTATTTGCAGTCCTATCCTTACATTGTTCCAGTTAGAACATTCTATTTTCTGTTTTTTGGTGCCAGACCTGGGTATTGAGTAAGGGTCTAGACACAGTCCCTAAGCTTTAATGCTCAAAGCTAGTGCTCGACTGCTTGATCAACAGCATGACTTCCATATTTTTCTGTGCACGCGGTAGTGAGGAATCGAACCCAAGGCTTTGTACGTACTAGGCAAGCAACCTACCACTGAGCCCCGGGAGTGACAAGAATATGAACAGATAAATGTGTAGATTGGTTGACAGATAAATGGATGTATATTTATACAACAAGAAAGAGATGTCTATACTATGTAACTGCATATAGAAAATTACTACCGATTATTGGCAATTAAATTCCTTCCTTTTTAAAGTATCATGATTGAATACATAATAAAATATTAATTGAATATTAGTCAATGTAGTATAATTGTTGTGTATAATTTTATAATATAATCGTACACTAACTGCTAATTTAATTGTTACTTTTATAACATTCCATTCCTATGGATGCATATGGGAATGGGTTTCTTAGAATCTCCAGCCATTCATTAGTGGCAGTCCTGGGATTCGACCTCCAGACCTAATTTGCTGGGTTTGGCTATGGCTTCCTTAATAGCTGCCAAACATCAGCAATGCAAAGTCATGTACACTTTCTGGGCCTTGGCATTTAGACCCAGGATGGTTACAATACAAACGAAATAAAAAGGTAAAAGTACCTTCTTGAACTTCGCAGTATTATGCTCCTCCTTTTTATTTTTTATACTTTTTGCCTGTCCCAAGATTGGAATTCAGGTCCTAGGATCCCAGTGCTGGCAGTGGCAGAGATGCCAAGACCTAACTTCAAGCCCCGTACTTGGCAATAATAATAATAACAATAACAATAATAATAATAAGATCCTGGCTTGAATTTGCTCAATTTTTCTGGCAGGCATGGAATTTGAACTCAGGGTCTGGGTAACTCTGTGACACTGGGGGTGAAGGGGAATGGCTCACTGTCCTTGAAGACAAGAAATTCAGACCAGTTCCTAGGGCCTGAATTGAAGCCTCAGCACTGGAAAAAATAATGTTCATATATGAGATCTATTTACATACATGAGTTTATTGCGTTGACATTTATTACCCTTATTTATTTAGTATTATTACACATATAACATTCTTTTTATTATATCATATCACATAGGATATATTTTATACATCATACTGATACCAAGGACTTTCGCAGAGAAGGAAAACAATGTGTCAAAATTGGCTTCTTCCTACAAAGAATAAATTTTTGGCCATCCTGGGATTTCAACTCATGGCCTACAATGCCCAATCCATAAGTGGGGTCATAGTCTTAGCAGAACATCCTCTGGAAACTGAGCTGCCAGGAAGTTCTGAGGACCTATAATCAAACCACACTAGTCCCATATACATATATATATATATATATACATATATATATATATATATATGTATATATATATATGGGACTACATATATATATATGGGACTAGTGTGGCTTGATCATAGGTATGGTGATATATGTATATATATATACAAATATACATATATATGTTGATAGATGTGTAGATTGAGATATATATGTATATATATATATATATATACATATATATAGAGAGGGACTGTGAGGATATTAAATTATATATATATTATTACCAATTATTAGTTATTAAATTATGCTTCCATTTAATGAAGTATCCTGGTTGAATACTTATGAAAGCATTAATTAAAAATTAGTCAATATCCTTAATCATACCATGATGCTAGAATGGAAGATATAAATACAATAATTATTCTGTGGCATTCTAAAATAGAATCATGAAGCAACTTTTTACTTTTATAACATTCCATTAGCATTCACATGAACAGGAATGAGTTTGTCAGGATCTCCCTCCATTTGTGGGTGGCAGACCTACATTCAAACTCCAAGCCTGAGTAGTTTAATTTGAATGCAAACCATTGGAATGACACCGTGAAGATTTCAGATTGTTATGATTCAAAAAAAAGAACAAGAAGAAAAGAAAGCAAGGTGTCAGTGGCTCCTGCCTGTAATCCTAGCTCCTTAGGAGGCTGAGATGTAAAGAATGCCAATTTGAATTCAGCCGGGGCGGAAAAGTCCACGATACCCTTCTTTCTAAGAGGTCACATGAAAAAGGAAAATCATGAATGGGTCTGTGGCTCAAGGGCAGAGTGCTACACTTGAGCAAAAGGAGCTCAGGGACAGAGCCTAGTCTCATAGTACAACCACAGACCTGCCAAAAAAAAAAAAAAAAGAGGAGGCAATAACTCCTTGTATCTTTGTATGGATGATGAGCATTCAGCAGGTTGCCCATGCCCAGACACCCAACCTGGGCAAGCTGGGACAAGCCCTCAGAGAGTATTAAGTCTGAGCCGGCAACTTGAACAAAGCATCCTTTTCTGCCATTTAAAGAACTGAAGCATTATGTTCTGGCTGAGGTGTCCCATTGGGACACCTAGAAGCCAGACACTGCCTTTAGGGAGACCACATTTCTAGGCTATAGGAGTTGTCGAAGGTTCTGGCTTCATATTTTCTATCCCTCTGTATGATGTGAGCCTAGACCTCCGGGGCCTGGTGGCTGTCATTCATTTATCGTTCCTCATTGCCAAGTCACAAGCTGGTCCCAAATATTGGCAAAGATATGAAATAGTCACTGATTTCTACAACAAAAGGGGTAAGCTAATAAACCCCACCCTCATAACTCCCATTAGTAGTGAGCCTTGGGTTGTGTATGTGGATTAGTGGTAGAGTGCTTACATAGCACACATGCACGAAGGCTTGGGTTCTATTCCTCAGTACCACAGAAACAGAAAAAGCCAAAAGTGGCACTGGGGCTTAAGTGGTAGAGTGCTAGCCTTGAGCAAAAGAAGCTCAGGAACATGCCCAGACCCTGAGTTCAAGCCCCAAGACTGGCAAAAAAAAAGTCAGCCTGATGATATATATTGTTCTGGGACTCAGAGGAGGGCGGAGGTTATAGGTAAGAGGTAGGGTAGAGGGCAGGTGCTGGTGGCTCACCCCTGTAATCTTAGATACATAGGAGGCTGAGATCTGAGGATGACAATTGCAAGGATGACACTTTTCTCCAATTAAACACCCAAAAAGCCAGAAGTAGAGCTGTGGTTCAAGTAGTAGAGTGCTAGCCTTGAGCACAAAGGCTCAGGGATAGAATAGTACCCAGGCCATGAATTCAAACCCCAGGAATGGCACACACACGCGCGCGCGCGCACACACACACACACACACACACACATACAACCTCACACACATATACACACACACACACATCAAGATAGAGCATTTGCCAGTCAGTCTGCACAAGTTCCATCTCTAGAAAAACTTAATACTAAAAAAAAAAAAAAAAGAGGGAGATTGGAAGGAAAGAATTGCTCCATGAGGTGATATAACCAGTGCCAAAATTCCACAGGAGTTCTAAGATGTGAAAGAGGACAGAGAGCCTCAGGCAGAAGGTCCAGCATGGGCAATGGTCCTGAGGTGTGGTTTAGAGCAGGTAGTGTGGTGTGAAGGTTCTGTGGCTTCAGACAAGTCTGGCAGGACATACAAGGCTGTGTCAAGGTTTGTACTTGAGTCACAGGTAGGGCAGAGGTTGGGGTCCCAGAATGGGGCCCAGGGGGAAGATTAGCTTGTCTTTTCACCATGGTCCCCAGCCATTTCCTGTGGCTGGAAGCCTATTTTTCATAGCTCCTGACCCTCAGGCCTCCTTTGCATGGAGGAGTCAGGGTAAATGCAGGGAAGAACACTTGCTTAAGAAAAGCTTCTAGGGGCTGGGAAGGTGGCTCAGTGGTAGAGTGCTTGACTTGCATGCTTGAGGCTCTGAGTTCGATTCCTCAGCACCACATAAGCAAAAAAGAAAAAAGCTGGAAGTGGCGCTGTGGCTCAAGTGGTAGAGCACTAGCCTTGAGCTGAAGAGCTGAGGGACAGCACCCAGGCCCAGAGTTCAGGCCCCATGACTGGACCCCCTCCCCCCAAAAAAAGAAAAACATCTAGACTATTGCCACTAGTGGCTCAACCCCTGTAAATCCTAGCTACTCAGGAAACTGAGATCAGAGGGAAGAAATGACTGAGACTCTTCTTGCCGATGAACTACCAAAAGCCAGAAATGGAGCTGTGGCTCAAGTGATAGAGTGCCAGAATTGAGGGAAAAAGTTAAGAGACCAAAGCCCAGACCCCTGAATTCAAGCCCCAGTACTGGCACCTAAAAAAGTAAAGAAAAGCTTTCAGGAGCTCCTAGTCCACTGTAGTGAAACTCCAGATCAGGCCAGCACCCGTGAATCACATCTGTCCTCCTAGCTCCTCAGGAGGCTGAGACCTGAGGATCGCGGTTCAAAGCCAGCCCAGGCCAGAAAGTCCGAGAGACTTTGATCTCCAAGGAACCTTCAGAAAACTGGAAGTGGCGCTGTGGCTGAAGTGTAAGCTGTAGCGCTGGGAGACAGCGCCCAGGCCCAGAGTTCAAGCCCCATGACCAACACCTGGCCTGCTTGGACCTCACTCTATGGCAGAGTACTTTCCAGTGGGCCCCTGAGGGTCTCCCAATGTCTAGGTGTCCCACCAGTCTTCAGAGCAGCCTCTTTGGAGGTCTTTTCCTACAGAGTAGGCTACCAGAGTAAGGTCAAGCCTTGGGGCACGGAGGTCATTGGTTGAGTCATCAGAATGGCATCTCTCATGGGTGCAGTATGGATCTGAGCAGTAAATCGATGTCTCATACCAGGGTTCTGGGCCAGGAGGGGCATGAGCTGCAAGATGGCACAGCAGGTAATGCCCACTCACGCAAGTATCACAAAAGTGCAAATCTGTCAGGCACACCTTTGACGAGTGTTGAGTTGGGCTCATGGAAGACTTGTAGGCTCAGGAATCCACAGATGGCTGGCTGCTGCTTGTAGCAGTCACTACCCCTGGAGTCCCAGGGCTTGGAGCCCTGCTTTCCTCACCAGTACTCCGGGCAGATGAAGGTCTGCAATTGTGGGCCAACTACAAAGGAGCATTGGTCCTGTGGCCCCGTGCATGGATGGAGGGACAGGTTCCATGGAACTTACTGCCATGACCCAGACCCCTCAGCCCAAGAAGGACTTAGGGATAAACAACTTGATCTTCCTTGAGAGTTTACTCTGATTATGCCTCAGAACTGCCCACAGTTCTACCTCAGCTCATTATTAACACTTCTGTGTGTGTGTGTGTGTGTGTGTGTGTGTGTGTGTGTGTGTGCATGCATGTGTGCATGAACATATTTGTACAGGGGTTTGAACTCAGGGCCCGGGCTCTGTCCCTGAGTTGTTTTTTTTTTTTAATTTAATTTATTTTATTTGTGAACATACTGTACAGAGGGGTTACATTTACATGGGCAGGATAATGCGTACATTTCTTACCAAGCATTGCAGCCTCCTCCTTTGTTTATCCTTCACATCCCTTCCCAGCCTCCCCCTCCTCCCCCAGTCCCAATCCTTCTCCCCCCCCCAAAGACATTGTAATGCTCGTTATGGACAGGACAACTTGTACTTCTCATTGTTGCAACAGGTCCACCTGTATCCTTAAACGACTTGTTTTTCCCCATCTCCTCCACAAGTTATACTGACATCAAATAGAGTGAAAGCAGGGGTTATGCTGTGGGGGAGGGACATACAAAGCAACAAAGAAATAATCTTATAAATGCGTTAGAAACACATGCATGAAATAAAAAAACATTAAAATACATATCTAAGGGTTCATTTTCCTAACATCACATTATCTGACCTTTTCCGCTTGACTCATACATATACTAGATATTGCAAATAAGGGAAACTGTGGGGCCTATATTTCTTTGGGCCTGGCTTACTTCGCTTAATATAATTTTTTCCAAGTCTTTCCATTTCCTAACAAATGGGGCAATGTCATTCTTTCTGATGGAGGCATAGAATTCCATTGTGTATATATACCACATTTTCTAGATCCATTCATCTACTGAGGGACATCTGGGTTGATTCCAGATCTTAGCTATGGTGAATAATGCTGCAATAAACATTGTTGTGCTGGTAGCTTTAGTGTGGTCTTGTTTGTAAACATTTGGGTAAATGCCCAAAAGTGGGATTGCTGGGTCATAGGGGAGTTCTATGTGGAGTCTTTTGAGGAACCTCCATACTGCTTTCCAAAGTGGTTGAACAAGTTTACACTCCCACCAACAATGAAGTAAGGTTCCCTTCTGTCCACATCCCCTCCAGCATCTGTTGTTGTTAGAGTTCTTGATTTTTGCCGTTCTAACTGGAGTGAGGTGGTATCTCATTGTTGTTTTGATTTGCATTTCTTTTATGGCTAGGGAGGTTGAGCATTTCTTCATATGTCTATTGGCCATCCTTCTTTCTTCTTCAGAGAAGTTTCTCTTTAAGTCTTTTGCCCACTTGTTTATTGGGCAGTTGTTTCTTTGAGGATTTGTTGTTGGGGGGTTTAATTTTTTGAGTTCCAAGTATATTTTAGATATGAGACCCTTGTCCGTTGTATGGCTAGTAAAGATCTTTTCCCAATCCGTGGGCTTTCTATTGATCTTGCTAGCTATGTCATTTGCCATGCAGAAGCTCTGCAACTTTATGCAATCCCATTTGTCCAACCTTTCTTTGATTTGTTGTGTTTCCGGGTATCTATTCAAAAAATTTCGGCCTGAGCCAAGGAGACCCAGGTTTTCTCCTATTCCATCCTGTAATGTTTTCAGAGTGTCTGCTTTGACTTCGAGGTCTTTGATCCATTTGGAGTTGATTCTGGTCCAGGGTGAAATATAAGGATCTAGCTTTAGTTTTCTACAAGTAGTTAACCAGTTTTGCCAGCACCATTTACTGAAGAGGCTGTCTTTGTTCCATTCTATTGTTTTAGCTCCCTTATCGAAGATTAGATGGCTATAGGTCTGTAGGTTCATTTCTGGGTTTTCAATTCTATTCCATTGGTCCTGAGGTCTGTTCTTATGCCAATACCAAGCTGTTTTGATTACTATGGCTTTATAGTAGAGTTTGAAGTTTGGTATTGATATTCCTCCAGCAGTGTTCTTTCCATTCAGGAGCGTTTTTGCTATTCGTGGTCTTTTATTGTTCCATATGAATTTTTGGATTGCCTCTTCTATTTCCTTGAAGAATGAGGTTGGAATTTGGATAGGTATTGGGTTGAATTTGTTGATAGCCTTGGGATGTTAATCTTTCCAATCCAGGAGCATGGGAGGTTTTGCCATTTTTTAAGTTCTGTATTGATTTCCTTTTTCAAGATTTTAAAGTTTTCATCATAGAGGTCCTTCACTTCTTTAGTTAAGTTAATTCCTAGGTATTTTATTTTTGTGGGGCTATTACAAATGGAGTTGCTTTCGTAATTTCAGCCACACTTTTCTCATTGTTGGCATACAGAAAAGCCATTGATTTTTGGGGGTTAATTTTATAACCTGCTACTTTGCCAAAGTTTTGAATCAGCTTGAGTAATTTGGGAGTGGAGTCTATGGGATTCTTTAAATACAAGATCATATCATCTATAAAGAGGGAGAGTTTTATTTCTTCTTTCCCTATTTGGATCCACTTTATGTCTGCATCTTGTCTTATTGCTGTAGCTAGGCATGCTAATACTAGATTGAAGAGAAGTGGAGAGAGTGGGCATCCTTGTCTCATTCCTGAGTTAAGAGAAAATGGCTTTAGTTTTTCACCATTGAGTATAATGCTGGCTGTAGGTTTGTCATATACAGCCTTTATTGTATTGAGGAATGTTCTATGAATTCCTAATTTTTCCAGAACTTTCATCATAAAGGGCTGTTGAATCTTGTCAAATGCTTTTTCTGCTTCTATTGAAATAACCATGTGGTTCTTATCCATGCTCCTGTTGATGTGATGAATTATACTAATTGATTTCCGTATATTGAACCAGCTTTGCATCCCTGAAGTAAATCCTGTTTGATCTTGGTTTATGATTTTTTTGGATAAATTGTTGAAGTCGATTGGCCAAAATTTTGTTGAGAAGTTTTTCATGAATGTTTATCCAAGAAATGGGTCTATGGTTCTCTTTCTTTGATGAGTCCCTGCCTGGTTTTGGATGAAGCTTATGATAGCTTCATAGAATGAGTTCGGTAGTGAACTTTCTCTTTCAATTTCATTAAAGAGTTGGAGGCGTATTGGTGTGAGCTCTGCTTTTAATACCTTGTAGAATTCTGCTGTTAATCCATCTGGTCCTGGGCTTTTCTTAGATGGGAGATGTCTTATTTCGGTTTCTATTTCAATGCTTGATATGGGCTTGTTAAAATGGTTTAACTCATCTTGGTTTAGTTTCGGCATGTCAGTATTTGCTAGGAAAAGCTCCATTTCTGCCAAGTTCTCAAAATTATTAGCATAAAGTTTTGAGAAGTATTTCGTTATAATGTTTTGAATCTTGGTTGTTCTGTGGTGATGTTTCCATTCTCATCTCTGAGTTTATTTATTTGGGTGTGTTCTCGTCTTTTTCTGGTAAGATTTGCTAAGGGTCTGTCAATTTTGTTAGTTTTTTCGAAGAACCAACTCGGTTTTTTTTATGCTTTCTATGGTTTATTTGGATTCTAATTCATTTAATTCTGATTTAAATTCAATGATTTCTTTCCATCAACTAGATTGCGGTTTTTCTTGCTGCTCTTTTTCAAGGAGGCTCAGATATCTCATTAAATTGTTGGTTTCAGATCTCTCCAATTTGTTGATGTAGGAACTTAAAGCTATAAACTTGCCTCTGAGTACTGCCTTTGATGTGTCTCAGAGGAGCTGGTAATTTGTGTGTTCATTTTTGTTGAATATCATGAACTTTTGCATTTCCTTTCTAATCTCTTCTATGACCGACTCGTGATTCAGTAGTGTGTTGTTCAGCCTCTATGTGTTACAGGACTTTCTTTGATGGCTTTTGGTGTTGAGTTCTAATTTTATTCCCTTGTGGTCTGAGAGAATGCAAGGAATAACTTCAATGTTTCTGAATTTGGACAAGGTTGCTTTGTGGCCTAAAATGTGGTCTGTTTTGGAAAATGTTCCATGTGCTGCTGAGAAAAACGTGTATTCCGATGCTGCTGGGTGAAATATTCAGTAGATGTCTATTAAATCTATTTGATCTATGCAGGTGTTTAAATCTGCGGTTTCTCTGTTGAGTTTTTGCCAAGTTGATCTATCTAGTGCGGAAATTGGTGTGTTAAAGTCCCCAACAATTTTTGTCTTTGGATCTATGTGGGATTTGATTGAAAGTAGTGTTTCTTGGATAAATTTTTATGTTTCATTATTAGGGGAATTGTAATATCCTCCTGAAGGAGAGATCCCTTAATAAGTATGTAGCGACCTTCTTTATCTCTTCTCACTAATTTTAATTTGAAGTCTATTTTATCTGATATTAGGATTGCAACTCCCGCCTGTTTATGGGGGCCGTTTGCTTTGTAGATTTTGTTCCAGCCTTTCACATTGAAAATGTATTTGATTTTTTGGGCAAAATGTGACTCCTGAAGGCAGCAGATAGAAAGATCTTGCTTTTCAATCCAACTAGACAGTCTATGTCGCTTAATTGGAGAGTTAAGTCCGTCAATGTTGAGAGATAGAACTGAGAAGTATTTGGGAGTTCCTGCTATTTTATCCACCTTCTTGAGGGTTGTGGCAACTGGGTTCTTTCTATGGTTCTTGGATTCTCAGTTTGGCTGTGGTTTCTTTGCCTTTTTGTGGTCTTGTTGGTTTTGTATGTGTAAGACATCTTTAAGAATCATTTGTAAGGCTGGTTTGGTGGAGATAAATTGTTTCAATTTTTCTTTGCTATTGAAAGTTTTTATTTGACCTTCGGTTATGAAGGAGAGTTTAGCTGGGTACAATATACATGGTTGATAGTTGTTTGTCTTTATGGCATGGCATACATCATTCCAGGCTCTTTTTGCTTTATCCGTCTCTGATGAGAAATCTGAAGTGATTCTAATTGGTTTCCCTTTATAAGTGATTGATCTTTCTCCTTGAGAGCTTTAAGGATGTTTTCCTTGGTCTGAATTGATCCTATGAGGATTATAATGTGATGCTGGGTTGTCCTGTTCTGTTCTGGTCTATTTGGAGTTCTAAAAGCTTCTTCTATTTGAATAGACCTATCTTTTTTCATGTTTGGGAAGTTCTCTGCTGGGATTCTGTTAAATTTCCCAGACCGTTAATTTCTGTCTCTAGGTGCTCCTCTACACTAATTATCCTCAGATTAGGCCTTCTGATGGTGTCTTCCAAATGTTGAATAGATCTATCCTATTTCTTGGATTTGTCTTAGATGGTTGTGTGTTCTTTCTCTATAATATCTAGGTTCTCTTCAATCCCTGAGATTCGATCTTCTTCATGGTCTAACCTACTATCAAGACTTTCTACTTTGTTTTTATTTCTTTTCCTTCTAGTTGGCTGGCTTTGATTGCTTCAAATTCTTTGTTGGAGCTTTGTTTTAGATCTTGTATGAACTGCTTTACTTCCTTAATGTGGTTTTCAGTGTTTATTTTCAAATCACTTAGTTGATTGGTTATGATTTCCTTGGACTGTCATTCCTTCTGTTGGGTTCCATTCAGCATTCCTTTTGTGGTCTCCCTGACTTCTTTCAACTTTCTGTTTATGGATTCCATGAATGCCTTTAGCGATCTTTGTATATTCTCATCCTTCTCTCTCAATTCCTGTATTACTCTTTGATTAGCTTTCTCACGTTCACACAATTCCTGTAATTCTCTTTGAGTGTTCTTAGCCCTGCCCATTTGGGATGAAATTAACAGGTTTTGTGCTAGAACACTATCTTAAGGCAAGCATCAACCAAAGTCTGTAGTTGCAGTCAAAATCTGCAGCTACAAAAAAATCTAGTTCAACAGATATATCTATTCAACATCCAACAACTATGTATTAATGGGTTATGAACTGCAAAGAAGAATTTGGCAAACCAGAAATTATTAGGTTTAGGGAGAGATGTGGGTAAAAATAGGAATAGAGGGATGTGGGCAGGCAGAGGAAAGGTTAACTTAAATAAGTACTAATCTCAAAGTGGGAAATATGTTGAATAGAATGATAGCAGAGAGAGGAAAAACAAGAAGAATGAGAAAGAGAAAAAAAGAGACAAGAAAAAATAGAAAAACAAAATTTAAAAGTTAAAAAGTGAAACACTTAAAAACAAAAATTATGCAAATTTAAAAACATAATATTCAGAGAAGAACATGCATAGGATAAGAGAAGGGTAGGGATAGAAAGGAGATGTGAAAAACTTAAAAATTAAAATGCTTATATTATATAAGTATAAAGAGGTAGTACTGCTATTAAGGAATTTAAGTCTAAGAGGTTTTGAATTGAGTAATAAATTTCTGGATTAAATGTGTACACAATAGGGGATAAGGTCTAATAATCAACTATGGGTATATCTGAGGATGAGCAGAACATCAATTAAGTCACGCAAAGAAGAATGAAAGAGAAGAAAAGGTGAAAAGAATGAGAAGGAAAGAAAAAAAACGGATCAAAATGTCAATAAAGCTAAACAAAAAAAAAACAATTTTGAAAAAGAAAATAAAAGCACACACACATATACCCCTAAAATAAAAATTTTAAGAGGAAGAAAAAAGTTAATAGGAAACAAATTTTTTAAGTTAAAAATTAAAAAGTTTTAGAAAAAATTTCTTTATAAACGGTACAAAAAAAGAGTTCTTTGAGTTTTTTGGGTGAAATGGGAAGATCCTGTATCTCCCTTGTGTCCATAACCAGTCTCTAGTTGGAGTCTCTCATCTGCTCTCTGATGTTTGATTTTCCTGTGGCTTGGTTGGTGTCTTAAGTCAGTTTGTTTGAGCAAGCAGAAAAATGCTCTGCTTTACCCAGGATTTTGTGATCCTCCTCCCAGGCTAGTTCAATGGGAGGGAGATCTGCTTTGAGTATCACAGAAGAGGGAGACGGTTGTTTTCTCTAGTTTGGAGATGCTGTAATGAGTCTATGTTCTGGGTAGAGTTGAGGCCTTTCAGCAAACATTAGCTTTTCCCTGAGGGGCTAGCTTCTGAGCCTTCCTGGAGCCATTCTCAGGGTTTATGTTTAATGAATTTCAATTGATTGTCAAGGCTGCTGTAGAGAGGGGAAGCCTATGTCTCTGTTTACCCAGTGAAGAAAGACACTCCTGGGGCTGGGGGCCCAGGCTGGGTGACTTTTCCCTGGGTTGAGCTGAGCCTGGCAGGTCAGGTTAGGTTCCTGTGACCTGCTTAATGACTCTTTTGTTTTCTTCCAAGGCCTGAGTTGGAGCTAGCTGCTTAGCCAGGCTTTTGTCATTATCAAAGATGGAGATCTCCCATAGTGGGGGGAGGAGGGGTGGCCTTCTCTCCTCTGCTCCCTGAGAGGATGTCAGGCTTCTACTCAAGCCAGAGTCTTGGTTCCTGGGTCGTCTCTGGTCTATGAACTGCAGGATGATGATGTGTGCTCCTTGTCAGTTCTTGCTGGTGTTGAGTAGAATCCACTCACTGACCCCATCTGGCGCCTTTGTCCTGGACTCTCTGTGTTGCAGGTATGGCATCTATGGCTGCCGCCAACATTGCTGCCACTGCCACTGCCACCACCACCACAGCCACAGCTGTTGGCAAGTGCTTAGATCTGTCTCCTTGCCTGGATTTTCCCTCTCTAGCCTAACACTCTTTACTGTGATGGCACACTTTGTGTGATTCTCTGGCTTAGGACTGTTCATTGGAGCACTAAAACTGCTTTCTATGGGAGAGCTTGTTTAGCCCCAGCTTCTCCTACACCATCTTCCCGGAACTCAGTCCTATATTATTGTGTATAATTTTATAATAGATGTACAACATATATTAAATATTATGTTGAAAGACCCCAGACTCACTGGGATGCTTTCTTCAATGGGAGGGCACCCCAAGAACCAAGACTCCAAGCCAGCAGCTGCAATAAGCAAGAGGAGTTTATTTGGCGTTTGCGCAAACGGGTTCCCAGTCCAGGGCAGACAGGCAGCCCGGAGCAGCAGTTACAGGCACTTTTAAAGACAAAAGCCACAGGATTAGCATAAGACCCCAGGTTCCCTAGGATTGGCTCAGTTTACTACACCGGGAGTTTATGACACTCTTTGTAATAAAACAATTGGCATGGATGATCAAATGGAGATAGTCACTCTGGGAGATAAGGTTTAGGGAGTTTACTGAGTTACAGACTTGTGATTAATTAACATTTGGCCTAATATGTTGGGCTCACCAGATGGTCCTTATCTTGGGCCCTCTAAACCAAGAATTTTTACACAGGAACGCAGAGGAACATACTCTTTGTTCCTTATCTTGGGTCCCATTTGGCCACCTGGGGTATTTACTTGTTAGTTCTTTATTTATGACTACAGAGCTTGTCCCAGGGCCGACATCTAGACTCCGAAGCTTTTTATTTATCTCCAGCGAGGGGAAGGGTCAGTGCTAGCACAAGCAAGTTTACAGAAGCAAAACCAGCAGTTAGCAATTGTAAAATGTAACTCTAATTTTTAATCTTTTAATGTGTATAAAAATACTAAATAGGGGCTGGGAAGGTGGCTCACTGGTAGAGCGCTTGCCTTGCATGCATGAGGTCCTAGGTTCAATTCCTCAGCACCATATAAGCAGAAAAAAAAGCCAGAAGCGGAACTGTGGATCAAGTGGTAGAGCGCTAGCCTTGAGCTGAAGATCTGAGGGACAGCTCCCAGGCCCAGAGTTCAGGCCCACGACTGGACTCCTCCCCCCAAAAAATACTAAATACAATAGACAATAAGTAAGTAAATGAATCTGAGAAGCATGGTATATATATATGTATATATATATATATATACATATATACATATATGCATATATATATATATATATATATATATATATATATATATATATAACCAGATAGACCTGTATTTGCCATTTTGTATTAGACCTGCTTGAAGAATGCAGCTGCTATTCTACTGGCCCTCCAGCCCCAGACACTCCAGGATCTGGAGCTGAAGTTAACACATTCCAGACCCCCCACCCGGGCCTGGGATCAGGGACAGTGGCTATCTGGTAACCACTCCCACCCAGGCCCGGGATCAGAGACAGTGGCCATTTGGCTTAGTCTGCTAGCCCAACCAATTATCAGCCCCAGCCCTTTTCTCGCTTTGTATTGCGCCAATCATCTGCTAGAATTATGATTTAAATTTCCTGCGTAGTGTATTGATTTGTTGCCAATAAATACTGAGGCCTTACCCCTACCAAAGGACATATAAAAAGTGCTGTAACCTTGTGCTGGGGGCCTCTCTCTGCACTCAGACATCAGTGCACAGAGGGGTTCGTGCTCGAGTTTGTCAATAAATGACTCATTTCTGCTTGCATCTTTGGTCCCTGGTGGTCTTTTCGGGTGCTCCAAATCTCTGGGAATTACAAATCAAGTAAAAACTAAAATAAATGAATCAAGTAAAAACTAAAATAAATGCAAAATCAATAATAAAAATCATAATATGTTATAAACATACATAAGAAAATATATATCACATATTACACATATATAGAAATATTTTTCCATTGCAGGGCCTTCATTCAGACCCTGGTAACTCTAACCTGAATTTCTTTTCCTCAAGGACAGTGAGCTTTGCTTTCACCCACAGTGCAAAAGAGTTATCTGGATGGTGAGATCAAATCCCAACACTAATGGAAATACTGGCCCCATTTCCAAGACAGTGACTTAATTCTTTTTAATGGAAGCAGCTATGTTTATTCTGTTCCATACTGAACATTAAAATAAAATTATTGTGGAATTTTGTACATCTATTCAGACCACTTTCCCTTACCCCCAAACTGCTTCTCTGAGCACGACTTTTTTCATTTTTTATTGTAAAAATGTTGTACAGAGAGGTTATAGTTAAATGAGCAAGGTAATGATTATATTTCCAACTGAGGATTTTAGCTTCCTCCTTTGTGTTCCACCTACCATCCCCCCCTCCCATCTCCACATCTACTCCCCCTGCCGAGCTCAGTGACTTAATTTTTATTTTTGGCTTTGCACCAGGTTTGAATTCAAGAAGTGGCAACTCTGCCCTTTCGTGCACACTGCTACAGAGTTACTGAGACCTGAGTTCAAATCCCAGGCTAGGAAACAAAACTGGCAGAAATCCAAGCCAGGGAGCTTTCTTTCTTTTTTAATTTAGTTAAATAATTAATTTTTAATTTATTCTTTATTTTGCCAACAGGAGGCTTGAACTCAGGTCTTGGCAACTCTGCCTCAGCTTCGATCACCCTAGGCTGGAGTGTAGCCTCTGGACCCATAGCCAATCCTGGGATCCTAGACCCACAGTGCTTGCAGGAAAAAAAAAAAAAGTAGCATAGAAAAAAAGTGGTGAGCTGCAGAGGGCTGGGGGTTTTACATTTTTTTCTTTGCACAGTGACTATCCTGGGTCTGAATGACACAGTTGCAAAGTGGACCTGACCTGCCATTGCTGAGGCTGGTGGGCTATCAGGGAAGCCATAGGCCTACCTGTCAACATAGGCCCTGGGTTCAAATCCCAGTCCTGACACCTACCAATGGCAGGAGATCACAAGAGACTCGTTCCTATGCATAGGAATACCAATTGAAAGAGTAGTTCATGCTTCAGTCTAGTCTAAAATTGGATGCAATAATCCTAGGAAGTTGATTGATCCTAATTAATAGTTTATAAAGCATGAAAAGAATAATATTCCTTCAATGGTGGTATAATACATGCCTAAGAGTTGGTAGGAACGTACTAGGTGTCATTCAATCATAGATAGACAGCTCTAGTGCTCTTTACCAATATAAATTTATTTGTATAGCACCATCTGCCTATCCATGTATCACTGTTTTGGCCAAACCTGGGGCTGGATCTCAGCACCTGGGAACCACCTGACAGCTTCATTGGCTAGAGGCTGCCATGCTCACACTCATCCATTCATGAATTGGGCCTGCTAGGCCCTGAGTTCAGATCCTAGCACTGCCAAAAATTTAATCTTGGAGTAAGAAGCCGAGTGTGACACATGATTTCTTTTTCTGGGAGAGTCCTGGGTATCAGATATGGTGGAGAACATATCTACAAATCTAGATGCTATGTGATAGAATGTAAACAATGTAATAAATGGTAGAGGTGTCATCCGAGTCCATAAAATAATTGGTAAATAAATGAATAAAACAAGACATAAAATGAATAACCACACCAAACACAACATGGACTGAATATCTGTATGGAAATATAAATTCTGTCTTTAAAATGGATATAAGGAGTATGTTTTTCAGTCTTGAGGCTTGAATTCAGGCCTAGGGAACAGGCCTGACTTTCTTGTCTTCAAGCATGGTCAGATTCCCATCCCTCACAGTGCTGCATATTTACCCAGACCTTGAATACAAATCCTTGGCCTGGCAGAAAAAATGGCACGAATTGCGAACCAGGAAGCTAAATATTTTTTTTAAAATGTGGGCGTTTGAAGAAGCCATAGTCCCTCACAGCAACATAGGCCTACATTTCGAATCCCAGTCATGCCACTTCTGGATGGTGGGAGATCTTAAGAGACTCGTTCCCATTCACAGGAATAATGATGGAATGTTATCAATGTCACGGTTGAATAAGTTGCTCATGAATGATACTTGAATAAAATGAGACTTCATGATTTCAGTCAGCTGATTGATTTTATTTAATTATCTTATGAAGCATTAAAAGAATACTATTTCTCACAGGGATGCAATAATTTCAGGACACTGATTTACTTAATAGTTTATTAAGGATTAAAATAATAACATTAATTACATGGAGGCATAATAAATACCTAAGAATTGGTAGGAATGTTGTCTTTATAACTGAATAATGGGTAGACATCCTGACACTGTATAAAGATATATATTAATTAGCATACTACCATCTAGGTGTCACTCTGTTCTTATTTTTTCAAAACCTGGGGCTCGAGTTAAGATCCTAGGAACTGCCTGTCAATTCAATTTGCCCCAGGATGGTGTGTTGACACTCACCCATTCATGAATTGGGCCTTGTAGGCCGTGAGTTCAGATGCCAGCACTCCCACAAAATGAATCATGGAGTAAGAAGCTGATGGTGACACATGTTTTCCTTTCCTGTGAAAGTCCTGGGTGTCAGGTATAAGAGTAATACATATGCAGACCTATATCCTATGTAATCAATGTAATCAATGTTCTATGTGCCATAATAATCAATAAAATAAACAGTCACTACATGAATGAAAGAAAACATAAAATGAATAACTACACTGAAAGCAATATGGAGTCAACATATGTATGTAAATATAAATCACATATTTAAAATGTACATGAATAGGATGTTTTCTAGTGCTGGGGATTGATCTCAGACCTGAGGTGTACACATGAATTTCTTGACTTCAAGGAGGCCAGCTTCCCCATTCCACACAGTGCAACAGAGTTACCTAGACTAAGAGTTCCAATCTCAGTCCTGGCAGAAAAAAATGGCACTTTTATACTATGTGAGGCCTAATTCTTAGGTATTTCATTATGCCTCCATTGAATGAATGTGATTGTTTAAATGATTCATAAAGTATTGAATAAATGATCAGTGTCCTATAATAAAATTGTGTATAATTTTATCCTAGAATCATTCAAGAACTGCCCATTCAGTCATAACATACATCACATTCCATTGGTATTCGTATAGATAGGAATGAATTTCTAAGGCTCTCCTGCCATTTGGAATTGGAAGGACCAGGATTCAAACTGTGGGCTCCAGCTCCCACCACTTAAACCCTAGGATAGGGAACTCACTGGTCTGTCCAAGAACAGCAAGATCAATGATTAAGCAGGAACCAGTGGTTCTCAGCAGTCCTCCTTGATATTTACAAGGCTGTGATAGGAGGATCATGGTCAAATTCACCCTAGGCAGGAAAGTCCTTGAGACCCCATCAGAGACAGTACCCAAGCCCTGAGTTCAAGGCCCTCAACCAAAAAACCCGGAAAGACACCCCTTGCCTGCAAGAGATGGTGAAGGAGTGGAGGTGCTGTGGTTGGGAGACCAGGTGCTGGCCTCAATGTACAGAAATTTCTAAGATCTCCCCAGGTTTACCCAAGCGTGAAATTACAGCAGGGTGGGCGTTGCCTTAACAAGAACTCCAGAGGTTGTGGCCTGTCTTAGTCAGGGAGTGGGGTGAATGTGAGCAAGGGTAGGAGGGTAGTGTCAATTTTATTCTCTCCATCCATGAAAGTATGGTTTTGGATGCTGGTGTCAAAGTCTGAAGTGAAGGATTGCATGTGATTTATAGCCTGACAAGTTGGGTTTCCCCTGGGTATAAGAAGGTAACTGAAGCCGGGTGCTGCCAGTGGCTCACAATTGTAATCCTAGCTACTCAGGAGACTGAGATCTGAGGATCACGGATCAAAGCCAGCTTAGGCTGGCTTTGAACCACCAGATAACCAGAAGTGGTACTATGGCTCCAGTGGTAGAGCGCGCACGTTCAGCTGAAGAGCTAAAGGATTGTGTGAAGGCCCAAAGTTCAAACCCCATGACCAACAACCAAAAATAAGGTAGCTGCATTTCCTGCATAGCAGTGTGTACAGTAGGAAATGCCATGCTGTGTTTTTAGCCATTCCAGACGTGTGAGAGGCTCTGAGTTTTGTCTACAGTTGGTCTGAGGACGGTCGTGCTATCTTCTCGGGGGTTGGGATATTCAGGTGCTCAGGGACTGCTGAGGCCTTGGGCTACCCCTGTATGTGTGTGTGTGTGTATGTGTATTTTTTCCCTCATCTTTCTCTGTCCCCTTCCTGGGCGCCTGTCTGCCTCTTCCTGACTTCAGAGGAAGCCCCTCCTCCATGGCACCCTGCCTTTAGCCCCCTATCTGGGTCTACAATGAGTCCTAAATTGCCAGAAACCTGTATATTCTATCTTTTTGTTGGGGCCCATTCTGTCTGTCCATAACTTTGGCCACCTCCAGAGGATTCTGGGTCAGCAGGGCCAGCTGGCATAGGTTCTCCCCTGCCCCTGGAGGGGAGGGGCTCAGTCATGCCACGTCCTTTCCTTTTCCTCAGCTGGGCATCTGGATGCATGTCCATCCTAGCAGGCTGGCAGTGGAGTGGGGGGAAAGGTGGTTGCCAATGGTTCTGGCCAACTTCAGCCTGATAGCTGACTGCAGGCTGCCCAAACAAGGAGGATCTGGGGCTACATGGAAGGTGAGACCAACTTGTCTTGGAAGTATCCATTGGAGTGGGCCTCTCAGATCCTTCTAAACAATTCCGGATAACCATAATACAGAGGCACAGACTAGATTCCAGGGTCAGGGTGGAGGGAGTGAGAGACTGGTATGGCCAGTACCTCAATGTTCTGGGGCATTAGCCTTGACCTGGTTGTGTCCCCTTGTGTAAGTTCAATTCTTAACCCAGTGCTAGCCACACACTGGCTACTTGTGGCAGTGCTGTGGAAGTGGCAGGAATGGAAGTGAGATCTAGGATGACCAAAGTCTGAATTTATGGCCTGTGGGGTTGGGGATGGCAAAGGGTGTTTATTTTAAAAAAATCTCAGAGGGTTGGGAAGGTGGCTCAGTGGTAGAGCGCTTGCCTTGCATGCCTGCGGCCCTGGGTTCGATTCCTCAGCACCACATAAGCAAAAAGGAAAAAGTCGGAAGTGACGCTGTGGCTCAAGTGGTAAAGTGCTAGCCTTCATCTGAAGAGCTGAAGGACGGTGCCCAGGCCCAGAGTTCAGGCCCCACAACCGGACCACCACCCCTCCCAAAAAATATCTCAGAGCTGGAATTCAGGGCCTAGGCACTGTCCCTGAGCTAACACTCTACCACTTGAATCACAGCTCACCTTTCATCTTTTTTAGTAGTTTAGTGGAGAGAAGAGTCTCACGGACTTTCTTGCCTGCGCTGGCTTCAAGCTGCCATCCTAAGAGTTCAGCCTATTGAGTACTGGATTGCTGGTATGAGACATTGGCACCTGCTAAAGATGTTAGTGTGTGTGTCTGCGTGTGTTTGTGTTTACCGGGGCTTGAATTCAGAGCCTAGGTGCTATCTTTTAGCTTGTTTGCACAAGGTTGGTGCTGTACCATGTTAACTAGGGTAGCTCCGCTTCCCAGATTTTTGATGATTCATTGGAGATAAGAGTCTACCCAGGCTAGCTTTGAATCTTGATTGATCTTCAGGTGTCAGCCTTGAGTAGCTAGGATTACAGGCATGAGCCACTGGCACCCAGCTGCAAGGATGTCTTTTCATAAGCTCTTCTGTTCTAACAGCTATCTACTTGCCCTGGCCTAGATCTCTGACCTCTACATCAGCTCCTAGCAGCCCCTGACTGTGTGGAGAACATAAAGCTCAAACCTGATCCCATTTCTTTGTCCTCAGGGGAGGGTATGTTTTGTCTGAAGCCTGGGTTGGAGGGGTAGCTGTACATGGGTGCTTGGCTGGGATAGAGAGATACTATGTTTTAACCAAGAAAGAAAGTGTGGCCAGTTAGATACTAATAGCTTATTCTCTCATATCCCTATCTCCTCAGAGGCTGAGATCTGAGGATTGCCATTCAGTGGCAGCCCAGCTAAAAAGTCTGTGAGACTCTCTTCTGCAAATAACCACAGAAAGCTCGAACAAAAGCTGTGGCTCAAGTGGTAGAGTGCTAGCCCTCAATGAAAAAACTCAGGATTATTCATCACATCAACAGGAGCAAGAATAAGAACCACATGGTTATCTCAATAGATGCAGAAAAAGCATTCGACAAGATACAACACCCCTTTATGATGAAGGTTTTGGAAAAATTAGGAATCCATGGAACATTCCTCAATACAATAAAGGCTGTATATGACGAACCTACAGCCAGCATTCAAAACTAACCCTCAAAAATCAATGGCTTTTCTGTATGCCAACAATGAGAAAAGTGTGGCTGAAATTAAGAAAGCAACTCCATTCATAATAGCCACTCAAAAAATAAAATACTTAGGAACTAATTTAACCAAAGAAGTGAAGGACCTCTATGATGAAAAATTTAAAAACCTCAAAAAGGAAATCAAAACAGAATTTAGAAAGCAAAAACTCCCATGCTCCTGGATTGGGAAGATCAACATCGTGAAAATGGCAATACTTCCCAAGGCTATCTACAAATTCAATGCGATACCTATCAATATTCCAACTTCATTCTTCAAGGAAATAGAAGACACAACCAAAATTTCATATGGAATAATTAAAGACCCCAAATGGCAAAAACAGTTCTCAACAGAAAGAACAGTGCTGGAGGAATATCAATACCAAATTTCAAACTCTACTACAAAGCCATAGTAATCAAAACAGCTTGGTACTGGCACAAGGAGAGAGACCTCAAGACCAATGGAATAGAATTGATAACCCAGAATGAATGCATAGACATATAGCCATCTAATCTTCAATAAAGGAGCTCAAAAAATAGAATGGAAGAAAGACATCCTCTTCAGTAAATGGTGCTGGCAAAATTGGTTAACTACTTGTAGAAAACTAAAGCCAGATCCTTATATATCACCCTGCACCAGAATCAACTCCGAATAAATAATAGACCTCAGAGTCAAAGCAGACACTCTGAAAACATTACAGGATGGAATAGGTCGAAACCTTAGGTCTCCTTGGCACAGGGCGAAATTTTCTTAATAAAGACCCAGAACCATCACAAATCAAAGAAAGTTTGAACAAATGGGGTCGCATGAAATTGCAGAGCTTCTGCATGGCAAAGAACATAGCAAGCAAGATTAATAGGAAGCCCACGGATTGGGAGAAGATCTTCACTAGCCATACAACAGACAAGGGTCTCATATCTAAAATGTACCTGGAACTCAAAAAATTATATCCCCCAACAACAAATCTTGAAAAAAACAACTGCCCAATAAATAAGTGGGCTAAAGACTTAAAGAGAAACTTCTCTGAAGAGGAAAGAAGGATGGCCAATAGACACATGAAGAAATGCTCAACATCCCTAGCCATTAAAGAAATACAAATCAAAATAACATAGAGATACCACGTTACCCCAGTTAGAATGGCAATAATCAAGAACTCTAATAACAACAGATGCTGGAGGGGATGTGGACAGAAGGGAATCTTACTGCGTTGTTGGTGGGATTGTGAACTTGTTCAACCTCTTTGGAAAGCAGTATTGAGTTTCCTCAAAAGACACATAGAACTCACCTATGACCCAGCAATCCCACTTTGGGGCATTTACTCAATTGTTCAAAACAAGACCACAATAAAGCTACCAGCACGACTATGTTTATTGCTGCATTATTTACTATAGCTATGATATGGAATCAGCCCAGATGCCCCTCAGTAGATGAATGGATCAATAAAATGTGCTACATATGCACAATGTAATTCTATGCCTCCATCAGAAAGAATGACATTGCCCCATTTGTTAGTGTAAGGTCCGCTCCTGGATGGCCAGCAGACTCCACCCTCCTCGGAGCAAAGTCTCCACCTAGTACCTGCGTTACCTAGGCAACTGGGACACCTGGAAGAGGTCACATCTGAATTTGATGTGGCCACACCTTTCCCCGCCCATACCCTAGATAAGGCCTAGCACAAGCCCAGGCGCTCTCTCTGTTCGTTTCTAGCTCTCTGCTCTCTGTGTTCTATTCTAGCTCTTTCTCTGTTCTTTTCTGCTCTCTCTTTCTCTCTCTCCTCTCTCTCCCCTCTCTCACTGCTCTTTTCTAGCTCTCTCTGCTCTCTGCTCTTTTCTAGCTCTCTTTTCTCTCTCTTTCCTCTCTTTCTTCTTTCTTTTGCCAGCCACGTGGAGTGCCAACCTTGCCTGGTCCCAGCAGGTCTACTGAATAAACCTACCCCTTACCTGAATACCACGTGAGTGCTGCTGCTGTTCTTACTCGGCTACCTCTTTTTAAAAACCTAACAGTTAGGAAATAGAAAGACTTGGAAAAAATTATATTAAGTGCAGTAAGCCAGGCCCAAAGAAGCATAGGTCCCATGGTTTCCCTTATTTGCAATAATTAGTATATATCTGAGTCAAGCAGAAAAGATCAGATAAGTTGATGTTAGGGAAATGAACACTAAGATATGTATTCAAATGTTTTTTTTCTTTCGTGCTATTGATTCTAACACATTTATAAGATTATTTCTTTGTTGCTTTGTATGTCCCTCCCCACGGCATAAACCCTGCTTTCACTGTATTTGATGTCAGTGTAATTTGTGGAGGGGAAAGGAAAAAACAAATAGTTTTGAAAGACCCCAGACGCTCCTCCCGAAGCCCCTATTGAGCCCAGCAAAAGATTAAAAATTAAAGTTGGAGTTATTATATTATACAATTGCTAACTGTTGGTTTTGCTTCTGTAAACTTGCTTGCGCTAACACTAACCCTTCCCCTCCCTGGAGATAAGTGCAGGCCGCTAACCAGGAAACGAAACCTCGAGCCTCTGAGTCACCGCCGGCAGACCCTAGCATGACCTTAGTACATGCCTTAAAACCAGGCATTCCGGTAAAATAGCCGACCACCACATTCCTTCCCGTAAAACTCAGCCTTAATGCTAGGGTGAGGCAGGATGTAGTAAATCACTTGTCAAAATCAGGGAACGAACAGTTTCGGTGCATAACGACCCGCACAGACTTGTCCGGGCAAGTACCGACACGTCAGCCTTCCCCCAACCCCACCTACCCCATCTGGCTAGCTTAACCTGACCAATCCCCACCCTGAACGTAATTTGAAATTAACCAATCATCCCCCTGTAACCACGCATCTCGCTTCTGTAACCTCGCTTCTGCTGTCCATAAAAAGAGGGTGCTTTCAAGCACTCGGCGCGCAAGTCTCCCGATAGACTTTGTCGCCCTGGGTACCCGTGTAACCGGTTCTCAGACACTCAACCCGAACCTTGTGGATCTCGAGGTTGAGTGCACCTGGGAGCCGAGGGCTTGCCCGAATAAACCTCTTGCTGTTTGCATCCGCACAAGTGGTCTCGTTGTTCCTTGGGGAAGGGTCTCTTCAGATTGAAGGACACCCCACGCCGCCGGGGGTCTTTCAGTTTAAATAAGGATACAGGTGGACCCAATGCAACAATGAGATGTACAAGTCGTTATGTTGAAAACAAACTTTACAACTTTGGTGGTGGGGGGAGGACTTAGAAGGGGGGTAGGGGGGAGGATGGGAAAGAATGGGAAGGGGAAACAAAGGAGGAGGCTACAATGCTTGATAAGAAATGTACTCATTATTTTGCCCATGCAATTGTAACCCCTCTGCACAATATTTTCACATTAAAAATATTATACAGCAAAAATTTAATAATATAGGACATTGACTCATTTTTCATTAATACTTTTTTGTGTTGAAATATGATACCTAATTAAATGGTAGCATTGTCATGGTCTTTGTAAGGTCTGCTCCTGTGTGGCCAGCAGACTCCACCCTCCTCGCAGCAAAGTCTCCACCCAGTACCTGCATTACCTAAGCAACTGGGACACCTGGAAGAGGTCACATCTGCATTTGCTGAGGTCACATCTGAATTTGATGTGGCCACACCTTTCTCCGCCCATACCCTAGATAAGGGCTAGCCCAGGCCCAGATTTTCTCTCTCTGTTCTTTTCTAGCTCTCCCTGCTCTCTCTGCTCACTGCTCTCTCTCTGCGCTCTGTCTTCTCTCTCTCCCCTCCCCCCTCTCTCTCCTGCTCTTTCTTCTCTTTCCTCTCTTTCCCAGCCACGTGGACTGCCAACCTTGCCTAGTCCCAGCAGGTCTATTGAATAAACCTACTCCTCACCTGAATACCACGTGCATGCTGGTGCTGTTCTTACTCGGCTACCTCTTTTTACAAACCTAACAATCTTCACATGTTTAGAGTCTCTCCTAAGTATGAGCTTTGTCTTCTGTGTCTTTGGACACCTTCCTATAGAGATTTCTTTAAATGATTTATACTCAGAAGCTTTTTCTTGAGGATAGGCAAGTTAAGGGATAAAATTGTAAGGATGGGGCTTGAAATGTGGCTTAGTGGTAGAGAACTTGCTCAGCATGCATGAATGCCAGGGTTTGAATCCGCAGTGCCACATACAAAGAAAAAGCCAGAAGCTGTGGAGTGGCTCAACTGGTAGAGTGCTAGTCTTGAGAAAAAGAAGCTCAGAGACAGTACCAAGGCCCTAAGATAAAGTCCCAGACCTGTCAAAAACTATCGGCCAGATGCCAGTGGCTCACAACTGGAACACTAGCTTCTCAGCAGGCTGAGATCTGAAGACCACAGTTCAAAAACAACCTAGGCAAGGAAATCCTGTTAGCCTCTTACCTTCAATGAACCACCAAAAGACCCCATGTGGTGCTGTGGCTCAAGTGGTAGAGTGTTCGCCTTGAGCTGAAGTGCTCAGGGACAGTACGCAGGCTTGAGTTCAAGACACACAACTGGAAAAATTGAGGGTTAATCAAAGTACTTTTCCTATTGATAATTAGGAGAACATTCTCTGGAAAATGAATCCTGATATACACCAGAATTTGAGTCAGAGCTCAAGGTTCAAGTGTAGCTCATCCATATGAACAGACTTTCAGGCTCTAGCATTATAACCTTGTGTCCTACAGGGTTCTGAAAGGTCCAATGTTAAAAGGCTTAATATGCTCCACAAGCCCTTTGTGATAAGCATATGCCTTGTATTGTCAATGTCATTACAGTTCTGAACCTAGCAGAGAACCAATAGCTCATGAGTGTCACCCTAGCTCAGGAGGCTGAGGTCTGAGGATAACAGGGTGAAGCCAACCAGGGAGGGAAAGTCTATGACACTCATCCACTGCTGAAAGGTCAGACGTTCAAGAGTTTCCTGGGTTTTCCTTGGTGATAAGTTACTTGTACTCTAAATGTTCTTAGACTTCTTGAGCTATAGAAGCAGGAAAGAAACATTATTTACCCATCCTGGGTTCAAATGAAATTCTCAGGATCCAAGCCTTAGCCCTGTTAGCAGGAAGAACTCCAGTGTAACACTGTATTTGAAGGACAGGAAACAGTTTAGAAAGCCAGGCTGGGTGAAGAGACCCAGGCCTCAGCATTAGGAGGCAGATTGTACACACTCAACAGGGAAGTGAGCTGCAAAACCACTTCATTCATTCCAGGCACACCAGCAATGAGGGGAAACCTGAAACATTTGTTAGAGTTACACCAGGGTCAGGCTTTTCTCAGCCTCTTCAAACAATGACTAATTAGCCTTCCTCCCTCAGGTGAAGGGAGCCTCAGGCTATCTTTAGGTTAACAATAGAGAGCCAATTTATTGGGGGAGAGGGGAGGAACAGAATACAAAAACCCTGCTCTCTGATCTTAGCGAGTGGGTTTTTGATTCTCTATCTGTCAGATTTGAAGGCCCTTCTTCGATTCTGCCAGTCCATTCTCCTTCCTTCATTCTCCACATACTTAATGCAAATACCCAGTCCAAGGAGAGGCAGGGCCCTTTCTCTACTGACTCCAAGCACCTGAGTTAGAACCTGGCTCTGCCCTCTTGCTTTGAGGGCTCTTGCCCTCAGGCTTTGGTGCCTGAGAAGTGGGACAGACAGTCTTCCTGCTCTGTGTTTGTGTGAAGGTGATGCTGGAGTCCTGGCACACTGCAAAAGACCTCATGACTGGGAATTGTTCCCTTCTTTCCTCCTGAAGTCCAAGACTATATTCATCTATCATCTTTCTGTCTGTCTGTCTGTCTATCTATCTATCTATCTATCTATCTATCTATCTATCTATCTATCTATCTATCTATCTATCTATCTATCTATCTATCCATCCATCTCTCTACCTACATACCTACCTACCCAACTAGCTATCTCTTTGCCAGTTCTTGGGTTGAACTCAAGGCCTAGGCACTGTCTCTAGCACTCTGCTACATGAGTCACAGCGTGAATTCTGGTGTTCTTTGTGTGTGTGCTACTGAGAAATCAAACCCAGGGCTTCTTGCATGCTAGGCAAGCACTCTATCACTAATCCACATTCCCAGCCCCCTCCTCTTTTTCTTAGTGGAAGTTTTTACATAAGTATGCTACCATCTTACATCTCCAAGTTTAATTTTCTGAATACCGGTTATTTATACGAAACCTAATCTTTTCCCCTACCTGATTTGTGACAGTACCGTCCTTGGCCTCATAATAAAATATAAATAAAGGCTGCTGAGATTTTAAGTACATCATATAAGGACACAAGCCTGGAACCCTAGAAGAGAAAAGTGATGGGCCTGAAATGAAGAGAATGATGTGGTATGTGCAACAAGCATATCTGAGAAATGAATCAGTAAATAAAAGCAGAAGCATTGCATATGATCTGTTTGCCCTCAGGGAGGTAATATACACACATAAGTAGGTAGAGCACTAATACATAACATGACCTTCTCTTTTGAATTTTTATGGCCATCCCAGGGCCTAAAGTCAGGGCCTCATGTATTCCTCAGATATTTTTCTCAAGGCTGAGGCTATACCACCGCCACAGCTCCACTTCCAGCCATCTGGTCATTAATTGGATATAAGGACCACCCAGGCTTGCCTGGTCGGGCCTGTATTTCCTGCTCGGCTCTCTCAAAGCTGGAGCTCTACTGTCTGGGCCACTGCTCCACTTCTGGTTTCTGGTGGTTTATTGGAGATAAGAATCTCACAGACTTTTCTTTTTCTTTTTTTTTTTTTTTAAGAGTATTTCTTTTTTTTTTTATTTTTTGTGAACATTACTGTACCGACGGGTTGCAATTACATGGGCAAGATAATGAGTACATTTCTTATCAAGCATTGCAGCCTCCTCCTTTGTTTGCCCTTCACATCCCTTCCCAGCCTCCCCCCACCCCCCACCCAATCCTTCCCCCGCCACCCCTCTTCCACCCCCACGCCCCCCACCCCCGCACCAAAGTTGTAAAGTTCGTTTTCGACATGACAACTCACAGACTTTTCTGCTTGGGCTGGCTTTGGATGGTGATCTCCTGAGGAGGCTTCAAGTGGCTTTCCTCAAGGGTTTGCCAAGGAGCCACTCCACACAAAACTTTAGTCTAAATTTCGGGAGGTACTAGAGAAAAACAGAAACATGAAGATGTTTCTAGTGTGTTCTAGATATTTAAGGTTGGAGACACATAACACTCATAACTATTACATCATTTTATAGGCAAAAGGACCAATGAAGACAGTGTAAGGATCACTTCAGCTTTTGGTCCTCTTATCCGGAGACAGTAAATTCACTGCAGCTCAAAGCTAAGTGACAGAGCTGGCATGAACTGTTAATCTTAGCTCCCAAATCCTATGACACTCATTTTTCACTTTTGGCTTCTAACCTGTTAGCAGAATGGAAGATGAGGATAGCGAATCCTTCTCAGAGAAAGCAGCAATAAAGAACATTGGGCAGTTTACTTATAAATTCAAACCATTGGAATGACCCTGTGAAGAAGTCAGATTGTCCAGATTAAAAAATGAAGAAGAAAAGAAAGGTAGGTGCCAGTGTCTGCTGACTATAATCCCAGCTCCTCAGATGATGAGATGTAGAGATTATCAGTTTGAATCCAGCCCAGTTAGGAGAGTCCTTGACATGCTTATTTGTAAGAAATCACAGAAAAACCCAGAAGTGGGACTGTGATTCAAGGGTAATGAGCTACCCTGGAGCAAAAGGAGCTCAGGGACAACCCCTAGGCTCATAGTTCAACCCCAGGACCTGCCCCACCAAAAGAGCCTGTACCTCCATGTCTTTGTGTATGTATGGATGCATTCCTATAGGTGAAACTCCAGAGTAGCTTTTGTGAATGGCACCAAGCTAGGAAATTTGTTTTCAATAAAATGATTTCATAGCACAGAGGTGGCTTTCATGACAATGTATGTTCTGGGGCTCCCCTCACTGGGCCCAGTGTAGCTTGAGGGTTTCTCTGCACCCCAGGCCTGCTGGAAGAAGTCTCTCACATTGTCTGAACAGGCAGACTAAAGGCCTCACTCCTGTACAGCTATGTACCAAACAACTCCATCCGGGCCAATTAGTGAGGATGAGTGTGGGCAGGCTCTGAAGGTAAGGAGAAAAAGGCCTCTTTGTACCCCAAGTTCTCTCTCTCCCCAGTGCTCTGATTTGACAGGAAGCCTTCATCTGTACCACCGTCTGTGGCAGGCCAAGTCCTCTACACTTATTCTGCCTTTGTGAGGCTATATTCTGGTGTTCATATACAGTGCTAAATGTAATTCAGGAGTCCTTCAGGAACACAACTAGGGCACTGAACCTAAGGAAATGTTTCATTGCAGATGATGATGAGCCTATGATGCCTCTCCTAGGTTTCCAGAAGCTTGGGAAATCCAAGCACATGTCAGATATCACAATACTTCCTCATGGGGCTGGTGAAGCTCATCTGGTTTTGAAACCTTTGACATCTCCTAGTGAAGCCGTGGATGGCTAGGTTTGATTGTGAACACGGGGCCTGGGTGCTGACCATGAGATCAGAGCAGAAAACTAGTGCTTTACCATTTTGTGTTACAGCTTCACTTCTGCTTTTTGTGTGTGTGTGTGTGTGTGTGTGTGTGTGTGTGTGTGTGTGTGTGAATACACTAGTTCTGGAGCTTGAAATCAAGACTTGAGCACTGTACCTAGTTTCTCTTGTATAAGGATAGTCCTTTCCCACTTGAGCCACAGAGCCAGTACAGGCCTTTTCCTGGTAATGTGGTACTGAGAAATCAAGCCCAGGGTGTCATATATGCAAAGCCCTCTATCCCTAAGGCACATTCCCAGTGCTCTACTTCAGGTTTGTTAGTTTGTGTTTGTCTTTTTGTTGTTGTTGTTGTTGTTGGTTGTAGGAGTTGAAGTCTGGGCCTGGGTGCTGTCCCTGAGTTCTTCAGCTAAAGTCTTGAGCCAGAGGCCACTTAAGGTTTTCTGGTGATTTATTGGAGCTAAATGTCTCAAGGACTTTCTTGCCCAGGCTAGCTTTGAACCATGATCTTCAGATCTCATCCTCCTGGGTAGCTAGGATAACAAGCATGAGCCACAAGCACCCAGCTTCCACTTCAGTTTTCTTAGTTGTGAATTGGAGATATAATCTCATGGGACCTTTTGTGTTTGGAACCCTGATCCTCAGATCTCAGCTTCCTGAGAAGGCAGGATGACAGACCTCAGCTATCCACCCCTAGGCCAAGGCACTCTGCTGCAAGGGGGTCCTGGGCTCCACGTGGTGGAGTGTTATCCATGAGCCCAAGAGGTAAGGGTCAGTGCTGAGGCTGCAATTTCAAGGTTCATGTCTGAGAAAAACAAAATGAAACAATTGTCTGCAGGAGACAACTCACCCACTCTTTAGTAATGTCCCCGTAGCAGGGACATATCTGAGCCTCAGTATTTTTGTCTGTATAATCATCTCAATTGTAGAGCTCTTACAAGGACCAGATGAAAGAATGCACCCTGTGAAGGACACAGCACATGGCACTCTTTGAAGGATTCAGCACACAGCATCATGTGATAGACTCAGCACACAGCACCCAATGCATGACTCAGCACACAGCACCCTATGAAGGACTCAGCACATAGCTCTATTAAACAAGCTGTCATTAGAATTAGGGTGCTTTAATCAGTATCACCATTCTTTGAGGAACATTTCATAAACCATACAAGTTCAAATCTAATGTTTTAGTGGGGTAGTTTTTTGGGGGGAATTACCAATGGGGCTTGTACTCAATGCATGGGGATACTGTTCTAATACCATTTGTTCAAAGCTAGAGATCTACCACTTTGAGCCACATTTCCAGGATTCCAGGAGTCTCACAGACTTCCTGTCAGGGCTGGGTTTTAAAGCCCCCTAGCAGCCAGGATGATGGCGGTAAACCCAGGATCTGGGTTGCAGCGGTTTACATCAAGTCAGGTTAGGTGGCAGTTGTCAGCACCAGACTCCTAGTGAAAGAACCCAGACTCCTGGGATACTTCCATCAATGGGAGGGCGCCCCAGAAACCAAGACTCCAAACCAGTAGATGCAACAAGCAAGAGGAGTTTATTCAGCATTTGCGCAAACAGTCTCTCTGCCCTGGCAAGGGGGAGAGCCCTGAGCAGCGGTTACAGGCATTCTTAAAGGCAAAATCCACAAGATTAGCATATAACACCAGGTGTCCCCGGGATTGGCCCATTTAAAAGTCACTATGTACTCCAGCAATCATTTTTACTACGCGGGGAAGTTTATAACACTCTTTGTAAAAACGATTGGTGCGGGTGATTTAAAGGAGGTAGTCACTCTAGGAGGTAAGAGTTAGGGGAGTTCACATAGTAACAGGCTTGCGATTGATTAACATTTGGCCTAGTTTGCTGGACTTGCCAGGTGGTCCTTATCTTGGGTCCTTATCTTGGGTCCTTATCTTGGGTCCCATTTGACCACTTGGGGAATTTACTTGTTTGTTCTTTATTTATGACCACAGACCTTGTCCCGGAGCCGGCATCTGGGCTCCAAGACTCTTTACTCAATTCCTTATTTCCAGAAGGGAGGGGGGTTAGTGCTAGGGCAAGCAATTTTACAAAAGCAAAATCAGCAGTTAGCAATTGTAAAATGTAATTCTAATTTTTAATCTTTCACTAGCTTGCTCTGTGGTGATGCATGTGAAGTCCTGGCCTTATATACTTGCAGTTAGAACATTCTACCTTTTTTTAGCAGCAGTCCTGGGCCTTGAGTAAGGGCTTAGACACTATCCCTAAATATTTGTGCTCCAGGCTAGCACTCAATTGATTGAATGACAGCAGAACTTCTGGATTTTCTGTTTATGTGGCACTGAGGAATTGAACCCAGGGCTTCCTGCTTACTAGGGAAGCACTCAACCACCGAGCTCCAGGAGTGAACAAGGTATAAATATATACAGATTGCTGTATATAAATACTATGTACACAAAAAGAGAGATATCTCTATATTATTAACTTATAGATATTACTGCCAGTTACTAGATATTAAATTATGTCTCCACTTAATGATGTGTCCCAGTTGAACAATTAATAAAGCATTAATTAAAATTACTCAATATCCTATTATTATCATATGTGTACATATATACATACATATATTTACATATTTTATAGAATGAGACCGATGTCTATATATAATTAAATTATGCATCATGTGTCACTACCAAATAATAGGTATTTAATTATGACTCCATGCAATTTTTATTCTGTTAATGCTTAATAAAATATTAATAAAACTTAATATACATCCTATAATTATTGCATCTAATTTTATTTACAATGATACACTAATTCAACCCTTCATCATTTATTGTAGTGACAATTATTCCACCTATGATATTCTATTACATAGCATATAGATTTGCACCCGAATTATACATCCTACCTGTCACCGAGCACTTTCAAAGAGAAAGAAAACGTGTCATGCTCAGCTTCTCACTCCAAGATTACATTTTTGGCAGTGCTGGGATCTAAACTCAGGGCCTAGAATTTCATGAATGGGTGATTTTCAGTGCAGCAGCCTCTAGCCAATTCAGCTCTTAGGCAGTTCCCAGGCCCTGAGATCGAGCCCCATATGTTGATTCCATATTGCACTTAATGTAGTTATTCATTTAATTTTTTGTTTTATTCATCTATTTACCATTTATTTTATTGACTGTTATTACACATGGAATATTTATTACATTTATTACACAGGATATATATTTGCCTATGTATGAAACTTCACACCTGATACCCAGGACTTTCACAAGAAAGGAAAATGTGTCACCATGGGCTTCTTACTCCACGATTCAATTTTTGTGAGTGCTGGCATCTGAACTCACAGCCTACAAGGCTCAATACATGAATGGGTGATTGTCAGCACGCCAGCCTGGTGCACATTGAGCTGACAAGTAGTTCCCAGAACTTGAGATCGAGCCCCAGGGATTGACAAAATAAGAACAGATTGATATGCAGATGGTAGTACACAAATAAATATAGATCTTTATAGAGTGCCAGAGATGTGTATACAATATTCAGTTATATATGTTACATTCCTACCAAATCTTAGGTATTTATTATGCCTCCATGTAATATTATTTTCATCATTAATGAATTATTAATTAAATCAATCACTTTCCTGGAATTATTGTGTCCGTGTAATTAATAGTATTCTTTTAATGTGTCAAAATATTCATTAAAATCCATCAGCCTCCTAAAATCACTCTAATTTATAGTAGTATCATTCAGGAACAACTAATTCAACCTTGACATTCACAACCTTCCAATGGTATTCCTATGAATAGGAATGAGATCCTTAGGATCTCCCTCCATTGATAAGGGTCAGGACCCGGCTTCAAACCCAGGGCCTATGTTGCCATGGTGGCCTGTGGCTTCCCTGGAAGCCCGCCAGCCTTCAGCAATGCCAGGTTACCAACACTTTTCAGTCATGTCATTCAAACCCAGGAAGGTCACCTTGCAAAGAAAACAAATGTAAAACCTGCAGCTATCTGCAAGTTGCCGTTGTTCTTTTTTCTTTTCCTGTGTCTTTTTTTTTTTCCCCTGTCAGTCTTTGGGGCCCAGGATCCAGGTTCAGCTGTGGGTCCAGTGGCTGCACCCTAGCCTAGAGTGATCGAAGCTGAGGCAGAGTTGCAGCGACCTGAGTTCAAGCCCTGTCCTTGACAAAATAAAAATACATACATACATACATACATTAAAAATATATAAAATTTTTTGAGGCTCTTGGCTTGGAATTCAGTTTTTTTCTGTCAGAACAGGGATTTGAACTCAGGGTCTGGGTAAATCTGCAGCATAGTGGGGGAAGGGGAAGCTCACCATGCTGGAAGACAAGAAAGTCAGGCCTGTTCCCAGAGCCTGAATTCAAGTCCTAGCACTCATATACATTTTAAATCCATGGTTTATATTTACATACATATGTTTAATGCATATTGCAGTTAGTGTAGTTATTCATTTTATTTTGTTTTATTTATTTATTATGTATTTTTGTGAGTATGATTACACATATAATAACATTTTTTATATCTTATTACATAGGATATAGATTTGCCAATGTATTATACATCATTCCTGAGACCCAGAATTTTCACCAATAAGGAAAATAAGTGAGACAATTGGCTTCTTCCACCAGGATTAAGTTTTTGGCAGTTCTATGATTTGAACTCAGGGCCTAGAAGGCCTACTTCATGAATGGTCAATGTTAGCCCACCAGTCTGATGCAAGTGAACTTGTTGGGCTAATTTGAGGACCTGAGATCAAGCCCTAGGAGAGGCCAATATATAAACACATAGATGTGTAGATTGAAATGTGTGTGTATTTACATATGCATATGCATCTATAAATGTATATAGAGACAGAGAGGTATTTATGTAGATTCTAGTGTATAGCTCTATATAAAGAGTGATGTCTATATCTTATTTTATATGTGCTATTACTATCAATTATTTGGTCTAAAATTATGCCTCCATTAATTAATCACAGTAGAAGACTTAATAAAGTATTAAATTAATCAATGGCCTGTATTTATTGCATACAATCTTATACTAGAATGACTAGCTAATTAGTAATTCAATTAGTACATTTCAAACATTCTATTAGTGTTCCTATACATAGGAATGAGTATCCTAGGATCTTCAGCAGTGTGTAGGTGCCAGTCCCAGAATCCAACTCAGGGCCTAGGTGTGTGGGTTGGGCTTGGGCTTCACTGACAGCCCACCAGCCTTCAGCCATGCAAGGTCATGTTCAATTTTCTTTTTTTTTTTTTTTAATTTAATTTAATTTTATTTGTGAACATACTGTACAGAGGAGTTACAGTTACATGGGCAGGATAATGTGTACATTTCTTACCAAGCATTGCAGCCTCCTCCTTTGTTTACCCTTCACATCCCTTCCCAGCCTCCCCCCTCCCCCCCTAATCCCAAACCTTCTCCTTCCCCCCCCGGCCCCCCCCACCCCCCCCCCCCCCCGCACCAACATTGTAAAGCTCGTTTTGGACATGACAACTTGTACTTCTCATTGTTGCAACAGGTCCACTTGTATCCTTAAACAACTGGTTTTTCCCCATCTCCTCCACAAGTTATACTGACATCAAATATAGTGAAAGCAGGGGTTATACTGTGGGGGAGGGACATACAAAGCATCATGTTCAATTTTCAAGCTGAGTCACTGAGACCCAGGATGGTCAAGAGCAAAGGAAACAAAGGTAAAACCGTTGTGTAAAACTTCCTAGTTTTTTCCTTCTCCATTTGTGTTGGTTTGATGTTTTTTTGCTAGTGCTGGGAGTTGAACTCAGGCCCTAGGATCCCTGGATCATCTGTGGGTGTAAAAGCTGCACCTTATCCTAGGGTAATCATGGTTTAAGACACAATAAAATGCTTCCATGAGCAAAATCAGTTCAAGGAAAATGTCTAGGCTAACAGTTCAAGACTCAGGATCTGCCACACAAAAATAGAGCCAGTAACTCCATGTGTCTGTGTATGTATGCATATATTTCTATTGGTGAACATCCCAAGTCTCTATGAAGAAAGGCACCCAGCTAGGAAATTTGCTTTGAATAGAATGATTTCATAGTACAGAGAGTGCTTTCAAGACAGTGTATGTTCGGAGGCTCTCCTCACTGTTTCCAGTGTAGTCGAGGGTTTCTCCATACCCCAGGCTGCTGGAGGAAGTCTGCCTCATTGTTGGAACAGGCAGACAAAAAGCCTCACTCCTGTACAGCTGTGAAACAAACAATTCATCCAGGGGCAATTAGTGAGGATGAATGTGGGAGGGCTCTGAAGTCCAGGAGAAAAAGGCCTCTTTGTAACCCACGTTCTTTCTCTCCCAGTGCTCTGTTTTGACAGGAAACCTTCATATGTGCCACCTCCCGTGGCAGGCTAAGTTCCCTGCACTTATCCTGTCTTTGTTAGACTATGTCCCAGTGTTGAAACAAATTGCTACAATTAATTCAAAAGTCCTTCTGGCAGACAACTAAGGAGCTGAACCTAATGAAATGATTCTTTATTGGCAACGGTGCATCCCTAGGTTTCCAGAAGCTTGCTAAATCTAAGTACATGTGTAATATCACAATGTTTCTGGTCATATAGGGCTGGTGAAGCTCATCAGGTTTTGAAACCTTTGACCTCTCCTAGCTGCGCCCTGGGTGGCTAGCTTTTGCGGTTGAACACAGGGCCAGGGTGCTGATCATGAGCTCAGAGCAGAAGCACTTTGCTTTACCATTTGGTGTCACAGCTTCACTTCTGGTATCTGTGTGTGTGTGTGTCTGTGTGTGTGTGTGTGTGTGTATACATACACCAGTCCTGGAGATTGAACTCAGGACCTGAGCACTATACCTGAGTTTCTCCTGTACAAAGATAGCACTCTCCCACTTGAGCCACAGAGACACTTCAGGCTTTTTTTCTAGAGATGTGGTACTGAGGATTCAAACCCAGGGTTTCATATATGCAAAGCACTCTACCCCTAAGACACATTCTCAGCACTGCACTTCAGGTTTCTTGTTTTCTTTTCTTGTAAGTTGGAGGAGTTGAAGTCTAGGCCTGGGTACTGTCTCCGAGCACTTCAGCTGAAGTCTAACACTCTACCACTTGAGCTACAGCACCCTTTCAGGCTTTCTGGTGGTTCACTGGAGATAACCATCTCAAGGAATTTCCGGCCCAGGCTGGTTTGGACCCTGATCCTCAGCTCTCTGCCTCCTGAGCAGCTAGGATGACAGGCGTGAGTCTGTGGCACCTGGCTTCCATTTCAAATTGCTAAATGGTGAGTAGGAGATAATAGTCTCATGGGACCTTTTGTGTCCGGGATAGTTTGAACCCAGATTGTCAGATCTCAGCTTCCTGAGTAGGCAGGATGATAGACCTCAGCTACAGATGCCTAGGGTCCTTGACTCCACGTGATAGGGCATTAGCCATGAACCCAACGGGGAAAAGTCAGTGCCCTGAGTTCAACATTTACAACCAAGAAAAATAAACCAAAACAATTGTCTGCAGGAGACAACTCATTAGAGTTCAGTACATACATAATTTTGGCCCTAACATGGGGCCTCAGATTCCTCATGTGCACAATCATCTTACTTGTGGAGCTTTTACAAGGGCCAGATGAAAGAATACACCTCGTGATGGACTCAGCACACAACACCTCATGAAGGACTTATCACATAGCTGTATCCCACAAGCTGTCATTATAATTAGGGTGTTTTCATCAGTATCACCATTTTTTCAGAAACACGTCACAAACTGCACAAAGTTCACATCTAATGGTTTAAAGGGGTGGTGTTGTTTTAGGGGGGAGTTAGCCATTGGGATTGCACTCAAAGTTTGGGGCTACTGTCCTAAGACCTTTAGCTCAAGGCTAGAGCGCTAACACTTTGAGCCACAGCTCAGAATTTCACAGACTTCCTGCCAGGGCTGGGTTTTAAACCCACCAGTGTCAGATCTCATCCATGGACTATCTTGGATGATAGGGGTGAGTGAGCCAGCAGAATCTGGCTCCATGGAGCTGGGTTGCAGCAGTTTACCTCTGGCTAAGTCAGGTTAGATAGCAGCTGTCAGCACCAGACTCCCAGCTTGCTCTGTGATGAGATATTTGCAGTCCTATCCTTATATCGTTGAGGTCAGAACATTCTTTTATTTTTGGTGCCAGTCTGGGGTCTTGAGAAAGGGTGTAGACACAGTCCCTAAGCTCAAAGCTAGTGCTCACTGCTTGAGCGACAGCACAACTGCCGGATTTTTCTGTGCATGTGGTAGCAAGGAATTGAACCCAGGGCTTTGTATGTACTAGGGGAGCACTCTACCACTGAGCCCCAGGAGTGACAAGTGTATAAACAGATAAATGTGTAGATTGGTAGATAAAGAGATAGATGTAAACGTATAAACTAAGAGAGATGTCTATATTATGAAATTGCATCTACCATATTACTACTAATTATTGGCAACTAAATTAGTCCTTCCTTTTTTTAATTATCATGATTGAATACATAATAAAGTATTAATTGAAAATTATTCAATGTAGTATAATTGTGTAAAATTTTATAATATGAAAATAATACACTACTAATTTAATTGTTACTTTTGTAACATTCCATTTGTACAGATGTATCATCAGAATGGGCTTCTCAGAAACTCCCACCATTCATTAGTGGAAGTCCCAGGATTAGACCTCCAGGTCCAAGTTGCTGGTTTTGGCTATGGCTTCCCTAATAGCCCGCCAAACATCAGCAATGCAAAGTCATGTGCACTTTCTGGGCCTTGTCATTTAGACCCAGGATGGTCACAATACAAAGGAAAAAAAAAGTAATATCATCTTCTTGAACTTCTCAGTTTTATCCTTCTCCTTGTTTTTTTTGTTTTTTGTTTTTTGCCACCCTGATATTTGAACTTGGGTCCTAGAATCCCAGGTTTGGTTGTGGCCGAGGTGCCAAGACCTAAGTTCAAGCCCCGTGCTTGGCCAAAAAAAAAATAAATAATAATAATAAGGCCCTGGCTTGAAATTTGCACCATTTTTCTAGCAGGCCTGGGATTTGAACTTGGGACCTGGTTAACTCTGTGACATTGTGGGTGAAGGGGAAGCTCACCATCCTTGAAGACAAGAAATTTAGACCAGTTCCCAGGGCCTGAATTCTAGCCTAAGCACTGGAAAAAACAATATTCGTATATGAGATCTATTTACACACATGGGTTTACTGCATGTGATGTTTATTACCCTTATTTATGTAGTATTATTACAATATAACAGTTCATTCATTACATCATATCACCTAGATTATATTTGCATATGGATTATACATCGTACTTAGACCCAGGACTTTCACAGAGAAGGAAAAAAATGTGTCAAAATTGGCTTCTTACTCCACGAATAAATTTTTGGCCATGCTGGCATTTCAACTCACTGCCTACAATGCCCAATGCATAAATGGGGTCACAGTCTTAACACACCAGCCTACAGGAAACTGAGCTGCCAGGAAATTCTGAGGACCTTTGATCAAGCCAAAGTAGTGCCCAATATATATATTGATAGATATGTATATGTGTATGTGTGTGTGTGTCTCTCTCTCTTTATATATATATATTTTATATAATATTATATATAATATATCATATAATATTATATATATTATATATAATATATCATATGATATATCATATGATATATAATATATATATCATTGTGTAAAATATATCATATATCATATGATATATATAATATATCATATGATATATATAATGTATGATATATAATATATACATAATATTATATGATATATGATATATATTATATATTATATAATATATTATAACATATATTATATATTATATGATATATTATATATCATATAATATAATATATCATATTATATATTATATATAATATTATATTACATATTATATATATTATACTTATATTATATGTATAACATAATATATTATATATTATATTAAATATTATATATATTATATATAATATTATATAATATATATAACATATAATATATATTATATATAATATTATATAATATATAATATATATAACATATAATATATATTATATATAATATTATATAATATATATAATATATATAACATATATTACATATTATATTAAATATTATATATAATATTATATAATATACATAATATATATAACATATAATATAATATATATTATTATATATCATATATCATATATGTTATATAAAATATATATAATATAATATTATATTATAAATAATATATATTATATATATAAAGAGAGAGAGGGAATGTGAGGGTATTAAATTTTATATATATATATTATTGCCAATTATTAGTTATTACATTATGCCACCATTTAATGATGTATCATGGTTGAATACTTATAAAAGCATTCTTTAAAAATTAGTTAATATCCGTCCATTAGGGGAATCATACAATAGTGCTAAAATGGACGATGTAAATCCAATAATATTTGTGTGGCATTCTAAAATAGAATCATGAATGAAGTGCAAATTTAATTATTACTTTTATAGCATTCCATTAGCATTCAAATGATTAGGAATGAGTTTGTCAGGATCTCCCTCCATTTGTGGATGGCAGTCCTAGCATTTGAAGTCCAAGCCTCTGTAGTTTACTTCGAATGCCAATCATTGGAATGACACCATGAAGATTTCAGATTGTCACAATTAAAAAAAGAACAAGAACAGAAGAAATCCAGGTGTCAATGGCTCCTGCCTGTAATCCTAGCTCCTCAGGAGGCTGAGAATGTAGAGAATGCCATTTTGAATTCAGCCAGGGCAGGAAAGTCGGTGACACTCTTATTTCTAACAGATCACCAGAAAAAAAAAAATGAGTGGGATTGTGGCTCAATTTTCAGAGTGCTACCCTTGAGCAAAAGGAGCTCAGGGACAGGGCCTAGGCTCATAGTACAAACACGGAACTGCCCACCCTCCCCCCAAAAGGAGGCAATCACTCCATGTCTCTGTGTATGGATGGATGATGTATGGATGATGGGCATTCGGCAGCTTGCCCATGCTCAGCCCACCCAACTTGGGCAAGCTGGGACAAGCCCTCAGAGTTCCTAGGCTGTAGGAGTGGTTGAAGGTTCTGGATCCATATTATCTATCCTTATGTAGTACGTGAGCCTAGACCTCTAGGGCCTGGTGGCTCTCACTCATTCATCATTCCTCATTGCAGAGTCACAGACTGGTCCAAAATTTCGGCAAAGATATGAAATAGCAATTTCTATGCCGAAAGGGGTAAGCCAATAAATCCCACCCTCATAATTCCTGTTACAAGTCAGCCTTGGGCTGCGAATGTGGATTAGCGGTAGAGTGATTACCTAGTTTGCACGAAGCCCTGGGTTCGATTCCTCAGTAATGCAGAAACAGAAAAAGCCAAAAGTGGCACTGTAGCTAGCCTTGAGCAAAAGAAGCTAAGGAATATGCCCAGACCTTGAGTTCAAGCCTGATGACTGGCAAAAAAAAAAAAAAAAGTGAGCCTGGTGAGACATATTCTTCTGGGACTCAGGAGGTCCGAGGTGAGAGGTAAGAGGTAGAGGGCAGCTGCTGGTGGCTCACCACTGTAATCTCAGCTATTCAGGAGGCTGAGATCTGAGGATCACAATTACAAGCAGGAAAGTCTATATGAGACACTTTTGTCCAATTAAACACCTAAAAAACCAGAAGTAGAGCTGTGGTTCAAGTAGTAGACTGATAACCTTGAGCAGAAAAGCTAACAGATAGCATCCAGGCCATGAATTCAAACCCCAGAACACACACACCCACACACACACCCACACACACACCCACACACACACACACACACACACCAAGATAGAGCATTTGCCAGTAAGCCTGCACAAGTTCCACCTCTAGAGAGAGAAAGGAAGGAAAGATTTGCTCCAAGAGGTGATATAACCAGTGCCAAAATTCCACAGGAGTTCTAAGGTTTGGAACAAGACAGAGAACCTTAGGCAGAAGGTACAGAATGGGCAAAGGTCCTGAGGTGTGGTGTAGAGCAGGTGGTGTGTGTGGAATGAAGGTTCTGTGGCTTCAGACAAGTCTGGCATGACATTCAAGGCTGGGTCAAGGTTTGTACTTGAGTCACAGGTACGAAAGAGGGTGGAGTCCCAGAATGGGGCCCAGAGAGAAGATTAGCTTTTCTTTTCACCATGGACCCCCGCCATTTCCTGTGGCTGGAAGCCTATTTTTCACAGCTCCTGACTCTTAGGCATCCTTTGCATTGAGGAGTCAGGGCAAATGCAGGGACGAATACTTGCTTAAGTAAAGCTTCTGGGCTGGGAAGGTAGCTCAGTGGTAGAGTGCTTGCCTTGCATGCATGAGGCTCTGGGTTCGATTCCTCAGCACAACATATGCAAAAAGAATAAAACAGGAAGAGGTATTGTGGCTCAAGTGTAAGAGCGCTAGTCTTGAGCTGAAGAGCTGAGGGACAGTGCCCAGGCACAGAGTTCAGGCCCATGATCGGACCCACCCCCACCCCAAAAAAAAAGAAAGAAAAGAAAAGCTTCTAACCCAATGCCATCAGTGGCTCAACCCCTTTAAATCCTAGCTTCTCAGGAGACTGGGATCAGAGACCGTGGACCAAAGCCAGCTCAGGGAAGGAAAGTTAGTGAAACTCTTCTTGCCAGTGAAATACCAAAAGCCAGAAATGGTGCTGTGGCTCAAGTGGTAGAGTGCCAGCCTTGAGGGAAAATCTTAAGTGACTGGAGCCCAGACCCTGAGTTCAAGGCCAGTAATTGCATTAAAAAAAGCTTTCAGGAGCTCCTTGTCCACTGTGGTGAATGGCCAGATGAGCTGGGCATCAGTGGCTCACGCCTGTCCCCCTAGCTCCTCAGGAGGCTGAGATCTGAGGAGCATGGATCAAAGCCAGCCCGTGCAAGAAAGTCCAGGAGATTCTGATCTCCAAGGAACCACCAGAAAACTGGAAGTGATGCTCTAGCTCAAGCAATAAGCTGAAGAGCTGAGGGGACAGCGCCCAGGCCCAGACTTCCAGTCCCATGACCAACTCCCCTGGCCTGCTTGGAACTCACTTTTTGGCTCTAGCCAGCGTACTTTCCAGTGAGCCCCTGAGTTTCTCCCAATGTCTAGGTGTCCTACAAGTCTTGAGAGCAGCCCATTTGGAGGACTTTGCTTACAGAGTGGGCCACATTATCAGAGAAGTATCTAGCCTTGGGGAACGGAGGTCATCAGAATGGCAACTGTCATGGGTGCAGTGTGGATCTGAGAGGTAAATCAACTTCTTGGACCACGGTTTGGGGCAAGGAGGGCCAGAAGCTGCAAGATGGCATGGCAGGTAATGCCTGCTCATGCAGTATCACAAGAGTGCAAATCTGTCAGGCACACCCCGAGCGGGTGTTGAGTTGGGTTCATGAAAGAATTGTGGGCTCACAAATACACAGCCAGCTGGCTGCTGCTTGTAGCAGTTGCTATCCCAGGAGTCCCAGGGCTCAGAGCCCTGCTTTCCTTACCAGTGCTCAGGGGCAGATGAAGGTCTGCAATCGTTGGCCTACTATTAAGGAGCATCCGTAGTGTCCTTTCCCTTGGCCCTGTGGCCCCGTGCATGGATGGAGGGGCAGGTTCCATTGAACTTGCTGCCATGGCACAGACCCCTCAGCCCAAGAAGGAGTTAGGGAGAAACCACTTGAACTGGCTTAAGAGTTTACTACTACTATACCTCAGGACTTCCCCCAGTTCTGGCTCAGCTCATCATTACCACCTTTCTGTGTGTGGGTGCATCTTGGTATTAGGGCTTGAACTCAGGGCCCAGGCTCTGTCCCTCAGGTTTTTTCATTCAAGGCTAGCACTTTACCACTTGAGCCAGAGCTTTTCTTTACGCTTTTGGGTGCTATTGGGAGAGGAGAGTCTCACACAGTTTTCTAGCTGGGCTGCCTCTGAATGACAATCCTCAGATCTCAGCCTTCTGAGTAGCTAGGAATATGAGAGTATGACCTATTAGCACCTGGCCACACTGTCCTTCTTGGCTAAAGACAGAGTGCCTCTCTCCCAGCCTAGCACCCATGTACAGTTACCCCTCCTGCCCCACCCCTAATCCTCCAGGCTTCACAGGAATCATACCCTCCCCTGAGGACAAAGAAATAGGATCAGGTTTGAGCTTTTTGTTCTCCACATAGTCAGGGGCTGCAGAGAGCTGATGTGTACTGTAGTTCAAGTGGTAGAACACCAACCTTGTGCAAACCAACTAAAGGATACCACCTAGGCTCCAAGTTCAAGCTGGTAAACTCACACAAACACATGCACACACGCAAATATGCACACACACACACACACACACACACACACACACACACACACACCACACACACAAATATCCTTAGCAGGGCCCAATGGCTCATACCAGCAATCCTAACTACTTAAGAAGCTGAGCTCTTCAAGCTGAGGATGGCAGCTTGAAGCCATCCCAGGCAATAAAAATCCGTGAGACTCTTCTCTCCACTAAACTACTAACAAAGATGAAAGTTGGGCTGTGGTTCAAGTGGTAGAGTGTCAGCTTTTAGCAGAGGAAGCTCAGATACTGTGCCTAGGCCCTGAGTTCCAGCTCTAAGATTTTTTAAGACACCCTTCAGCCCCACTCCACCCCCAATCAGGCCATAAATCCAGATTTTGGTCACCTTGGATCTCACTTCCACTCTTGCTGCTTTCACAGCACCGCCACAGTGGCCGGTGTGTGGCCAGCACTGGATTAAGAAGTGAACGTACAACAAGGGGGGCATAGCCAGGTCAAGGCTAATGTCCCAGAACATTGAGGTATTGGCCATACTAGTCTCTAATCCCCCCAGTTTCCTGGACCTAGAATTTAAAGTGTGAGCATCTGTATTCTGGGCATCCAGAATTGTCTAGAAGGACATGAGAGGCCAAGCTGGGGTGGGAAAATAGACTTTGCTGCAACAAGGTACGTTGACATTTCCTAGACACCGATGGATACTTCCAAGCTACCTTGACCTCAAATCCCATGTAACCCTGGATCCTCCTTGCTTGGGCAGCCTTCAGTCAGCTATCAAGCTCGAGTTGGCCAGAGCTACCACAAACTCTCCTTCCCCCACGCCACTGCCAGCATGCAGGGAGGGACATAAGCCAAAGGCCCAGCTGAGGAAAAGGACAGGACATCACATGACTAAGCCCCCCCCCAGAGGCAGGGGAGAACTTATGCCAGCCAGCCCTGCTGACCCAGAATCCCCTGGAGGCGCAAAAGATTTGGACAGGCCGGACTTGGGCCCCAAAGAAAAGCTGGAATCCAGGCCTCTGGAAATTTAGGACTCATTGTTGACCGTGATAGGGGGCTAAAGGGCAAGGTCAGTGTGGAGGAGGAGCACCATCCAAGGTCAGAAAGAGGCAGCTCAGGAAGGGGACAGAGGAAGATGAGGGAAACACACACACACACACACACACACACACACACACACACACACACACACACACACAGGTAGCCCAAGGCCTCAGCAGTCCCTGAGCACACTGAACATCCCACCCCCAAGAAGATAGCACTACTATCCTCACACAAACTGTAGACAAAACTCAGGGCTCTCAAGTCTGGAATGGCTCATAACATAGCCTGGCATTTCCTAAATGTACACACCACTATGCAGAAATCTCAGCTACCTTATTTTTGGTTGTCAGTCATGGGGTTTGAACTCTGGGCCTGTGCGCAGTCCCTCAGCTCTTCAGCTAAAGGTGAGTGCTCTACCACTGAAGCCACAGTGCCACTTCTGGCTTTCTGGTGGTTCATTGGAGATAAAGTCTCACAGATTTTCCTGCCCAAGCTGGCTTTGAACTGCGATCCTCAGATCTCAGCCTCTACCATCTCACACCTGCTACCATTCATCCAGTCTCTGCCTGCCACAGGCCACGACCTCTGGAGTTCTTGGTAAGGCACTGCCTACTGTGCTGTGGCTTTACACTGGGGCAAACCTGGGGAGTTCTTAGAAATGTCTGTACAATGAGGCCAGCACCTGTTCTCCCAACCACAGCACCCCTACTACTTCACCATCTCTTACAAACTTTCTTTCTTTCTTTCTTTCTTTCTTTCTTTCTTTCTTTCTTTCTTTCTTTCTTTCTTTCTTTCTTTCTTTCTTTCTTTCTTTCTTTCTTTCTTTCTTTCTTTCTTTCTTTCTTTCTTTCTTTCTTTTTTCTTTTGGGTTGAGGTATTTGAACTCAGGGCTTGGGTACTGTCTCTGATGTCTATTTTTCCTCAAGGTCAGTGCTCTACCACTTGAGACACAGCTCCACTTCCAGTTAGATTGGAGATGAGGCTCTCATGACAATTTCCTGCCTGGGCTGGGAAATGAGATCCTCTGGATCTCAGCCTCCCGAGTGGCCAGGATGATAGGTGTGGGATGACAGGCATGAGCCACTGGCACACAGCTTATGGTGTCTCATCCTTCAGAATTTCCACCTAGTCCACCTCTAGACACTACCACCTAGACACTCCTCTACGTCCCTCAGGGACAGCAAAGGGAGGCTGAGAATTTGGGTAGGGCCATAGGCTTTAAAGGGCCCCCTCCACATCACTAGCTCTCTCTAAGTTCCCATCTGCCTCCTCTGGATGTCTGGATGGACTGGTCGTCCAGGGAAGATCAGACCCACTAGGAGTTCTGGGGCCTGCCCTGTATCCCCACGCCCCACCCAACAGGTACCTGTGGATTTCTGGGGCCAGCTGCTCCATATCCTGGTGGAAGACATTGGGAGGGTTGCTGATAACTGGGTCCAAGGGTGCCCAGGGAAGAAGAGTGTCCAGCTCCCCTCTGTCAAAGAAGACACAAAGCATGGATGGATCTACTAAGAGCTTCAGGGCATAGCCATCCACATGTCACTAAGGTCCCTTGGAGAACTGTATCGGGACAGTCTTGTACATCTATACCAAGACTCACACAACTGTACCGAGTCTCTCACCTGCAGCCCTGGCTGGAAATGAACATGCTCTGCTATGCTGTCCATCATCTGCAGCACCTTTGCTCTCTGTGTTTCCTGTCAGATCCTCCTTCTTAAGCAGGACCCCCTTTTCAAGTGCTGCCTCCAAGAAGCCCATTACGATCACCTTGGCAGAGCTGGAGCCTCTCTGCTCTGCAGTCTGTCGGCTTTGTCACACTCTGCCTTCTGGCCAGTGTGGGTTGAGAGTGCACAAAGGGGCAGGACTGGGTTCCACTACTGGATTTCTGAAGGCCCTGATACACCACCCAGGGACAGGTGATTTATCACACTCCGTGTGAGGGCACTCGAAGCCCAGGCAGTCTGTGGTCATAAGACAGGGCCATTTCTTTGTGTGGGCTTGCACTGAGGATCTGGGAGCAGACTCTCTGAGTTTTATTGCTCAAGGCTGGTGCTCTACCTCTTGATCCACAGCTCCACTTCTGGCTTTTGTTGGTTCATGGAGAGTAGAGTCTCACAGGCTTTTCAGATTATGGCTGGGTTCTAATAGTGATCCTCAGATCTCAGCCTCCTGAGTAGCCAGTATGACAGGGATGAGCCTGAGCCCCAGGTGACAGGCACCAAATTATTTTTTTGCTCCTGTTTATCTCCAGTCAACTAGGAAGCCCAAGTTAAAATAATCAGTTACTGGGGATCAAAATTCTCTCCTAGGTCAGTTAATCCAAAGAACTAAAGTGTCTTTTGAAAAGATTAGTCTGAGTTGGCTAGGGGTATTTGTGTGTGTGTGTGTGTGTGTGTGTGTGTGTGTGTGTGTGTGTGTGTGTGTGTGTGAGTGTCAGGGATACCTACCCTTATATCTGTGGTGCCTCATCCTGCCAGCAGGGAGTGCATCAGGATCCTGACCCCAAGGAAGGTGGATAGGCGAAGGTACTTAAGGTCATATCCAGGGAGATGATCCGAATTCTGTCCTGCAACCAAAGCCTGGACAGATAATGGAGAGAAGGAGAGGTTTAGGGGAACATCAAGGGAAGCCCCTTACCTTTGGCTAGAAGTACCAGCCAGCTAGAAGACTGAATCCATCTTTCTTGGTAGTCAGATAAAAGGTGTACACTGTTCATTTTATTATGATTGTGTGAACCCTAGGGCTTGGATTCAGGGCCTGGGTGTTATCCCTGAGCTTCTTTTGTTCAAGGCTGAGGCGCTACCATTGAGCTACACCACGACATCTGGCTTTTTTGTGTGTGGGTTTGGGGGGGCGAGGTGGTTTATGAGAGATAAGAATCTCACGGAATTTTCTGCCCGGGCTGGCTTTGAGTCACGACCATCAGCCCTCAGACTCCTGAATAGCCAGGATGATGGGTGGGAGTCACAAGCTCCTGACGGCCACCATCCATTTATAATCCCTTAGGCCCAGGGCTGTGCCACCCACACTGCACCTCCTTGTTGGGAGTGGGAAGCAGACATGAGTGTGTTTGATACTTCAACAGCCTACCTAACTTTGAGCATTGTTCCGGGTCAGTCTGATGGCGGCTTTCTCCTTATCCACAGCAATGAGTTGGCTCTGTCACAAGAACAAATGTCCCCCGGGAGGTGTCAGGTCTGGGGTCTTTCCTCTGCACCCCACCCCCCTAACCGAAATGAGGGTCTTTCCTGCCCAAGCTGGCTTTGAGTTGAACCGTGATCTTCAGATTTCCACTCCTGAGTACTTAGGATGATATCCATGAGACACTGGCACCTGGCCAAAGATACTTTTCCAAGACTGTCATCCTATCCCCTCAGGAGACTGAGATCTGAGGATTGCAGTTGGATGCACCCTTCTCAGCAATGTCCATGAGAACTCTTATCTCTAAACACCCAAAAAAGTTGGAAGTGGAGCTGTAGCTCAAATGGTAGAGTGCTAGCTTTGAGCATAACACAAGGGATGGGACCCAGGCCCTAGTTATAAACTTTTTCTAGCATAGACCCACCCAAGAAAGGGAAGCAGGTGGGCACATGGGAGCTCAAAGCTCACACACAATACTCCAGACTCACAGAATAGACCCCCATTCTCTAGATTCTATGTCCTAGATTATGGCAGTCTTAGATGGCACTGACCATGCACCAATTCAGGACGTTCAAGTACAATCTCATACTGAGGATCTCGTGACCTCATCAAGGACTCAAATCCCTCAACACTAGGCAGTCAGTTGAGGTCTAGTTATCCAGCCACAAGATATGGGATTGAAAGGATTTCTTGGCCAAGGGATGCAGACTGGAGGGCTGTAGGTCCCTCTCTCTCGGGAAGGAGAAAAGGCCTATCCATCCCAGGAATGTTCCTGGGTTATGAGTATCCTCAATGAAACAACCCTGCTCAGAGCTCAGTACCTCTGGTTTTCCCACCAGCCTCTACCCAGCCCTGCCCCACCTTCAGTCAGCCCTCTCTGAATCCCAGATCTGCCATCTAGACTAAAGGTTGAGCCAGCAAAGGGTCCCACCTCTATCTCTGAGAATGGCAGTCATGGGGTCCGACAGTCCCCTAGAGGAAGTCTTGGGGCAACATGGGTCTGATTTTCCCCCTCATTCTCTGGATGTCCTGTACCAGTGTCAGGCTTATGTCTGTCTCTGGTCGAGGAATGAACACTGGGGGTGTCATCTTCAGATTGAGCCAACAAAAGTCCCAGTCCCCAAGGATGTACCACACAGGCATCCAGCAGTGGATGACAGCCAGCTGGTCAATGGTGAACCCAAAGTGCCAGGACTTTTAACAGCCATGTGGCTGGGTCAAAGTTTCAATCACTGATGGTCTAAGGTGTTAAGTGAGGTCATGGCTCCAATGGCCTGACACACCTGACCTGCGATTGTCCTCCCTCTTCATCTTCCTGCTTATCCCTTGCCACCCCCCTCTGGACACTCCCTCAGCCTATACTTCCCTATCCCTTGGACAATTTCTTCTTATCTGACTAGAAAATAAACTCGGTGGGCCAGGGGAGACTGAAATTTGGTGACACACCCTGAGTCCTAGGGTCTACCCAAGGCTGTTTCCCTCTGCAGTTGGCAACCACAGAGCTCTGGATGTCATGAAGTTGCTGAGGGGTCAGTGGATTGGTCTTACATACTGGCTTTAGGCTCTGAAACTGTCCCCACAGAGACTGAATGGTTGGCTCCCTTGATCCAGGGAATCCAAACCAAGGCTTGCATGTTCCGTTCTTCCTTCCTTTCCTCCTTTTCTCCCTCCATCCTTCCCTCCTCTCTTTCTCTTTCCTTTCTTTGTGTCACTCCTGGGCCTGGAATTTAGAGCCTGAGTGCTGTCCTTGAGCCTTTTTACTCAAGGCCAACTCAAGGCTTGAGCCACTCATCCACTTCTGGTGTTTACTTTTTGGTAGTTTGTTGGAGAAAAGAGTTTTACAGGCTTTTCTTCCTGGGACTTAAGCCTCAGTCTTCCTATCTCAGCCTCCTAAGTAGCTAGGATGACAGGTGTGAAGCACCGGCATCCAGCTCAAACTAAGATTTCTTCATGTGCTGTGGAACCAGCACTGGAACTTTTCATTGTCTATGACCCCCTGGACCTGGCACACACTGTAACGGTTTGTTGGATAAATAAATGAGCATCTCTCTATGACAATATTACAGAAAACTCCCATCCAACTCAGGTAAGCATCCTGGGGGTGGAGGGGTTGGTGGGGAAGGTGTCAAAGCCTGAAGTAGCTCTTCCACAGTTCTCCCTCTTCCCTCGTCCTGCCCTCCTGGTGCCACTGCACTTAACTCTTTTGGCTCTGAGGATGTGAGCCACGATGTACTCACTGGATTCTGGGGCCTCTGCGATGCCTCTCTTTTCAAAAAAACTTTGTCCAGAGGCTAATCCACAGTTTGGCACTCAATTCCGCCCTCAGGTGTGAATGAGGCACGTGAGGTGAAAGCCTGGCTCAAGGGGCCTCCTCTCTCCCCCTGGGGCCAGACAGGATGGTCCACCACATCCGGCCCCCAAGTTTCATGTTGCAGAGAAAGGATCTTTGAGGCATCCCGGTTCTCTGAATCTCCCAGATTCCAGTGCAGGTGCTGGGAATCATCTCTGTTCACATCTGGCAGGCTAGGGATGGCAAGGTCACTATCTCTGCTCCCCATGATGTCCTTGACTGTGGTGGTCACCCTAGAGAGAACCAGAGGAGAATCAGCAGCTGCTGGAGGAAGGCAGTTAAAGTAGGATGTTCATGACAGGAGACGATCTGGCTTGGGAACTCTGCCTGTGCTGCTTTGAACATTATTGTTTGGCAGCTAAAATGGTCCGTCTAATTTGACCCAGAATCCCACTCATTAGTAGTAATTGCCAGCTTAAAGAAAAATTCCTGGAAAAGCTGGCATTTCAGTTGTCTCAATCAAACTTAAAGGCTTCCAAAGTCAGTGGTCCCCTTTTCCTTCCAGACAGCCTACAGCAGGTTTCAGAAACTGGCATTCAGCCAGCACTAGCTAACTGCCATGGCCTGATACCGTGCAGGCTTCAGCAGGGGAACGCACTTGCCTACTACTGCCCAGCTGGAAACAGCCCAGGCGGGACACAGATTGGAGTCTACAGGACTCCAGGGAGGACTGCCCACCAGTGCACTACCCTAGGAGGGAATCCATGCCACCAGTGGGGGCCTGGAGCCCCCTGCCCAGATGCCCAGGGACACCGCCAAAGCCCTGGTTAAGGTTCCCCTCTCATCTTTGTTTGTGGTGAATCATCTGCTATATCACACCATTCGCCACCCACCAGACCCTCTTAGCTTCACATCTTCTGCCCTACTCCCCCCATCTCATTCTCTAATTATGTTTGGCAGACACATTCCCAACCCTTGAATTAGCTCCAACTCTACACACCAGAGCAGGGTGTCTGGCTGTATGAGTGTGGCTGTGGTCACACTTGCCTCACCAGCCTGAAGACAGAAGGACAGGTGTCCACTCTGCTCTGTGATTCACACAGACCTCCAAGGGGAGACCCACACAGGCCCAGCAGCTTCTGTGAGCTACAGGAAAGGGGAAGAGAGAGGTGGAAAGAGGTGGGAAGGAACATCTACTGAAACCTTTCCAAACGATTCATGTAACAGTGAAGGAGAAAACAAAAATTGTGGCTGGGATCATACATGGCATTGATGACAAAAGAACAATACACATACACACAAATAAAATGCTTTTGCTATTTTTAGACATAGTGACTTAAATATGTTTCCATTGTTCTCATCTCCCTGCTCTCCCAACACACACACACACACACACACACACACACACACACACACACACACACACACACACACACATACAACACACACACACACACACACACACACACGAATCCAGACCTCCCTCCCTCCCTCCCTCTCTCTCTCTCTCTCTCTCTCTTTCTCTTTCTCTCTCTCATACACACACACACAGACTCAGAGCAATGCCTCTCCTGAGTTTGTCAGTTCCTCATCTGGCACAATGTACAAGCTGGGGCATGGGGTTCCCTTGTCAGAACCAGGGGATCCCACCAAAGGGGAGCACCACTCTAATAACAAAGAACCACCCTGCCTCTCCCTTTCTCCAGTGCCAGAATCTTCCTCTTGGGAACAACAAGCCTTAACTCCACGTAAATCAAAACCCTAGGCCAGGATGCTGGATAAAGGAGTCCTGAGACAGGTGGCTCCTCAGAGCCAGGACAGATAACAAGCAGGGGTTTATGGTGCCCCCAGAGGGGTGTCTGACCTGGGGTGGGGGCGGTGTTGGGGAAATGGATGGGGTCCTAAATGTTACATACATGGATGGACTTCCTACTTCCAGCCTACATGCTTCTGGGCAACTTGGCGCATTCTTGGGGAGGATGAGGAGACCAGATGGACCGGGAGCACCAGCAGATTCTGGCAGAGCTGGGAAATGTGATCACCCTATGAGAACTGATGACAGCTGGGGTGGGGAGAATAGGCTGGGTGTGTGTGGGAAGGGGTGTGTTCCTCCCAGATATTCATTTTCTATCTGACCCCCAGTGCCCTCACGTCCCTAGTGCACTCTTCTGGGACCCTCCTCAGGTGAAAGGGTGACCAAGCATAGAGGACAAGGGCTCACACAGCGAGGGGGTCTATCGTCTGCATCCAACACCCCCACCCCCAGAAAAAAGGAAAAGACCTGAGAAGGCAGGTTTGGAGATGCTGCTCCCCACCTCTGACTGAAGCCACCAGGTTCCCACCAAGGTGAGGAAGGGTGCAGATGGGTGGCTGTGTGGCTCCATTACTCCAGGCCAGGAGCTCTCTGGCGCCCCCTCTTAACCCAACCCTGCATCTCCCCATTTCCTTGGAGACTGGCCACTAGGGACATGAGAGGGATCCTCGGGTTGCCACCCACCCCTGCCCCCCATCCCTGGGGTGCATTTGCAGCACTGTGGGATGCAGGGGAGGCACAGGTGGGACAGGAGAGTGGAGGTGGGAGGCACGGGTCCGGGTCTGCAGAATGGGGGAGGCTGTGAGGAGGGGTCGAGGGGTTCGCTGGGCAATGGAGTCCCAGGGTGTGGGCCCGCAGGGTGGCCACTCACGTGTGCTGCTGGGAGAAGCTATAGGCAGTGGCTCCAGGTGTGGCAGGCCCTGAGTCCGAGGACCAGGGACCTGGACTGGGTCACTGAGACAAGCTGGCCAGGGGTGCGTTATCCGGGCAACTGAGAGAGGCTCCCCGGGTCTAGGCCGGCAGTGCCATTTTTGAAATGCGGCACCTTGGCGAGGGTCAGGGAAGGAGGGGCGGGGTCTGAGGGCATATGGTAGGGTGAGCGCGACTTCTCATCCCCCTCAGCTGCAGACAACTCAGCTCCTGCTTCATGCACAGCCAGACCTATTTCCGCCGATGCCAACATCACTCCTGCCACTGCTGCAGCCAAGGCTGCCTCTTCAGCTGCCTCTCTCGGAACTCAGCTTCTCATTGGAGGTGATGTGCAGCTCATAGGTGGCTCTGAGTTCCTGCAACTGGGCCAGGGACTGCTCTTGCCACTCCTGCAGCTCCCAAGCTGCTTGGCTTTCTCTCTCAGCCACCATTCTTCTATCTTCTCCTCTGTGTGGTCCAGCTGTTCCCACAGATGTTTCTTCACCTGCTTCTCTGAATCTAAGATGCTGGCTAGCTTCTCCTTCTCACTGCTCACCATGATGAGAGCGTCCCGCAGCAGGGCCAGCTGTTCCTCCATCTGTCCATTGCACATGGCCTTCTCCTCCAGTCTCCACAGTTGCTTTTGCTGCTCCATGTTCTGTAAACGGAGCCTTTGGTTTTCCTGGACCTGGATGTGAATTTGTTCCTCCAGGTTTTTCAACTCCATCTGTGTGCAGTAGGTCTGGGCTTGCACCTGCCACTTGGCCGGAGATGGTCCCGAAGGGGGCCATGTCTCTGCCAGCTTCCTTCTCAGTTTCCCCAGCTCCTTCTCTAGGTCAAACACCTGCCTTGCCCCTCGATTCTTCTCCTCTGTCAGTTGGTTCACCCACTGGGTCAGCCGCCCGGCCTCCTCCTTCTGCATGGACCTCTCAATGCTCAGGTCTTCTGTGAAGGTGTCTCTCTCTAGATTCGCTGCAGTCACCATCCAGCTCAGGTTATTCAGTAGTCCCTTCAGTCACCATCCAGCTCAGGTTATCCAGTAGTCCCTTTAGTACCTCACGCCCCGCCAGCGCTTGTTGGAACTTGCAGATTCTGCTCTTCATGTTGCTCCACTGTGTCCAGAGTGCTTCCAGCTTCTCCTGCAACTCAGTGTTCACTTGCTCCAAGTCATTGAAGCTTCTGATCCTTTCCTCCAGCTGAAGGGTCACATCATTCAGCTGTTCGAAGAACATTTCGGTCTCATTTTGTGATCAATGACCACAGAAGCCACCATCTCCAGCTCTGCCATGTGCTACTCTGCCATCTGCAGGCAGCTGGTGAGAGCTTCATGCTCCCTTTCTCTGTCATCAGTCACCTGCTGCACGCGGGCTGGTGAACATTGTAAATCACTTTCTGCCCAAACCAACCTCTGTATGGGTGCCTTGTGGATCTCTAGCTCCCTTTTCATTGCTGCGTGCAGTTGGGCTATCTTCTCCCTCTCTTACTCCTGTTCATCCTGCAGGTCTGTCTTTTCCTGCTTCAGTGGTTGGATCTTGGCACAGAGCACCTCTTTTCTTCTTTTGCTGGGATCCAGGGTGGGCACCACATGTCAGTACACCTCTGCAGATCCTTGGTGTTATCGGGACCATTGACACTTTGGACCCTAGTGGCTGTGACTGTATCCAAAGGCAGGGGAGGCCCATGGTCAGCATCATATTTGGCTGGACTCTCCTTTGAATCACACTCCCCAGTGGCATTTGTCTTGGGGATTCTTCACTTTTTCATGTTCTTAGTTTTCTTGAATGTTGCAGATCTGTTAGGAGGATTCTTCTGCCAGTGTTCTTGTGGCAATTTCTTACCCGCAGCTCTCTCATGGAGTCCTGTTGTTTCAGACATCTGAGCGCTGGGACAGGAAAGATGGGCTGGCCACTTTCCCAAGGTCTGGGAAATACTCTATTCACCCACTCACTGTCAAGGACCTCAATTTCTTACTCTACTCTAATGTGGCCTCAAGTATCTTGCTCACCACTCAGCCACCTCTACCTTCCTCAACTGCTAGTAGTGGTGTCATCCAACTGAGGGAATCCAGGTGCTACCGGGCAGCATGGAATGTGGGCATGGCCACCATTCCTGTTTCCCATTGTTCAGAAAGAACCATGAAAGAATGGGGGTGTGGACGGAATCCTGTGATGCAAGCAAAATGGGCAGAGTCAAGATGACAGCAGCCCCTTTCACATCAAACTCTGTCCAGTCCAGTTGGGGACAAGAGGGTGACCTGCTTTAGCTGGATGGCTGCACAGATTGTTGTGTATGTCTGTTTGTTGCCAGTCCCTGACCTTGTCAGGATCTGGACACAGTCCTTGAGCTGCTTTTGCTCAAGGCTAGCCCTCAACTAGTGAAGCCACATGGCTCTCCTTCTGCTTTGTTGGCATTGAAGTTGGACAGGGGTCTCAAGGACTTTCCTGCCTAGGGTGACTTTGACCATGACCTTCCTATCACAGCCTTGTAAGTATCAAGGAGGACTGCTGAGAGCCATTGGTGCCTGTCTAATCATTGGTCTTGCTGATGTTCTTGGACAGACCAGTGATTTCGTTATCCTCAGGTTTAAGAGCTGGAGCCCACATCCTGGTCCTGCCACCTCTAAATGGCAGGTGATCCTAAAAAACTCAATCCTATCCATATGAATATCAATGGCATGTGATATATGTGATTGAATGGGCAGTTCTTGAATTATTCTAGGATAAAATTATACACAATTATATTATAGGACACTGCTCAATTTTAATTAATACTTTATGAAGCATTTAAACAATCACATTCATTAAATGGAGGCAGAATGAAATACCTAAGAATTGGACTTCACTTAGTATACAGCTGCCATTTTTTCTGTCAGGACTGGAATCGGAACTCATGGTCTGGGTAACTCTTTTGCACTGTGTGGAAAGGGGAAGCTCCCCTCCTTGAAGTCATGAAATTCAAATCTGTTCCTTAGACCTGAAATCGATCCCCAGCACTAGAAAACATCTTATTCATGTACATTTTAAATATATGATTTCTATTTATATACATAGGTTGACTCCATATAGCATTCAGTGCATTCATTTTTATTTTTTGTTTTATTCATGTATTGGCCATTTATTTTATTGACAATTATAGCACATAGAACATTGATTCCATAGGATATAGGTCTGCATATGTGTTCACCTTCATACCTGACTCCCAGGACTTTCACAAAAAAGGAAAACGTTTGTCACCATCAGCTTCTTACTCCACGATTCATTTTTTGGGAGTGCTGGCATCTGAACTCATGGCCTACAAGGCCCAATTCATGAATGGGTGAGTGTCAACACACCATCCTGGGGCAAATTGAGCTGACAGGCAGTTCCTAGGCAGTTCCTAGATTGAGCCCCAGGGTTTGACAAAATAAGAACAGAGTAACACCCAGATGGTAGTATGCTAATAAATATATATCTTTATAGAGTGCCAGACATGTCTACACATTATTCAGTTATGTAGACTATATTCCTACCAATTCTTGTGTATTTATTATGCCTCCATGTAATTAATGTTATTGTTTTCATCCTTAATAAACTATTAAGTAAATCAGTGTCCTGAAATTATTGTGTCTCCCTAAGAAATAGTATTCTTTTAATGCTTCATATTAAATAAAATCAGTCTACTGAAATCATGCTGCCTAATTTTATATGAGTAGTAGTCACGATCAGCTCATTCAACCCTGCCATTGATAACATTCCATCATTATTACTATATAAACATACTGTTTATATACATTATAAAGATAGGATTTCTACTTACATATAGATATTTAGTCCATATTGTGGACTAAATGAATAAAACAAAAATACAATATTTTTGTTTTATTCATTTATTTACCATTTATTGACTGTGATGACACATGTTCCATTTATTATATTGATGACATCCCATTACATAGTATCTAAATTTGTAGATGTGCTCTCCATCATGTCTGACACCCAGGACTCTCAGAGAAAAGGAAAACAAGTGTCACACTCGGCTTCTTACTCCATGATCCAATTGTTTGCAGTGCTGGGATCTGAACTCAGGGCCTAGCAGACCCAATTCATGAATGGGTGTGTCAACATGGCAACCTCTAGCCAAGGAAGCTTCCAATCAGTTCACAGACCCTGAGATTGAGCCGCAGGGGTGGACAAAATAGCCATACGTGGACAGGCAGATGGTATATATCAATAAATATGTATTTGTATAGAATTCCAGAGACATCTACCTAGGATTCAATGACATCAACTACATTCCTACCAACTCTTAGGTATTTATTATGACTCCATTGAAGGAATAGTATTGTTTTCATGCTTAATAAACCATTCATTAAGATCAATCAACATCCTAGGATCATTGCATCTAATTTTAGACTAATTTTAGTTCACTTTGCCCAGAGTTCAAGCCCAAAGACCGACAAAAAAAAAAAAGAGGTAACATCAACTGTCCCAACCTTCTAGGGAGAAATGATATCCTCATTTACATTCTCACTCTCCCAGAAAAGGAAAACAGGTGTCACACTTGGCTTCTTACTCCAGGATGAAATTCTTGGCAGGCGCTGAGATCAAGCCCCAGAGGTGGCCAAAATAGCCATAAATGGATAGGCAGGTGGTAGTATGCCAATAAAGGCGTATTAGTAAAGGGTGCCAGAGCCATGTATCTAGTATTCAATGATATCTACTATGTTCCTATGAAGTTTTAGGCATTTAGAGAGCCTAGATATTATAGAGAAAGAACATACAACCATCCAAGAAAAGTCCAAGAAATATGATAGATCTATTCAACATTTGGAAGACACCATCAGAAGGCCTAATCTGAGAATAATGGGTGTAGAGGAGTACCTAGAAACAGAAGTTAATGTTCTAGGAAATTTGTTTAACAGGATCCTAGCAGAGAACTTCCCAAACATGCAAAAGGATAAGCCTATTCAGATACAAGAAGCTTTTAGAACTCCAAATAGACCAGACCAGAACAGGACAACCCACATTATAATACTCACAGGAACAGTTCAGAACAAGGAAAAGAAAATTAAAGCTGTCAAGGAGAAAAGATCAATCACCTATAAAGGGAAAACAGTTAGAATCACCTCAGATTTCTCAGCAGTGACAATCAAAGCAAGAAGAGCCTGGAATGATGTATGCCATGCCGTAGAGACAAACAACAATCGATCAAGAAAATTGTACACAGCTAAACTCTCCTTCAAAAATGAAGGTCAAATAAAAAACTTCCATAGCAAAGAAAAACTGAAACATTATATCTCCACCAAACCAGCCCTACAAAAGATTCTTAAAGATGTCCTACACATAGAAAACCAACAAGACCGCAACAAAGGCCAAGAAACTGCACCCAAACTGAGAATCCAAGAACCATAGAAAGAATCCCATTGCCACAGCCCTGAAGAAAGTGGATAAAATAGCAGGAACTCCCAAATACTTCTCAGTTCTATCTCTCAACATTAACGGACTTAACTCTCCAATTAAGAGACATAGACTGTCTAGTTGGATTAAAAAGCAAGAACCTTCTATTTGCTGCCTTCAGGAGTCACATCTTGCCCATAAAAACAAACACATTTTCAATGTGAAAGGCTGGAACAAAATCTACCAAGCAAACGGCCCCCATAAAAAGGCACGAGTTGCAATCCTAATACCAGATAAAATAGGCTTCAATTTAAAATTAGTGAGAAGAGATAAAGAAGGTTGCTATATACTAATTAATGTATCTGTCCTTCAGGAGGATATTACAATTCTAAATATCTACTCACCAAACAACGGAGCACCCAAATTTATCCAAGAAACCCAACTTTCCCTCAAATCCCACATAGATCCAAAGACATTAATTGTTGGGGACTTTTACACACCACTATTCCCACTAGATAGATCAACTTGGAAAAAACTCAACAAAGAACCTGCATATCTAAACAACTGCATAGATCAACTATATTTAACAGACATCTACCGAATATTTCACCCAGCAGCATCAGAATATACGTTTTTCTCAGCAGCATATGGAATATTTTCCAAAATAGACCACATTTTAGGCCACAAAGCAAACTTGTCCAAATTCAGATACATTGAAGTTATACCTTGCATTCTCTCAGACCGCAAGGGATTAAAAGTAGGAGTCAACACCAAAAGCCACTAAAGAAAGTCCTATAAGACATGGAGGCTGAATAACACACTGCTGAATCACGAGTGCATCATGGAAGAGATTAGAAATGAAATTCAAATGTTCATGATATTCAACAAAAATGAGCACACAAATTACTAGCTCCTCTGGGACACAGCAAAGGCAGTAGTCAGAGGCAAGTTTATAGTTCTGAGTGCCTACATCAACAAATTGGAGAGATCTGATACCAACAATTTAATGAGACATCTGAGCCTCCTTGAAAAAGAACAGCAGAATGAACCCCTACCCAAAGGACAGAAAGAAATAATTAAAATTAAATCCGAAATAAATGAATTAGAATTCACAAAAAGCTATAGAAAGAATCAAGAAAACATTGGTTCTTCGAAAAAATTAACAAATTTGACAGACCCTTAGCAAATCTTATCAGAAAAAGAAAAAAACACACCCAAATAAATAAACTCAGAGATGAGAATGGAAACATCACCAGAGAAACAAACAAGATTCAGAACATTATAATGAAATACTTCTCAATACTTTATGCTAATAAGATTGAGAACTTGGCAGAAATGGACCTCCTTTTCCTAGCAAATACTGACATGCCTAAACTAAACCAAGATAAGTTAAATCACCTTAACAGGCTCATATCAAGCATTGAAATATAAACAGTAATAAGAGATCTCCCATCTAAGAAAAGCCCAGATCCAGATGGTTTCACAGCAGAATTCTACAAGGTCTTCAAAGCAGAGCTCACATTAATAACCCTCCAACTCTTCAATGAAATTGAAAGAGAAAGTTCACTACCGAACTCATTCTATGAAGTCATCATAACTCTCATCGCAAAACCAGGCAGGGTCTTATCAAAGAAAGAACCATAGACCCATTTCTTGGTTGAACATTCATGAAAAACTTCTCAACAAAATTTTGGCCAATCGATTTCAAAAATTCATCCAAAAAATCATACACCAAGATCAAACAGGATTCATTTCAGGGATGCAAAGCTGGTTCAATATACGGAAATCAATTAGTATAATTCATCACATCAACAGGAGCAGGGATAAGAACCACATGGTTATCTCAATAGATGTAGAAAAAGCATTTGACAAGATCCAACACCCCTTTATGATGAAGGTTCTGGAAAAATTAGGAATCCATGGAACATTCCTCAATACAACAAAGACTGTATATGACAAAGCAACAGCCAGCATTCTATTTAATGGTGAAAAACTAAAGCTATTTCCTCTTAACTCAGGAACAAGACAAGGACGTCGACTCTCTCCACTTCTCTTCAATCTAGTATTAGAATGCCTAGCTACAAATAAGACTAGATGTAAACATAAAGGGGATCCAAATAGGGAAAGAAGTAAAACTCTCCCTCTTTGCAGATGACATGATCTTGTATTTAAAGAATCCCACAGACTCCACTCCCAAATTACTCAAGCTGATTCAAAACTTTGGCAAAGTAGCAGGGTATAAAATTAACCCCCAAAAATCAATGGCCTTTCTCTATGCCTACAATGAGAAAAGTGTGGCTGAAATTAGGAAAGCAACTCCATTCATATTAGCCCCACAAAAAATAAAATACCTAGGAATTAACTTAACCAAAGAAGTGAATGACATCTATGATGAAAACTTTGAAAACCTGAAAAAGGAAATCAAAACAGAACTTAGGAAGTGGCAAAAACTCCCATGCTCCTGGATTTGAAAGATCAAGATCGTGAAAATGGCCATACTTCCGAGGCCTATCTCCAAATTCAATGCAATACCTATCAATATTCCAACCTCATTCTTCAAGGAATTAGAAGAGGCAATCCAAAAATATATATGGTACAGTAAAAGACCCCGAATAGCAAAAACAATCCTTAACAGAAAGAACTGGGCTGGAGAAATATCAATACCAAATTTCAAACTCTACTACAAAGCCATAGTAATCAAAACAGCATTGTACTGGCACAAGAACAGATCTCAGGACCAATGGAACTGAATTGAAAACCCAGAAATGAACACACAGACCTATAGCCAACTAATCTTCGATAACGGAGCTCAAAAAATAGAATGGAAGAAAGACAGCCTCTTCAGTATATGGTGCTGGCAAAATTGGTTAACTACTTATAGAAAATGAAAGCTATATCATTCTGCACCAGAATAAACTCCAAATGGATCAAAGACCTCGGAGTCAAAGTAGACAATCTGAAAACATTACAGGATGGAATAGGAGAAACCCTAGGTCTCCTTGGCACAGGGTGAAATTTTCTTAATAGAGACCCAGAAACACCACAAATCAAAGAAAGGTTGAACAAATGGGATTGCACAAAATTGCAGAGCTTCTGCATGGCCACGCACGTAGCTAGCACGATCAATAACGCCCACAGAGTGGCAGAAGATCTTCACTAGCCATACAATGGACAAGGGCCTCATATCTAAAATGTACCTGGAACTCAAAAAATTAAATCCCCTAATAACAAATCTCCAAAGAAACAACTGTTCAATAAATATGTGGGCTAAAGACTTACAGAGAAACTTCTCTGAAGAGGAAAGAAGGATGGCCAATAGACACATGAAGAAATGCTCAACCTCTCTAGCCATAAAAGAAATGCAAATCAAAACAACATAGAGATACAACCTCACCCCAGTTAGAATGGCAATAATCGAGAACTCTAATAACAACAGATGCTTGAGAGGATGCGGAGAGAAGTGAACATTACTACATTGTTGGTGGGAGTGTAAACTTGTTCAACCACTTTGGAAAGCAATATGGAGGTTCCTTAAAGGACTCCACAAAGAGCTCCCCTATTTCCCAGCAATCCCACTTTTGGGCATTTACCCAAATGATCACAAACAAGACCACACTAAAGCTACCAGCACGACTATGTTTATTATTGCAGCATTATTTACCATAGCTAAGATATGGAAACAACCCAGATGCCTCTCAGTAGATGAATGGATCAAGAAAATGTAGTATATATACACAATGGAATTCTATGCCTCCATCAGAAAGAATGACATTGCTCCATTTGTTAGGAAATGGAAAGGCTTGGAAAAAATTATATTAAGTGTACTTGTTAGATTGGTAGTTAAATAAATGATATTATTGTCCATATGAATTTTAATGCAATTTCAGGGAACTCTCCTGTCTCTGACCTCGTAACACTTGTATTTTGGGATTTGTCTCTGGACATCTAGGAGTTAGCAGGACTCAAAATAAACCAATATCTTGCCCATGTAGTTGTAATTACTTTGTGTGGTATTCTCACAATTATAAAAAAATAAAATAAGCCTAGAGTATTTGAATTCTACTATGATAGATCTCTACTGATCTTTCTCTTAAGTGTGTTGAGAAACCAAAGCTGAAATTAACTTGGACTTTTGTGGTGGATGTAGATGTCTTAACTACCATCTCTGGTAGTACCATTAAATTTCAATTAGCCATCACATGCTCAAGCCTGTAATCCTAGTTACTCAGGAGGCTGAGATCTGAGGATCGTTATTCAAAGCCAGCTCGGATAAGAAAATCCATGGGACTTTAACTCCCGTTGACTGCCAAAAAGACTAGAAGTGGAGATGTGTCTCAAGTGGTAGAGTGCTAGCCTTGAGGGACAAAGCCCAGGTTCTGAGTTCAAGCCTCAATACTGACCATCAATTAACAAATTCAGAGGTTCCACTGTGAGTGCTATATTCTTTTGGGGACTGAAGTATTTTTTTTTCGCATAGTCTTTCAAACATCAGCATCTCTAATGGACAATCATTCTAGATCCTTCTTTTCCACTTGAATAATTGTTATTTTCCAGGAGTAGAGTGGCCAAGAGGCTTGCAGATCAAGAGCTCAGTCATTAAATTGGCTAAAAAGAGATCAAATTAAAATTTATTCTTTGGTTTCAAATACCACATTTTTGGTATGTGTTTGCTAGCCCTGGCACTTGAACTGAGGACCTGGGTGCTGTTCCTGAGCTTTTGTGTCCAAGACTATTGCTCTACCACTTGAATCACAACTCTACTTCGGGGTTATTGGTGGTTAATTGGAGATAAAAGTCTCACAGACATTCTGGACCTGGGTGGCTTCAAACTAGAATGCTGAGTAGCCAGAATTACAGGTATATGCCACCAGCATATGGCTCAAATACCACCTATAATGTTAAAAGTCAAGGATATCTGTTAACATCTATCTCTGACAGATGTACCATGTTTTACTCCTTACTGAATGAATGTTCCTTTGAACAGTATTGCATCAAATGGAGTGGACTCAAGTTAGGTCTTGAACACCAACAATCTGGTTTGTTGGAAGTGGCCTTGTTTTTCTACACCTTTGTTTTATCATTGGAAGACAAAATAGGTACTGGTAACTTACTAGCATTTGCTTGTGTGCCTTAAACAACTTAGGATTTAGTAAGTACTCTGTGTGTGTGTGTATGTGTGTGTGTGTGTGTGTGTGTGTGAGTGTGTATGTGTGTGTGTGTGTGTGTGTGGTATGTGCTGGGTACTGGGGCTTGAACTTATGGCCTTTGCATTCTTGCTTGGCTGATTTTTCCTACAGTAAGTAGTTTTTCTCAACAGATTTAAATTAACTTAAGTTATCAAGAAATGCTGACATGCTACTTTAGAATATTATTCTCATTTAGTCTTGAATTCCTGACAATGTCACAAGCTTGGTAAAGAAGAAAAATATGCTGTTAGAATCAAAGATGACATATATCATATTGATAAACAAAAGCAAAAACAGACAATTGTCATATTTATTAGTATTTTAGTGAAAATAATAGGACTGGGATATTATTCATTTTAGTATTTTTAATTTTCATGTGCCAGTAATGGGGCTTGAACGCATGGCCTGAGCACTATCTCTTAACTTTTGCATTCAAGGCTGATACTCTACCACTTGTGCCATAGCTCCAATTCTGTTTTTGCTGGTTTATTGAAGATGAGTCTCATAGAGTTTTCAGGCTGGGCTGGATTTTAACCACAATCCTCAGATATCAGTATTCCAAGTAGCCAGGATTACAGGTGTTTGACCATGTTATTATATTTTTTAACTCTGTACATACTTAAAATTAGACTCAAAGACTATGGGTGGAAGAACTTAAAGCCATGAATTGATGGGAAGAAATAAAACAGGTTGTTATATTCAAGGAAGAAAAATGGAGGAAAGAGGAAACAAAATTGATAAAATCCTGTGCTGGATAGCACAAAGACAAATTTTCCTATTTCAATATTTTATAATAAGCAGGTTCCTGAAACCATGAATATAATTATCTTGGCTGGAATTCCTGTGCTAGAGTAAACAGAAATTTGAGCACGTTAACATATTATTTAATCAAACAGAGTGGGTGGCAGTGTGAAGGCAAAATTAAAATGTTCACTAAGATCATATGAAGCTGGCACTGGTGGCTCACACCTGTCATCCTAACTACTCAGGAGGCTGAGGTATGAGGAACCTAGTTTGAAGCCAGCTCAGGCAGGAAAGGCCAGGAGACTGTATCCCTAAGTAACCAGTGAAAAGCCAGACGTGTATATGTAGCTCAAGTGATAGAGCGCTAGTTGGATCAAAAAAGCCAAGCAAGAGTTACGGGAAGATGGCGGAGGAGAAGCTGGAATCTGAACAAGCTCTCGCATAGAAAGCAGTTTTAGAGTTCCAGTGAACAGTCCTAAGCCAGAGAATCACACCAAGTGTGCCATCACAGGACAGAGAGTTAGACAAGAGAGGGGAAGCCGAGACAAGGAGACACATCTGAGCGCCTGCCACCAGCCGCGGGAGCGGGGGCAGGGTCACAGCGGCGACCGCAGCCGCGGCCATACCTGAGCGCTCACACAGAGAGTCTGGGATGAAGGAGCCAGACACAGCGGGCGAGAGGATTCTACTCAACACCAGCAAGAACCAACAAGGAGCGGACATCTTCAACCTGCAGTTTACAGACCAGAGACGACCCAGGACCCAAGACTCAGTGTGAGTAGAAGCCCGACATCCTCACTCCTTCTCAGGGAGCAGAGGAGGAAAGGCCACCCCTCCCCTCCAGCACCAGTGATCTCCATCTTGGATACCGACAAAGCTCGGAGGTGCTGCTAGCTCCAACTCAGGCCTTGGAATAAAACGAGTCATTTAACAGGTCACAAGAACTTAACGGCGAAGTGACCTGCCAGACTAAGCTCCATCCAGGGAAAAGTCACCCAGCTCAGGCACCAGCCATTGGAGTGGCTTTCCTCACTGGGTAACCAGAGCCCGAGGCTGCCCCTCCCTCTAGCAGCCTCCACAATCAATTGAAAAACAGAAACCCTGAGAATGGCTCCAGGATGGGCTCTGTGAATTTTTCACAAAATAGCCCCAGGGAAAAGCTACTGTTTGTTGAAAGGCCTCAACTCTACGAGAACCTAGCCTCATCATCCCTCTTTTGTGATTCTCAAAGCAGATCACCCTCCCATTAAACTAACCTGGGAGGGGGATCTCAAAATCTTGGGTAAAGCAGAGCATTTTTCTGCCTGTTCGAACAAACTGAATTAAGAAACCAATCAAGCCACAGGACCTCAAGCTGACCAGAGACTCCAACAAGAGGCTGGTTACAGAAAAAAGGGAGATACAGGATTCTTCCCACCCCTCCCAAAAAAATTAAAAAAAAAAATTAAAGAACTTTTTTTTCTTCTTTTCTTTTTTCTTTTTTCTGGTACCTTATATATATAAAAAAAATTTTTTTCCTTTTCTAAAACTTTTATTAATCTTTAATTTTTGCCTTTTTTGAAAAAATAATTGTTTTCCAGTAACTTTTTTTTCCCTCTTATACTTTTTATTTTAGGAATACGTGAATGTACGTTTTCCTTTCTTTTCTTGTCTTCTCTCTCTTTTTCTTTCTTTCTTAATTATCTTTTTGTTTTGTGTCTAGCTCTACTGAAATTCTGATCTTTTTTTTTTCTCCCTTTCTTATCCTTTTCACCTTTTCCTTTCTTTTGTTCTTCTGTATGTGACTTAACTCTTGTCCTGCACATACTCAGATAAACCCATAGTTAACTAGTAGACCCTATCCCTCATTGGTACACACTTAATCCACAAATTTATTACTCAATCCAAAACCTCTGAGACTTAAATTCCTTAATAGCAGTACTACCTCTTTATACCTATATAATATTTTAAGCATTTTCTAAGTTTTTCACATCTCCTCTATCTCCCTCCTGTTTTCTCATTATATTCGCATTCCTTTCTAAATAGATGGTTTTTCAATCTCCATAACTATATTAATTTTTACGTTTCTAATTTTTTTTTCTGGTCTCTTTTCATTTCCCTTTCCCTTTCTTCTGTTTCTCTCCCTCTCTACTTGCATCCTACCCAACCTATTTCCTGCATTGAGATTAGGACATAGTTAACTCTCCCTGTGCCACCCCACACCAATCTATTCCTAATTTTTACCCACATCTCTCCCTAACCCTAAAAATTTCTGGTTTTCCAAATTCTTCTCTGCGGTTCGAAGCCCATTAACATATAGTTGTTTGATGTTGAATAGATGTATCTGTTGAACTAGATTGTATCTGTAGACTATTGACTGTATAAATGCAAACGTTGGTTGATGGTTGCCTTAAGATAGTGTTCTAGCACAAAACTGGTGCTATTTTCATCTCAAATGGGCAGAGTAAGCCGGAAAAACAAGAAAAATGGGAAATCTGGGTATCTCAATTCCCAATCTTGATAATCAGGGGTCAGATCAGATAATGAACAATCCAGAGGAGAGTTCCCAAATAGCTCTACAAACACTGGTGGCAAACATGATAAATGAGAAGTTTGACAACTTACAAAGGACTCTGTATGAGCGTGATAGGGAGAGAGAGGAGGCATCCCAAAAGTTTATTCAGGAATATCATAAGTGTGAGGAAGCTACTCAAAAACTGATACAGGATTTGCGTGAACAACTTGAGAATACTCAAAGAGAAAGGGAGGAATGACGTGAGCAGGCTGAGAACACTCAAAGAGAACTGCAGGAATCCCACGAACGGGAGGAAAGAGAACTGCAGGAATCCCACAAACGGGAGGAAGCTAATCAAAGAATAATTCAGGAATTGAGAGACCAGGTAGAGAACACACAAAGATCACTAAAGGCATTCATGGAATCCATTAACAAAGAGCTGAAGGAAGTCAGGGAGACCACAAAGGGAATGCTGAATGGAATCCAACAGAAGGAATGGGAGTCCAAAGAAACCATAACCAATCAACTAAGTGATTTGAGAACAAACACTGAACACCAAATTAAGGAAGTAAAGAAATTCATACAAGACCTAAAACAGAGCTTCAACAAAGAACTTGAAGCCATTAAAGCTGACCAATTAGAAGGAAAAGAGATAAAAAACAAAGTAGAGAGTCTTGACAGCAGGTTAGACCATGCAGAAGATCGAATCTCAGGGATTGAGGACAGCCTAGATATTATAGAGAAAGAACATACAATCATCCAAGACAAGTCCAAGAAGTATGATAGATCTATCCAACACCTGGAAGACACCATCAGAAGGCCTAATCTAAGGATAATGGGTGTAGAGGAGCACCTAGAAACAGAAGTTAATGGTCTAGGAAATTTGTTTAACAGGATCCTAGCAGAGAACTTCCCAAACATACAAAAAGATAGGCCTATTCAGATACAAGAAGCTTTTAGAACCCCAAATAGACCAGACCAGAATAGGACATCCCACCGTCACATTATAATCCACACAGGATCAACTCAGAACAAGAAAAAGATCCTTAAAGCTGTCAAGGAGAAAAGGGTAATCACCTATAAAGGGAAACCAATTAGAATCACCTCAGATTTCTCAGCAGAGACAATCAAAGCAAGAAGAGCCTGGAATGATGTATGCCATGCCCTAAAAACAAACAACTATCAACCAAGAATACTGTACCCAGCTAAACTCTCCTTCATAACTGAAGGCCAAATAAAAACCTTCCATAGCAAAGAAAAATTGAAACAATATATCTCCACCAAACCAGCCCTACAAAAGATTCTTAAAGATGTCCTACACATAGAAAACCAACAAGACCGCAACAAAGGCCAAGAAACTGCACCCAAACTGAGAATCCAAGAACCATAGGAAGGACCCAGTTTTCGCAGCCCCCAAGAAGGTGGATAACATGGCAGGAACTCCCAAATACCTCTCAGTCCTATCTCTTAACGTTAACGGACTGAACTCTCCAATTAAGCGACATAGACTGTCTAGTTGGATTAAAAAACAAGACCCTTCTATCTGCTGCCTGCTGGAGTCACATCTTGCCCGTAAAAACAAACACATTTTCAATGTTAAAGGCTGGAACAAAATCTACCAAGCAAACGGCCCCCATAAACAGGCGGGAGTTGCAATCTTAATATCAGATAAAATAGACTTCAAATTAAAATTTGTGAGAAGAGATAAAGAAGGTCGCTACATACTAATTAAAGGATCTCTCCTTCAGGAGGATATTACAATTCTAAATATCTATTCGCCAAACAATGGAGCACCCAAATTTATCAAAGAAACACTACTTTCCTTCAAATCCCATATAGATCCAAAGACATTAATTGTTGGGGATTTTAACAGACCACTCTCCCCACTAGATAGATCAACTCGGCAAAAACTCAACAGAGAAACCGCAGATCTAAACAGCTGCATAGATCAACTAGACTTAACAGACATCTACCGAACATTTCACCCAGCAGCATCAGAATACGCGTTTTTCTCAGCAGCACATGGAACGTTTTCTAAAATAGACCACATTTTAGGCCACAAAGCAAACTTGTCCAAATTCAGAAACATTGAAGTTATACCTTGCATTCTCTCTGACCACAAGGGAATAAAATTAGAACTCAACACCAAAAGCCACCAAAGAAAGTCCGGTATCACATGGAGGCTGAACAACACACTGCTGAATCAAGAGTGGGTCATGGAAGAGATTAGAAAGGAAATTCAAATGTTCATGCTATTCAACAAAAATGAACACTCAAATTACCAGCTCCTCTGGGACACAGCAAAGGCAGTACTCAGAGGCAAGTTTATAGCTCTGAGCTCCTACATCAACAAATTGGAGAGATCTGAAACTAACAATTTAATGACACATCTAAACCTCCTTGAAAAAGAGCAGCAAGATAAACCCAATCCAGTAGACGGAAAAAATAATCAAAATTAAATCAGAATTAAATGAATTAGAATCCAAAAAAACTATAGAAAGAATCAACAAAACAAAGAGTTGGTTCTTCGAAAAACTTAACAAAATTGACAGACCGTTAGCAAATCTTATCAGAAAAAGAAGAGAACACACCCAAATTAATAAACTCAGAGATCAGAATGGAAACATCACCACGGAAACAACCAAGATTCAGAACATTATAAGGGAATACTTCTCAAAACTTTATGCTAATAAGTTTGAGAACTTGACAGAAATGGACCTTTTCCTAGCAAATATTGACATGCCAAAACTAAACCAAGATGAGTTAAACCAGCTTAACAGGCCCATTTCAAGCATTGAAATAGAAACAGCAATAAGAGACCTCCCAGCTAAGAAAAGTCCAGGACCAGATGGTTTTACAGCGGAAATTTACAAGGCCTTCAAAGCAGAGCTCACACCAATTCTCCTCCAACTCTTCAATGAAATTGGAAGAGAAAGCTCACTACCGAACACATTCTATGAAGCCATCATAACCCTCATCCCAAAACCAGGCAGGGACTCATCAAAGAGAACTATAGACCCATTTCTTTGATGAACATTGATGCAAAACTTCTCAACAAAATTTTGGCCAACCGACTTCAACAATTCATCCAAAAAATCATACACCACGATCAAACAGGATTCATTTCAGGGATGCAAAGCTGGTTCAATATACGCAAATCAATTAATATTATTCATCACATCAACAGGAGCAAGAATAAGAACCACATGGTTATCTCAATAGATGCAGAAAAAGCATTCGACAAGATCCAACACCCCTTTATGATGAAGGTTTTGGAAAAATTAGGAATCCATTGAACATTCCTCAATACAATAAAGGCTGTATATGACAAACCTACAGCCAGCATTATACTCAATGGTGAAAAACTAAAGCCATTTCCTCTTAACTCAGGAACAAGACAAGGATGCCCACTCTCTCCACTTCTCTTCAATCTAGTATTAGAATGCCTAGCTACAGCAATAAGACAAGATGCAGACATAAAGGCGATCCAAATAGGGAAGGAAGAAATACAACTCTCCCTCTTTGTAGATGATATGATCTTGTATTTAAAGAATCCCATAGACTCCACTCCCAAATTACTCAAGCTGATTCAAAACTTTGGCAAAGTAGCAGGTTATAAAATTAACCCCCAAAAATCAATGGCTTTTCTGTATGCCAACAATGAGAAAAGTGTGGCTGAAATTAGGAAAGCAACTCCATTTGTAATAGCCCCACAAAAAATAAAATACCTAGGAATTAACTTAACTAAAGAAGTGAAGGACCTCGATGATGAAAACTTTAAAATCTTGAAAAAGGAAATCAACACAGAACATAAAAAATGGCAAAATCTCCCATGCTCCTGGATTGGAAAGATTAACATCGTGAAAATGGCAATACTTCCCAAGGCTATCTACAAATTCAACCCAATACCTATCCAAATTCCAACCTCATTCTTCAAGGAAATAGAAGAGGCAATCCAAAAATTCATATGGAACAATAAAAGACCATGAATAGCAAAAACGCTCCTGAATGGAAAGAACACTGCTGGAGGAATATCAATACCAAACTTCAAACTCTACTATAAAGCCATAGTAATCAAAACAGCTTGGTATTGGCATAAGAACAGACCTCAGGACCAATGGAATAGAATTGAAAACCCAGAAATGAACCTACAGACCTATAGCCATCTAATCTTCGATAAGGGAGCTAAAACAATAGAATGGAAGAAAGACAACCTCTTCAGTAAATGGTGCTGGCAAAATTGGTTAACTACATGTAGAAAACTTAAGCTAGATACTTATATATCACCCTGCACCAGAATCAACTCCAAATGGATCAAAGACCTTGAAGTCAAAGCAGACACTCTGAAAACATTACAGGATGGAATAGGAGAAACCCTAGGTCTCCTTGGCTCAGGCCGAAATTTTCTGAATAGAGACCCGGAAACACAACAAATCAAAGAAAGGTTGGACAAATGGGATTGCATAAAGTTGCAGAGCTTCTGCAGGGCAAATGACATAGCTAGCAAGATCAATAGAAAGCCCACGGATTGGGAGAAGATCTTTACTAGCAATACAACGGACAAGGGTCTCATATCTAAAATATACTTGGAACTCAAAAAATTAAACCTCCCAACAACAAATCCTCAAAGAAACAACTGCCCAATAAACAAGTGGGCGAAAGACTTAAAGAGAAACTTCTCTGAAGAAGAAAGAAGGATGGCCAATAGACACATGAAGAAATGTTCAACATCCCTAGCCATAAAAGAAATGCAAATCAAAACAACATTGAGATATCACCTCACTCCAGTTAGAACGGCAAAAATCAAGAACTCTAACAACAACAGATGCTGGAGGGGATGTGGACAGAAAGGAACCTTACTTCATTGTTGGTGGGAATGTAAACTTGTTCAACCACTTTGGAAAGCAGTATGGAGGTTCCTCAAAAGACTTCACATAGAGCTCCCCTATCCCAGCAATCCCACTTTTGGGCATTTACCCTAATGTTTACAAACAAGACCACACTAAAGCTACCAGCACAACTATGTTTATTGCTGCATTATTTACCATAGCTAAGGTATGGAACCAACCCATATGCCCCTCAGTAGATGAATGGATCAAGAAAATGTGGTATATATACACAATGGAATTGTATTCCTCCGTCAGAAAGAATGACATTGCCCCATTTGTTAGGAAATGGAAAAACTTGGAAAAAGTTATATTAAGTGAAGTAAGCCAGGCCCAAAGAAACGTAGGTCCCATGGTTTCCCTTATTTGTAATATCTAGTGTATGTATGAGTCAAGCAGAAAAGGTCAGATAATGTGATGTCAGGAAAATGAACCCTTAGATGTGTATTTTAATGTTTTCTTCTTTCATGCATGTGTTTCTCACACATTTATAAGATTATCTCTTTGTTGCTTTGTATGTCCCTCCCCCACTGTATAACCCCTGCTTTCACTATATTTGATGTCAGTATAACTTGTGGAGGAGATGGGGAAAAACCAGTTGTTTAAGGATACAGGTGGACCTGTTGCAACAATGAGAAGTACATGTTGTCATGTCCAAAACGAGCTTTACAACGTTGGTGCGGGAGGGTGGGGGGTGGGGGGGAGAAGGATTGGGATTAGGGGTGGAGGGAGGAGGCTGGGAAGGGATGTGAAGGGTAAACAAAGGAGGAGGCTGCAATGCTTGGTAAGAAATGTACGCATTATCCTGCCCATGTAACTGTAACTCCTCTGTACAGTATGTTCACAAATTAAATTAAATTAAATTAAAAAAAAAAAAAGCCAAGCAAAAGCATGAGGCCCTAAGTTCAAGCTTGAGTACTGGTAACAACAACAACAACAAAAGACAATGTGTGAAAAGCTTCAATAGGGATGGAGTAAAGAAAGACAAACACTCATATATACATAAGTATATACATATACACACATATATGTATATATACATATATGCAAAATTGTTTTTTGAGCACCAACTTAATCAGAAGAAAATGAAACAAAAATAAGATTAGGAAAATGAAATTATATTACTGAAGAAAATATACACATTTGCATCAATCTGTTGAATTTTAACAATTTTTTGTGTATGCCACTACTGGGGCTTGAAATCCAGGCCTGAGCGTTCTCCCTTAGCGTAGTGCTCAAGGCTGGCACTCTGCCACTTGAGCCACAGCTCCATTTTCAGATTTTTGCTGATTAATTGGAGATAAAAGTCTCATGGACTTTCCTACCTGGTCTAGTTTTGAACCTTGATCTGCAGATCTCAGCCTGCTGAGTAGCTGGAATTAGAAGTCTGAATCACTGGTGTCCAGGTGAGTCTTCTTGCTAAGTTGGAGCCTGAGGTAATTGGAAACAGCATTAAGACCTTGGAGCAGGAAGAAGCCAGGATGAGGAGTCCCTGTGTCTCTACATACCAGAAATAAGGGCACAGTTATCTGGGGGAAATCAGGAAGGCAAGTTAGCAAGCTAAGAGCTACCAGTACAAAGTCAGGAAGTACCAAAAGAAAATAAATATTCTGTACTCCAAATTAGGGCTTCTTATTCTTGCTTGGCTTTTTCACTGAAGGCTGATGCTCTACCAATTGAACCACAGCTCTACTTCCTTTTTTCATTTTTTGCTGGTTCACTGGAGATAGGAATTTCACAGACTTTCTAGCCTTGGCTGGCTTTGAACCAGAGTCCTCAGACCTTAGCCTCCTGAGTAGTTAGTATTACAAGTATGAGAACTTGGCAGTTTTCTTTTCTTTTTCTTTTCCTTCCTTCCTTCTTTCCTTCCTTCCTTCCTTCCTTCCTTCTTTCTTCTTTCTCCTTCCTTCCTTCCTTCCCTCTCCTTCCTTTCTTCCTTCTCTCCCTCCTCTTCCTCCCTCCCTCCCTTCCTCCTTCCCTTCTTTCTTTCTTTCTTTCTTTCTTTCTTTCTTTCTTTCTTTCTTTCTTTCTTTCTTTCTTTCTTTCTTTCTTTCTTTCTTTCTTTCTTTCTTTTTTCTTTCTTTCTTTCTTTCTTTCTTTCTTTTCTTTCTTTCTTTCTTTCTTTCTTTCTTTCTTTCTTTCTTTCTTTCTTTCTTTCTTTCTTTCTTCCCTCCTTCCTTCCTTCTTTTCTTCCTTCCTTCCCCTTCCTTCCTTCCCCTTCCTCCCTCCCTCCCTTCCCCTCTCTCTTGCTTGCCTGCTTGCTTTTACCTATATCTTTTTAATATATTGCTCTTTCTGTCTCTCTCTGTCTCTCTGTCTCTGTCTCTGTCTCTCTCTTTATCCCTGTCATGAGGCTTGAACTCAGGGCCGGGGCACAGCCCCAAGCTCATTTCCTCAAGGCTAGTGTTCTACCACTTTGAGCCAGATAGCCACTTCAGTGATTAATTGAACATAAGATCTTATGGACTTTCTTGCCTGAGCTGGATTTGAACCACGATCCTCAGATCTCAACCCTCTGAGTAGCTAGGATTACAGTTGCTAGCCACTGGTGCCAGTTTTTTCTCTAATTTTTATTTCACTTTTCAAGCTTTCATAATAAACTTAGTTGTGACATTCTCCTTTCTTTTTAAAAAATTATAAACATTTCTGTCCCTTGCAATATCTAATGATATCATTCTTCTCCACAATAATTGAACTATATTCTTGCACAAGAATGGTTCCTTATTTTTAACTCTTACACAAATATATTTTGTTTGTCTAACCCCTTCCTATAGCAATAGGAACACTAGTTCCTTTCCCATAGTTATGACCAGTCGTACGAATCATGTATTCTAGTACATATAGAATATGTACAATGTCAGATATGTATCTGGCATTGCAAATATTGGTACTTGGTATTGAATTGGGGACTTTGTTATACCCAAGCCAGTGGTGAGAAATGACACATAAACCGTGCCACAACCCACACCTGCCAAGTCAGACAGAATAATTCCATGGAAAGTTGTTAGATAACTGAAACTCCAAACCAGAAATGACAACAAACTTCAGATGAGCGAAGTTCAGTACAAAGAACACACAAATTATACAAATGAAAGGCAATTAGAGGCATTAAAAAGTAAGTGATATTATAACAAAGGCTCTGCATGATAGTAAGGGGATGGAACCTCACACACTGAGATCAACCAGGAGAATGATGATAAGAACATTTAATGAGAGAAAAGAAGGTATGTATAAACACTTCAATGAAATCCAAGAGAAAATAAATAAATACCTAATTGAATCCAAAGGGAATGTAAATGAATAACTAAATGAGCTGGAAAAAGGATACAAATGGGGGCTGGGAATGTGGCTTAGTGGTAGAGTGCTTGCCTAGCATTCATGAGGCCCTGGGTTCGATTCCTCAGCACTTCAAAAGTAGAAAAAGCTGGAAGTGGTGCTATGGCTCAAGTGGAAGAACACTAGTCTTGAGCTGAAGATCTGAGGGACAGCGCCCAGACCCAGAGTTCAAGCCCCACAACTGACAAAAAAAGGAGCAAATAAACCCATAAATAAATGCAAAGAAGATGCAAATTAAGAGCACAAGAAACAAGAAAGACATGACAAATAATTTTACTAAAGTTGGAATTATTGAAAAATCAAACTGAAATCCTGAATATGAAAACTCTACATGAGAAATAAAAAGAAAGTTGAGCTGGGCACTGAAGGTCATGCCTGTCATCCGAACTACTCAAGATTCTGAGAACTGAGAATCACAGGACAGGTGGCTAGCAGAGATTCTTATCTCCAAATAACCACCCAAAAACTAGAAGTAGAGGTGTGGTTCAAGGGGTAGAGCTCCAGCCTTGAGTGGAAAGCAAGAGTTCAAGGCCCTGAGTTCAAGTTTCAAGGACTGGGAGGAGACAGGGGGAACCCCTAGTCCTGAGCCGCAAGGTCCCCACATAATCTCCTCCAGCTCTATGTCCTAGAGTCTGAGCCTCAGACCACAGTGGGGGTCTAAGGCCTCAAGGCACCCTCAGCACCCCCTCCCCCCAGCAGTCTCTGGCTCACCTCCTCCTGGACTATTTTTGAGCCTTAGATCCCCAGGCCAATCCCCTGTTATGGAACTCCCTCCTCTTCAAGCCCCCATGGTTCCAGACTGGGGTGCAAATACCTCAGGCCCCCCTCTACAACCTGCTACCCACACAGCACCAGGTCCTGGGGAAGCCCCAGCTGAGGCCCCACTTCTGTACCCACCAGCTGTCTAGCCAAGGCCTGCAAGGATTTTCCCATGAGCTCTTCTCACAGTGACTAACACAGAGAAATGAGAAGACCACGGATTTTGAGAAGTGAAGAACATGCCTAAGTATTTAATATGCAAATAATGTTTGTATGTTAATAGATGCAAACACATGTATTGGAAGACTACAATCTGAAAGGCCACTGTAAGTCACAACACGGTCAGAAGTAGAGACAGTACAGAGCAGAATCAGTGCCATCCTCAATGGACAAAGCAGGGGCTCGAGTGTCAGCTGGGATGGAAGAGAACACTCTGGGCATGACCACTTCACAACAGACCACAAGTGTGGATAGGAGTTACAACTCGACTGAGACCAACTGATTGTCATGGGTATTTGCATAAGGCCATGAGTTCACGATTGGCCTAAGGCTTTCCAGACCTCCGTGGTTGGCAGAGTCCCATCACATGACCTTTGCCACCACTGCAGTTACCAGTCACTGAGGTATTTTACTTTAATGCATTTTTTACTGTTATTTTAAAGATGATGTATAGGTGGGCTTACAGTTACATAAGTCAGATAATGAGTCCATTTCTTTTTGGACAATGTCCCCCCTTCCCTCACTCTCTCCCAGTTTTTCCCTCCCATCCCCACCCACAAGCTGTAGACTTTATTTTCCACAGTGTCCAGTGAATACCACAGCTGCGTTTGTTTCTCCTTTGTCCCTCCATTTCTGTGTCCCCGCATGCCCTCCAAAAGACAGATAAATGGACAAGAAAAAATAAAACAAAAACAGTAATAAGAAACAACCTCTTGTTTCATTTTCCTGGAGTTCATTTGGATAAATATTATTTTGTATGATCAGAGGTACATAGGCATAGTGCCTTTGTGTTCCTCTTCTAAGATATCCTACTTTGGTTTCATTGTGTGTGATTGTCTAGAGACTTGTCTAATTTATCATGTCCTAGTGAATTGTGTTTTTTTAAAGCCATCCAGTGTGTTTATTTATAGATTTATTTATAGCTCCCACAAATGAGGGTAACCACATAGCCTATGTTTCTTTGTACTATAGTTTCTCTTCAGATCGTATAAATCTTTTGCCTTTCACTTCGTTTGATTTATTTGTGTTGCTGAGAATCTTGAGGTGACTGAATAACTCTCCTTGGTGGCAGGATCTTCACTGGAATATGGCTTCCTTGTGGTGGATTGAGACAAACCAAGCATCCTCGTGCCGGGCAGGTTTCTTAACTGCAGCTGCACAGGGTGGCATTGACCTCAGAATCTGTCACTCTGTGCAGTATCAGGTAGGGTCAGGTCATTAGGCAGTGAGACATGTCACGGATGCCTTTGACACAAATCTCTGTGCTTCAGCCATGCATCAGTTAACGTGACCTGAAACATGACCCAGAATCTCCAAGACCTGCTTGTGTCAGAAATACCCGTGGTTGAACTTGGGTCATTTCAGATCACACAAATGCCATGCCTTGGTCCTCCTGAACTTTGGCTACCACTGCAGGACTGTGCACAGATGGCACCTTGAATGTGTTGGTCCTATTCCTGCCACTGCAAGGTATAATTGAGTTCTTTCCTCTGCTGTAGTTGCTTTCTGGACTTCCAGGATCACCCCTCTTAAATGAACCAACACTGGCCTTTCTCCTTTGTCAGTCCATGGTCCACTGTGTGAACTCAGGCCCCAAATGGCAGCAGTAGGTTGCTGATTCCTGAGCACTGTTCTTTTGGAAGCCAGGAGGAAAAAAAGAATTATGACACAGTAAGGTTTTATATTTTTTAAGCACAGACAAATTGTTTATTTCCTGTTTAAATTAGTCTTCACTTACTATATTTTCACTTATTAGGAACAGAAAATATATCTTACCTTGTACATAGCAAAAGCAAATGGGTGCAATCATTCAAACATTAAAAATTGTAATTAAATATGTACAACAGATAAATAAATGTGTACCTCTAAGAGTTATCTTATACAAAAAAAGCTAGCACAAAAATGCACACATTTATTGCCCAAAGTCACAAGTTCACTCCCAATTCTACTGTGGCCATCCATCTCAGTCACAACTTGAATCTTCATGACACTGCACAGGCTTAGATAGACAAATATTGTTTAAAAATAGGCAGGGTTCATAGGAAATAGCCAAATGGCTATGAAGAACTTTCTAAACATTGGAAATAATACACAGAAATTAATTAATAGGAAGAAAACATATCAGATGGGTCTAAAGAGTACCTGACATTATACTGATGTAGTATAAGGAAAACAGACAGGTGAGTATTTGACCTTTTTGTAAAAAGAAGCAATGACAGTAACCAACAATGACAAAACCCTGTCATAACTGCTCATAACAACTCTGTGAGAAACTAAGTGAACAAAGATTTGGGCTTTAATAAGTACAACATTTCTATTTTCCAGTTGGTATTGAATACAATTTTGAATTTAAATTTAATGCATAAGAGGTGTCCTCTTATGCATTAAATTTAAATTCAAAAATGTATTCAGACTTATTTGCAATAACTAGTATATATCTGAATGATGACTTTAAATATTCATATTTCTCTCCCCTTTTAATGATAGATTTATCTCTTCTTTCAATCAGAATATTTTGGATGATTATTGAAGTAGTTATTGGCTTGATAAGAAATGTACTCGTTATCTTGCCCAAGTAATTGTAACCCCTCTATATGGTATTTTCACAATAAAAAAAAAAGAAAAAGGAAAACTAAGAAAAGAAAATCATTATTTATAGAATTATACAAATGCTTGAGGAAAAATTATGTCAATATCATTTTTTGAATCTTAAATGTAAGAAAAGTTCCAAATCTGGATATACCTTTAGAACATAAATATGTATCATTCTAAAAGCCATGCTGAAAGTGGTAAAATATTTTTCCCAGCATAAACACTATTTAATGAAAATAATAAATATTTTCAAAGTAACCCAATTGCTAAGCGTTTATAGCAGTTCCAACTTCAGCTCCAACTCCTTCAGTCAAAGATAAACAGATATTTAGGTGCAGAAAGCAACTGAGTTATGAGCTCTTTGGTGGGGGGGGGAAGTGCTGGTACTGGGGCTTGAACTTAGGGCCTCATGTTCTCACTTAGATTTTATATTCAAGATGTAGCTCTGCCACTTGAGCTACACCTAGATAATCTGAGATAAGAGTCTCAAGGACTTTCCTGCCCAGGCTGGCTTTGAATCTCCCTCCTGAAATCTCAGCCTCCTGAGTAGCTGGTAGTACAGGTATGAACATCAGCACCCAGCCTTGTAATTCATTCTTTAATGATCAGATATTCCAATGATAAGAAACATTTTTAAATAAACAAGGCCTAGAACAGTTAAAAATGAAGTGTATTTTCTAGAATATTGTACAAATATAAATTTCTTTTGCTCACTTGTCCAGTTTTCCCTCTCATCATCATTATGGTCGCAGAGTCTTAGTTAGAATACAGCTAGATAGAGCACACCCCCACCCCCAAGACAATTCAAGGGACCGTGTCTCTAAGGTGTCGCATAGTTACTAATGCTAGAAACTTGAGACCAATTTTGTGGAAGATAAATAACTAAAACATCAAGTGTTCATTTAACATGTTCCAAATGTTGTAAAGCAAAGTTTTAATCCTACCAATCTGGGTGGCAATTGCTCACCTGTAATCTCTCTTAACTATTCAGGAGGTTGACATGTGAGGATTTAGGTTTGAAGCCAGCTTAGACAAGAAAGTCTGTGAGACTATCAAAAACCCAGAAGTGGAGGTGCGGCTCAACTGGTAGAGCACCAGTCTTGAGGGAAAAGCTAAGAAGAGACAGTGGCTAGGCCCTGAGTTCAAGCCCTAGTACACAGAAACACAGAGACACACAGACACACATGAGTCTCAACTGGCCTCCCCCTCACCCCCACGTACACACCATTTTTAGTCTTTCCAAAGTTCTATGAGAAATCACAATGAGTGTCTTCATGTTGAGAATGAAGGAGTCTAGATACAGAATAATTCATGCTTCAGGCTGAGGAATTAAAAAGTGGCAGAACAAGGTTAGGCTTAAGCATTACTTTGCATTGTCAACTATCTTTAAACAAGCCATAAAACCAATAACTCAGTGTGATTAATTTTATTTCAAGAAGCCAGGGAACTGTAAAATAACCGGCTCAAGGTTATTTAGAAGATTAAGTGTCAGTGCAAGGGTTTAAACCTGAGTCAGGTTGACTACAAAGCCACCTTCCTCCTGCTTTGCTGCTTTATATCAGAGTTGAGACCAAATTCCGTACCATACACTGGCATCTGGAACTTGGTAGAGTCTTGACATGTGGTCATGGGTCTTTTGAAGGCACTGATTCAGTCAATGGAGTTGGGGAAGAGAAAAATCCACAGAAACTCACACGAGGCAGGAACTGATGGTTCACACCTGTAATCCCAGCTACTCAGGAAGCTGAGATCTGAGGTTTGTGGTTCAAAGTCAGCTCAGTTAGGAAAGTCCATGAGACTCTTATTTTCAATTAACCAGCAGAAAACTAGAAGTAGAGCTGTGGCTCAAATGGTAGAGCACTAGCCTTGAGCTGAAGAGCTGAGGGACAGCCCCCAGGCCCAGAGTTCAGGGCCAAGACCACCACCAACAACAACAACAAAGTCAAACTAGCTATATCAGTGGTAATAAAAGAAGTATATAATATTAGAATCTTTAAGAACTAATAATATAACTTATGCAACGTAATAATATATAATATAAAATGTAATATTAGAGTTTCTAAGAATTACATGAATTTTAAGAAATACATTTGAATACATGCATACAACTAGAATATTGCAACTTAGAAACAGGCTTTTAATCAATTTACCATTATAGGATTAGCAATCAGCAGAAAAGCCAGAAGTGGAGCTGTGGCTCAAGTGATAGAGCACCAGACATGAGGGAAAATTATCTTAGGGACAGTGCACAGGCACTAATACTAGCCCACTCAAAAATAGCAGCAACAACAAAAACCAAAGTAAAAGCATAATGTGAATAATGTTATACATATACACTATATTAAAAGGTTATATACACTATTATTAAAATGGTTAAAAGGTTATACATATATACTATTATTAAAATAAGATTATGTATACTATATTATTTTAAAAAGTAGCCAAGTTTGGTAATGCATGTCTATAATCCTTGCACTCTGGACGCAGGAAGATTAAGAGATCAAGGCAGTCTGGGCTACATTGCAAGACCCTGTCATGAAAAGAAAACCCAAAACAAAAAGCACTAAAACTAAACCAAAACCAAAACAAGATATTATTCTTCCTGTATTATTATCATTATTATTATTATTATTCCTGAATGCTATTACATATAGAAGTCTGCTTCCTTTTTTTGCCAGTCCTAGGGCTTGAACTCGGTCTGGACACTGTTTCTTTCTTTCCTTCTTTTAAATACATTTTTGTAAAAATACTGTACAGAGGGGTTACAGTTACAGAAGCAAGGTAATGAGTACATTTCCTATTGAGCATTGTTACCTCCTCCTTTGTTTTTCTCCTACCATCCCTTCCCTCCCCATCTCCCCAACTACACTCTCTCCTTCACCCCTTCCCCGCTTAAATTGTAAACTTCATTTTTCAACATAGTGTCTTGTACATCTCATTGTTACAATGGGTCAATCTGTATACCTACTTAAGAATTTTGCTTTTTCCCTTCCCCTCCCCAAGTTACAGAAGTGTATATATAAGATGCAGAGAACGACATCAAATACAGTGAAAACGGGTTATACCATGGGGGAGGAACATACAAAAAAACAGAAAAATCACATGTTTCTTTGGGCCTGGCTTACTTCACTTAATATAATTTTTTCCAAGTCTTTCCATTTCCTAACAAATGGGGCAATGTCATTCTTGCTGATGGAGGCATAGAATTCCATTGTGTATATATACCACATTTTCTTGATCCATTCATCTACTGAGGGGCATCTGGGTTGGTTCTATATCTTAGCTATGGTAAATAATGCTGCAATAATAAACATAGCATGCTGGTAACTTTAGTGTGGTCTTGTTTATGAACATTTGGGTAAATACCCCAAAGTGGGATGGCTGGGTCTTAGGGGAGCTCTAAATAGAGTCTTTTGAGGAACCTCCATACTGCTTTCCAAAGTAGTTGAACACTCCCACCAACAATGAAGTAAAGTTCCGTTCTGTCCTTATTTGCAATAACTAGTATATTTCTGAGTCAAGCAGAAAAGGTCAGATAAGTTGATGTTAGGGAAATGAACCCTAAGATATATATTCAAATGTATTTTTCTTACATGTGGTTGTCTCTAACACATTTATAAGATTATTTCTTTGTTGCTTTGTATGTCCCTCCCCCACAGTATAACCCCTGCTTTCACTGTATTTTTGATGTTGGTATAATTTGTGGAGGGGAAGGGAAAAAACAAACCGTTTAAATAGGGATACAGGTGGACCCATTGCAACAATGAGATGTACAAGTCGTTATGTCGAAAACTTTACAATTTTTGTGGGGGGTAGGGGGAGAGGAGGATTGGGTGGAGGGGCGGGGGGGGGGGGGGAGGATGGGAAGGGATGGGAAAGGGAAACAAAGGAGGAGGCTGATAAGAAAGGTACTCATTATCTTACCCATGCAATTGTAACCCCTCTGTACACTGTTTTCACAATAAAATAAAAAAATGGGAAAAAATCACATGGTACATTATAAATTCGTTAGGAACAATAGCAAGAAAGAAAAAAAAACTTGTGTCCCTATCTTGGGGTTCATTTCGCTTAGACTTCACATAGAGCTTCCCTATGACCCAGCAATCCCACTTTGGGTATTTACCCAAATGATCACAAACAAGACCATACTAATGCTACCAGCACAAATATGTTTATTGCAGCTAAGATATGGAACCAACCCAGATGCCCCTCAGTAGATGAATGGATCAAGAAAATGTGGTATAAATATATAATGGAATTCCATGCCTCAATCAGAAAGTTAGGAAATGGAAACTCTTGGAAAACCCTATATTAAGTGAATTACGCCAGGCCCAAAGAAACATAGGTCCCATGGTTTCCCTTATTTGCAATGACTAGTACATGTGTAGGATAAGCGGAAAAGGTCAAAAGCTCTGTACATAGAACCAGATAAGATGATGGTAAGCAAAATGGACACTTTCTGAGCTTCTTTTGCTCAAGGTGATCACTCTACCACTTGAGCCACAGCGCCATTTCTGATTTTTTTGAGTAGTTAATTGGAGATAAGAGTCTCAAGGAGTTAACTGCCTAGGGAGGCTGTAAATCATGATCCCCAGATCTCAGCCTCCTAAGTAGCTAGGATTACAGGCATGAGCCATCTGCACCCAGCTGCTTATTCCTTTAAAACGATACCTGAGAGAGTGTGGACACTCCACATACACATGCAAGTATTAGAATTGTTTAATTGTGTATAAGCTGACAATGGGATGAAAATTGTTGGAATCATTAGAAATGTGTTTCTTCCAATGGATCTTTCTCCCTCCTCCTCTTTCTCTCTCTTTCTCCCTCCCTCCCTCCCTTCCTCCCTTCCTCCTCCCTCTCTCTCCCTCCTTTCTTCCTTTCTTCTTCCTTCTTTCCTTCCCTCCTTCCTTCATCCCCACCTTTCTTTCCTTCTCTTTTCTTTTTTCTTTCCTTCTTTCTTTCTTTCTTTCTCTCTTTTTCTTTCTTCCTTTCTTTCTTTCATTCTTTCTTTTGTTCTTTCTCTCTCTATGTGCCTCTGCCTCTGTCTCTCTGTCCCTCTCTCTCCTCTCTCTCTCTTTCTCTTTCTTTTTGCAAGTCCTGAGGCTTGAACTCAGGGTCTGGGCACTGCCCCTGATCATCTTTTGTTCAAGGCTCTGCCACGTGAGCCACAGTGTTACTTCCAGTTTTTTCTGTGTATGTGGTACTGAGCCATTGAACTGAGGGTTTCATGCATGCTAGGCAAGAACACTACCACTGAGCCATATTCCCAGCCCTCTTTTCTTTCTTTTTTTTTTTTGGTGAGTGGACAGCCCTTTTGCACTTTTCCAAAAAGTCCACAGAGATGAAATGCTGGAAATATTAGAGAAATTATTAGAGAAAATGCTGGGTAGAAAGAGTGATCCAAATGGGAAGTGCTTTGCTGAGCCCCATGACCTTTCAGGGTTGCTAAGGAAATTCTTGTAGCAGGTTTTTTTGCTTTCCTGCCTCCCCCCATCAGTGAAATAGTCAGCAAATGAAGCAATGTGTCTGAGCATGCTCAAGTGCTAGGAAAACGAAACTGCTGTTTAAAGGACTTCTCTAATAAGAAGCAGAAGACAGATGACAGAGCTGGGTTGTGTTCTGTTCCCTTGGGGGACATTCTTTGGTGATGAACATTTGCAAGAGCCCAGGGCTGATAAATCCTCACCTCAGGAGCTCCTGCCAAGCCTGTGGACATTAAAAACCAGACACAGAGCAGAGACCAGTCCCACTGGCACAGCCAGGTCTACCCTTCTTTGGTCATGGGGAAGAGACAGCAGGGCAACAAATACAGATCCAGTGTGATTTAGGGACTTTTTAAACACCTTTAAGTCTAAAGAACTGGCGACTATTCCTGAAGAAATAACCCCAACTTCTTTCATGATATGAAATTACTATAATTTAAAAACCGCACCATTTTCCCTACTGAGGAATCAATATTATTTCAATTAGTTTAAATATGTCTTTATTCTGGCAAAAAAAAACAAACCCTCAATGTCAATAAAATGTGACATACTAGGTGGAAAAGTTAAAATATAGAAATAAAAATGTAAGTAAAACTACTACAGCCTGACTACAGGGTACATGAATGCAGGGCTTCCATGATGTATTAATTTACCATTCCCTTGTAAGTCTCTACTCTACCAAAATTGCTGCCATCTGTTTTTATGAGTACAGTTAGAGCTAGAGTTTGGGTTTGGAGTCGTTTAGTTTGCTTTTTTTTCTCCCACTACCCTCACAGCTTTGCATATCAAGAAAATCCAATTAGGTTAATGTAGAGAGTTGCCTGTTTGAGAAAGTTCATGATGCTCAACCATTAAGGAGTATGTCTTATATGAGATTCATCTAACCACAGCCCAAGTTCTCTAAGCAACAAAAGAAAAGACTGATGAAATTCAAGGAAGATTCTGGAAGGATGACTCAATGGATTTTTAAAGCTACTAAGTGATTCACTATTGTAGTTAGGAGGTAACTCTTCCCTTCAAAGTTCATGGATACCATGGAACAAGTTCAGATTTTATACAAACAAGAGGTCTATTTGCTCAGAATAAAATATCTTATATCTCAAGTCCTAGAAAAGAATGGTGTGAAACATGCTTTCAGGAAAAACAACAACAAAAAGACACCATGCTTCTGTTTAGCCATGCTGGGAATAAATTAAAGGTTTTATACCATAGGTAAAAACAGTTTTAACAAAGTTGTTTATTTTAGAGAGTGGAAATTTGATGATGGGGAAGGTGGAGAGCATGATGTGACTCATCCTGTCTGGCATTTATTTCTTCCTCTGATTCTTTTTACGCTCTCTCCTACCCAGCATCTTATAAATTGCAAAAATTCTTATTTGCATTGCAGTGGTGCTTATTTTTTATATCTCTGTATAAAAATTTGAGCGTCTTTCTTGCTTTGACCATTGGAAGAAATAAGAGTTCCATTTCTGTCTGCTTTACTTGACTTTTCTTTTCGACTTTTGTGTAGGACTTTTGTTTGCAAGAGAACTATAGTTTTGGGTCATTTTAACTACTTTATACCCACAAGTGATCCCTAGATATCTACGTATCTTAATGCTCAGACATTTACTTATATGTTGATAGTTTTAAAATATTTAATCATACTTATATTAAAAAGAGAAATATCAAGTACTACATTTTTGTTTTTGCTTTTTTTTAATAGTAGCCAAAGTTAAATGTATTGAAAAGGGGTGGGGATAGAAAAGGATAAGTAGTGTGATGGCTTGTTTATCTAGAAATATTATTTACATTAAACTCCCTTTCCTGTGAATAAAACAAGAAAAGAAAATGCGGAAGCAGTCAAGTTCAAAGTGAAGTTGGGATGTTTTCATATTTGTCTTTTGTTTTTGCTATTATTTCTTAATTAGAGAAGTAACATAATTGCAGTAACACCTAGACAAGCATTCCCTTAAGTTGCACAGCCCCTAAGACCCACGAACCTCTCTTTCTTCCCTCTCTCCACCAGTCCCTCCCTCTCTCCTCCTTCCTCCCTCTCTCTTTGTCTCTCCTGGTACAAGGGCTTGAGTATAGTCTCTTAGCTTTTTCACTCATGGCTGGCACTCTAACACTTGAATCACAGTTCTACTGCCAGTTTTTAGTGATTAATTATCAAGACTGTCATAGACTTTGATGCCTGGGCGAACTTTGAACTTTGATTTTCACAATCTCAACCTCCTGAGTAGCTAGGATGATTGGCTTGAGTCACCAGTGCCCAGCTAGATTTATATATTTATGTATTTATGTATGTATTTATTTATTGGAATTCCATAAAATTATATCTGAACCCTAGTTATGGAACTCAAATATTAGGATTGTGGAAAATTGGGTCTGAGGTAGTGCCTTCTCCCCTTATAATCGTAGAATTTATGCCTATATTATGCATTTTGAATATTTGATGTCTTGAATGCTAAGATGGTCGTTCCTATAGTTCTAATATCTTAGTCTTCAGGCTCTGTCTCAGAATCCAGGCTACTATCTCTAATTTAGGCTTTAGAATTTTATATAAATGTAATTTTAATCAAGAATAGTTAATACGGTATCTTTTTTCCATTTATTGTTTTATTTTTTGTGCTGTTACTGTAGCATGAACTCAAGAGTTTTATCACTCAAGCCTAGCACTCTATTACTTGAGGCACATCTTTACTTCCAACTTTTTTGGTAGGGAAAGAGAGTCTCATGGACTTTCCTATCAGGGCTGGCTTTGAAGTGGGATCCTTGGATTTCAGTCTCTTGAGTAGCTAGGATTAGAGGCATGAGTCACCGAGGCCTGGCTTTATTTTTTATTTTTATTATGAGGGGACCTTTTTTTAAAAAAATCTTTAAGTAATTGTACAAAAAGTTTTCAATTCAACGTGGCTGTTCATTAGTACAATGCATCTAGATCAACATCATCTAGTACTGTATTCTTTTGCCCTCAATTATTTAATTTGCAGAATATGGCATTGCAAAGGAAAGTCGACTGAAACTGGACATGCAATTCATGGAGGGACTTCCTGTGGCTGAGATATAAATGGAAGAACATCCTTTGTGAACCACTGTAATAGCTTGCACACTTCAAAGCCACTTTCTTTGAGAAAGCTTGGTGATTAAAGTTCTAAACAAAACCGAGGTCAAACGGCCTGGGGCAAACTGAATTAGGGAACAAGGATTTTAGGGGGTTCATTAAAAGTAAAATTGCAGTTTCAGTGCTTGACCTAATGAAGGTGTTAAAGAAAGCTTAGCTATTAACATTATATTTTTATATTTTATTTATTGTTTCTGTTTTATATTATAGACATTTATATTTCCTTCACATATAATCAGAGGCTGATTATTGTTTAATTTTTCATGATCGGCTCTAATATTATATAGACAGGAATCATTTTATCTAAAGGAAAGGGAAGAGAATGCATGTCTTTCCTACCCCCACTCTGCCCTGCTGCCTGCCAATCCTGGTGTGCTGTCCCTGAGCATTTTTCCTTCTTCTCTTCTCTCCTCTCCCCCTCTCTCTTTCTTTTTGTTTCTTTCTTCCTTGCCAGTCCTGGGGCTTAAAACTGGGCACTATCCCTGAGCTTCTCTTGCTCAAGGCAAGTGCTCTACCATTTGAGCCACAGCACCACTTCCAGCTTTTTTTGTGTATGTGGTACTGAGGAATCGAACCCAGGGCTTCCTGCAGGCTAAGTGAGCACTCTACCACTAAGCTATATTCCTAGCCCTGGACCTGAACTTTTTTGCTCAAGTCTAGCACTCTACCACTTAAGAACCAGCTCCACTTCTGGATGTTTAGTAGTTAATTGGACATAAGTTTCTCTGACTTGTCTGCCTGGGTGGACCTGTGATCCTCATATCTCACCCTTCTGAGTAGCAAGGATTACAAGCATGGGCCATAAGTACCCAGTTAACATAAAGGATTTAAACCATTGATTAATCATAAAGAACAAATCATAAGGTTATCTCTATATGATAATAGTGTGACCGTGACCCTTCCCTTCCCTTCTTTATTTTCTCTTCATTTCCCCTCCTTTCTTTTCCCTTCTTTCTCTCCCTCCTCTCCCTGACTCTGATCTCCACAGCAAAACAACATGGCCACCTAGTGCCTTCTCATACAAGCAACATATTTGCAGTGAACCACAGATTGCATCTTTCTAAAAGATTTATTTTAGCCAAGCATCCATGGTTCAACCCAAAATGGCAATACTTCCCAAGGCTATCTACAAATTCAACGCAATACCTATCAAAATTCCAACCTCATTCTTCAAGGAAATAGAAAAGGCAATCCAAAAATTCATATGGAACAATAAAAGACCCCGAATAGCAAAAACGCTCCTCAACGGAAAGAACACTGCTGGAGGAATATCAATACCAAATTTCAAACTCTACTATAAAGCCATAGTAATCAAAACAGCTTGGTATTGGCATAAGAACAGACCTCAGGACCAATGGAATAGAATTGAAAACCCAGAAATGAACCTACAGACCTATAGCCATCTAATCTTCGATAAGGGAGCTAAAACAATAGAATGGAACAAAGACAGCCTCTTCAGTAATGGTGCTGGCAAAATTGGTTAACTACATGTACAAAACTAAAGCTAGATCCTTATATATCACCCTGCACCAGAATCAACTCCAAATGGATCAAAGACCTTGAACTCAAAGCAGACACTCTGAAAACATTACAGGATGGAATAGGAGAAACCCTAGGTGTCCTTGGCTCAGGCCGAAATTTTTTGAATAGAGACCCAGAAACACAACAAATCAAAGAAAGGTTGGACAAATGGGATTGCATAAAGTTGCAGAGCTTCTGCAGGGCAAAGGACATAGCTAGCAAGATCAATAGAAAGCCCACGGATTGGGAGAAGATCTTTACTAGCCATACAACGGACAAGGGTCTCATATCTAAAATATACTTGGAACTCAAAAAATTAACCCCCCCAACAACAAATCCTCAAAGAAACAACTGCCCAATAAACAAGTGGGCAAAAGACTTAAAGAGAAACTTCTCTGAAGAAGAAAGAAGGATGGCCAATAGACACATGAAGAAATGTTCAACATGCTAGCCATAAAAGAAATGCAAATCAAAACCACATTGAGATATCACCTCACCCCAGTTAGAACGGCAAAAATCAAGAACTCTAACAGATTCTGGAGGGGATGTGGACAGAAAGGAACCTTACTTCATTGTTGGTGGGAATGTAAACTTGTTCAACCACTTTGGAAAGCAGTATGGAGGTTCCTCAAAAGACTTCACATAGAACTCCCCTATGACCCAGCAATCCCACTTTAGGGCATTTACCAAATGTTTACAAACAAGACCACACTAAAGCTACCAGCACAACAATGTTTATTGCAGCATTATTTACCATAGCTAAGATATGGAACCAACCCATATGCCCCTCAGTAGATGAATGGATCAAGAAAATGTGGTATATATACACAATGGAATTCTATGCCTCCATCAGAAAGAATGACATTGCCCCATTTGTTAGGAAATGGAAAAACTTGGAAAAAATTATATTAAGTGAAGTAAGCCAGGCCCAAAGAAACATAGGTCCCATGGTTTCCCTTATTTGTAATATCTAGTATATGTATGAGTCAAGCGGAAAAGGTCAGATAATGTGATGTCAGGAAAATGAACCCTTAGATATGTATTTTAATGTTTTTTTTCTTTCATGCATGTGTTTCTAACGCTTTTATAAGCTTATCTCTTTGTTGCTTTGTATGTCCCTCCCCCACAGTATAACCCCTGCTTTCACTATATTTGATGTCAGTATAACTTGTGGAGGAGATGGGGAAAAACCAGTTGTATAAGGATACAGGTGACCTGTTGCAACAATGAGAAGTGCAAGTTGTCATGTCCAAAACGAGCTTTACAACGTCGGTGCAGGGGGGGGGGGGAAGGGGGGGAAGGAGAAGCATTGGGATTGGGGGGGAGGGGGGAGGCTGGGAAGGGATATGAAGGGTAAACCAAAGGAGGAGGCTGCAATGCTTGGTAAGAAATGTATGCATTATCCTGCCCATGTAATTGTAACCCCGCTGTACAGTATGTTCACAAATAAAATTAAATTAAATTAAAAAAAAAAAAGAAATTGCTTACCTTTCTGTGTCTTAACCAGTTTGTGTTTTAAAGATTTACACCACTGACATAATCTACTGTGTGTCACAAGAATGTTATCTTACATGCAATTAACAAGGTTGAATGGTATAAAGGAGAGAAAATCATACTGCAATGGGAGTGGGTTCCTTAAGTATACACCAAATTTCCTAACAAATGGGGCAATATCAGTATTTCTGATGGAGCCATAGAATTCCATTATATGTAGATATATATGCATGCATATCACATTGTCTTGATCAATTCATCTACTGAGGGGCAACTGGGTTGGTTCCATATCTTAGCTATGGTAAATAATGCTGCAATAAACATAGTTGTGCTGTTAGCTTTAGCCACTTACATTTAAATCAGATGATCTACTGAGTGTTTCCCTGTTCTCTTTTATGAAAATACACCTACCCAACAGCAAAGGTAAAAGAACAAGTTAAAAGTTGTTCTGATACCCCCAACCCAAAGAAGATGCATGACATAATTATTTAAATACTAAGATAAAAAATTTGGAGTTGTTGAAAGACTGAGTTTCTTTAGTCACATTTTGGGAAAAGTGAATCAAATATTCAAAGTATTCCTAAAGAGAATAAAGTAGACCTGTTTTTTAAATAAGTAATGAGAAGAAGAATAGTTTTTGTGTCATTACTGTAGCCTATTTGAAAGAGTTGGAAGGTACAGATGATCAGGTATATTTTTTGTGTAGCAATCACTTAATTCTAAAATTCTTAGTTTTCTTCTGCATTTTCAGTTTGTTCTCAACAGGTGTTTTATTTGAAACATATACCTTGGTACTAGGTGTTTCTGTAGTTATTTTACTTTTATGAAAGTAATTTTAGGTTTTTTAAAGCCAGAAAAGCTAATAATGATAGTCATTCTCTGATATCCTTCACCAAGATCTCCACATTTCATTATATTTGTTTAATATGCTTTCAGAATATTTATATGCTATAAAGTTTGGTGTTGCTTTTGGTTTTTGTGCTGGTATTGGGGTTGAAGTCAATACATTGGTCTGTCACAAATGCCAGTCATTAATGGATCATGCCTGTAATTCTGGCTACTGGGAGGCTGAGATCTAAGGATCAAGGTTCAAAGCCAGCCTGGGTAGGAAACATTACGATACTCTTGCCTTCATGACTAAAAAGTGAAGTGTTGTTCAAGTGGCAGAGCACTGGCCTTGAGCAAAGAAGCTAAAGGGGTAGCACCTAAATGATAGTTCCACACAAACCACACACACACACACACACACACACAGATTTTCTTTCTCCCCAAAGCATATGGTTCTTTGTGTGTGGGGGGGAGAGGGTTCTTTTTTATGTGACCCTGAAATACACTTTGTTTTCTTTTTCATTTATTTGGTGATTTTTGCACAGGGAGAGCAGATTAATGGGGTTACCTGAGTCCTGGGTGCCAGTGATTACGCTGGATGACTGAGGTCTGACTTAGTGAGCAATGGGGCACCAGGAAAACTCCACGAACAAATGGATGGAAACATGGAAAGATATGCATTCAGGTAATTCTTCAGTCTATCCTCTTCCTTCCAATTGTCTTTCTCTCTCTGTGGGGTGAGTTCTTTTTCTTGCCAGGCAAACCTGAACATTGCATGGCTTTGTGTGTATACCCATATGCGAATAAGGGTTTTGTAAAATGTCAGCCACTTGCTCTTTTTTCTTCTCTTACTATTAGTGAGTTTGTTAGCAGCCTTCATTGTTCTGAGAAAAATGGAATGTTCTAGATATTTTCATGGGATATTTATAGATGTAGGTCAGAATTTATTGTTTTTGCTCTAGTGAATTGAGAAACATCTATGTAAATTTATAGGTAGTTAACTTATTTCTACAGTATGGATGAATTTTTGGATACGATATCTTTATGGAAAACCAAAGACATCTTTAAGTACTTTATCTAAATGAGGCAGAAATTGAAAGCACTTCAAAATTTTCAGTTTTAATCAGAATCTTGTACTAATTTGGCATAAAAGATTTTTTAAGTGCTGCAATCAATTAATTTCATTTGCAGGAAAAATGACAGAAAGGAATGTCCCTTAGATATAGAGTAAGTTTTTCCTTTTGATTAATTAAGAACATTATATTTAATTGCAACTAAGGTATTGTGAGAAATGCCAAGATATGAGATTCAGTTTCTACCAATAATTAGATTAAATTAGGAGGAAAATTCCTCTGTTTGCAGTAAAAATTGCAATATGATATATAAAAAGTGTGTGGTCAACACATTTGTGTCGTTGTGTAGTTATAGAATTTTAATAAATTTCTTCAAGCACAAGGAAAAGTTTAAGACATGTTAGAGTTTTACACACAGCAAAGAAAATACCAGGTTGTTTTCAACAAATGTTTTCATTTTTTAATTTGTGTGTGTGTGTGTGTGTGTGTGTGTGTGTGTGTGTGTGTGTGTGTGTGTGTGTTGGTACTTGGTCTTCAACTTAGGGTATTGTGCCATACCAATTTCCAGGGTTTTTTTCTATATGAGTATCACAGACATTGCTGCTTGAAATCCCTTTGAATCTAGATCCTCAGATCTCAGACTCCTATGTAGCTGGGATTTCAGGTGTGAGCCACCAGCATTCTGAGTGAAGTTTTTGTCATGTTGTGTGGCAAGTTACCAGAAATTTAATGTTTGCTCACTGAATACCAACTATTGTAGGCTACAAGTTTGGGCTAGTAGATTGGGTGTGGCTTTTTTTGTAGCAGTTGCTCAGTTACTAGCAGGAGGCCACCAGGCTATAGTCTCTCATGAAATGTGTGGACCTCTTCCAAACTTAAAGGATGCCTGGTAGGGTTTAGGTCCTCTAGCTGTAAGATTGTGGTTTCTGCTGTCTGGACACCTATCATACAGCCATTTGTCAGCTCCCAGGTACCCCCATACTTCCTTGACAAACATACCCTACTTACTGTTTCATTCACTCTGTGTTACTGACTTCTAGATAGGTCTTACTTTCACTCACTCCTTGGAAGTAACTCATAAGCACCTCTTGTGGGAACTAATTACATCTGTAGACTTTAAATTTGTTATCTACCAGAGCATATTATGGGGTTAGCGGAAAATAAAAGACTTCCCTAGCATCTAGGTTTTTGTGCATTGACTTCGGTAGATTATTAGCAATTCATTATTAGCTATTTATTAATCTAAGTGTCCTCAATTTCAAACACTGGAAATATTGAGTTGTTGTTTGATTTTAGCTTATCAAGTGTGCAGTTTAAGAAAATGAAAGATAATTCTTTCGATGGAGTAGAAAATAAGTTGCTTTTCAGTGAATGAAAGGCAGTTAGGAGTGAAACAAATAGATTCAAGAGCACTGGCAGTGGCTTCAGAGATGGGACAGAAATAAACAGGTTAGAAATATTTTTTAAAGGGAACATGTGGGAATGTGTTTTAGTGGTACAGTGCTTGCCTAGCATGCATGAAGCCCAGGATTCGATTACTCAGTACCATATAAAGAGCAAAAGCCAGAAGTGGTGTTGTGGCTCAAATGGGAGGGTGCTAGCCTTGAGCAAAAAAGAAGCTCAGTGATAGTGCCCAGGCCCTTAGTTTATGCCCCAGGACTGCCAAAAAATAAAAAGAGAGAACATGTCAATAATGGATGAGGGAGGGATCCAGAGGCCAAATTCATCACTGAATTTTTCTCCTCTATTTCAAAATCAAGACATCATTCTCAGAGAAACAATGGGGCAAAAAGATGATCCAGAAAAAACATACCTTATGAAGTAATACTAGAATTTTTTAGTGCAACTCTCCTGTAGAGATAATTTATTAAGTATAATTGTGTCATTTTTTCTTTTTTTTTATTGTGAAAATACTGTACAGAGGAGTTACAATTACATGGTAAAGATAATGAGTACATTTCTTATCAAGCATTGTAGCCTCCTCCTTCCCCTTCCTATCCCTTCCCAGCCTCCCCCAGCCCCCTCCACCGATTCCTCCACCCTCCTCTCCCTCACCAAAGTTGTAAAATTCATTTTTCTACATAACGACTTGTACATCTCATTGTGTCTTGCAATAGCACAAGAGCTCATTGTAATAGCCCATTGTTATCTGGAGATTTTGTTTGGGTACTGGTCCTGAAACTTGATCAGAACTCAGTTGTTATTCCTATTTTTCTTCCTCAAGGCTAGTACTCTATTACTTAAGCCACGGTTCCACTTGTGACTTTTTGGTGTTTAAATGAAGATAAGAGTGTCATGGACTTTTCCTGGTTCACCTGGCTTCAAAATATGATCCTCAAATATCAGCATTCTGAGGAGCTAGGATTACAGCTGTGACTCACTAGACCCAGAGAAGCAATTTTTTTGAGTGAAAGGAATTAAGAATACAGATCATCCAGGAAGATTCACTCTCAGTACTAAATAAATCACCATGACGAATTTCAATGAACACACACACATACACACCACACACACGGAACTCAGTGGTCTGTATCATCTTTCCCCAAAAGAATAGTGCCTTCTTAAGTGGCAAAGTATGGTGTCACAGGCCCATAATCCCAGCTACTGAGAGGCAGAGGTATAGGAGGATTGGGTTCTGAGGCTGGCTTGAGTGAAGCTAGCACAAGACCCTATATGAAAAGCAAACTGTAAAAGAGAAAAAGGTTGGAGCCTTGGAGGGCTCCAGTGGTAAAATATCGGCCTAGTAAGTGAAAGGCCCTCAGTTTTATCCTCAGTTCTATGGAAAAGACAATAAAATATAGCATCTCGGTCCATTTTGTCATGATTTAACAAAATCCAGAAGCTGTATACTTCATACAGAATAAGAGGTCTATTTCACTCACAATAGTGGTGGCTGGAAAGTCTAAATAGCATAGTAGTGCAAGGGAAAAAGGCCCCTAGGTGCATCACATCATGTAGGATCTTGGAATCATGGCATGTTCTAGAATGAGAGTGAGTAAGGGCTTAGGGTGTTTTTTTACAACTGCTAACAGTGATCATGTTAGTCCCTTGAGAGTTAATGGGATGGCATTAACCCATTTATGACAGAATCCTCTATTAAAGGTTCCACCTCCTGACACTGTTACATTGAGAAGTTAAACTTCAGTGTGAGCTTTGATGGTGACAGGCCATTAACAGGCTTCTGGCAGAGACAGGTGAGACCATTGGAAGCCGAGGACATTCATACAACTAGGAACTTGGACAGCTGTTTGGATCTCATTGATTCTGGTATTTGCTATATTTGGGACCATATCACAGCCAGGATCCATCGAGTCCATGTCTGTTCCATGTGCCAGCTTCAGTTATGCTGACTGACACAAACTGCTGGACAATAAGGAGAACAAGGATGGAGATGGGCACAAAAATGGAGGTTTGACATTCTTCATGACACTTAATTAACATTAATTGACTTATGTAGAAAAAATCATTAGAAAGCTGAATGTCTACATAGAGCCATGTAATAACTACTGTATGACCCAGAAAGATACCTTGTAGAGCAGTCTGTTTACACATAATGCAGACATTCCTCTGAACACAAAAGATTAAAAAAAAACAAGTTCTGGCCTACAAAATTAATTTTCATTAAATGTATGGTTATGGACCAGTACTAGGTCTTGAACTTATGGGTCTTCTTCTTACTTCCACACTTCCAACTGGGATCTATACCTGTCTTTAATATTTTATTAATTTTTTCAAGAATAGATCTAAACACTGACCCTAATTTTTGTCTAAAATAAATTTTGAAAGTTTTCCAGTGAGTGAAGTGTTCTATTTCATTTCGTCATTCTATTATCTTCAAGTTTCTAGTGTTTCTTGGAAGTTAAAGACAGGCTCTCGGTAGCATTTAAAAGGAAATCTTTTTTGCCTAGCCCCAGTCTATAATCCTAGATTCTTAGGAAGCTGAGATGAGGAGAATGTTTTCTTAAAGCAAAGGCAGAGAATTCCGTGACATACCATCTCCAAAATTGTGTATTTTTTACATATATAATATTGTATGATATATTTAATATGTAATATATTTGTGAAATATATACATACTATGTATGTATATATATAGATGTGTGTGTGTGTGTGTGTGTGTGTGTGTGTAGAGCATGTGGGCAGCAAAGATGGCGCTGAGAGGGAGTAGAGTGGGCAGAGCCCGATTTACTGTAGAGCACATGGGAAGCAAAGATGGTGCTGAGAGGGAGTTGAGTAGGCAGAGCCCAATTTGCTTTATGTTCAGTGTGTAAACAGCCCATGGAAGCTTAGGTGCATGATAGGGTGTGACCTTGACAATGATTGGTTTCTCTTCCTTCCCTGCCATTCCACCCACTCTTTTTTGCTTTAAAAATGGCTTGCTCTGTGTTGATAAACGAGTTTTCCTGCTTGACTCCCCACTGTGTCTGATTGTCCCCTGGGCTGAGGGAGGCTGAGGAATGGGTGAGCCGCCGCACTTACCTTTCCTCACACCCTGTCCATCTTTCATGGGACAGACGAAGACCCGACATCTGGTACCCAACGTGGGGCACGAAAGGAAAAGATACCACCGGCCAAGGCTAAGTGGTCTCTCAGGGTAAGTGAAACACTTAGTATGGGTAATACTATCTCACAGAAGTAGGAGGAGGGGGCAACATTAGGCTTAGAAGGAGTAAAGGAAGATTAGGACTTGGGAAGTGAGAAGGAAAAGGAATGGGTCAAATTCGACGGAGAACGCACTGAAACATGCACAGTGGAAGTCAAAACAAGGGTGAAGGTTACCCCCTCTGATTCAGGTGCCCCTGATGGTCCTAGGCCCCCTCCCTATTCCCCTGATTGGAGAGGAGGTACGTGACCTGCGAGAGGGATCTGCAAGACTTGGACCCCTACCAACCTTCCATGGAGGGGCCGAGGGCTGGGGAAGTAACCTACTCGGAGGCCTACCCTGGAAGGAAAGGGCCACCCGAAAGCCTGGACCCTAGGCCACTGGATTCACTTCCCTAAGCGTATCCGGTCACTCTGGCACCAGGAACTTATAGGCCCTTAGAATGCTATCCATGGGAAGCTAAGGATCTTAAAGAGCTCCATAAGGCGGTGGCGGAGTATGGCCCAAATTCTCCTTGGGCCCAGACCCTATTACAGGACAATGCTTTTCACCCATGTGTCCCTAAGGACTGACTAGATGTGGCCAAGGCTATCCTTACTAGTTCTCAGTTTATTAAATGGTGTTGCTTTCTTTAAGGAGGAATGCAGCGTGAGAGCAGAGAATAACCCATGATACCTATTACTTATGCCATGTTAACAGGGATGGGGGAAGGGTACTACACTGGCATCCAACAGGCCACAATACCTGGCCCATACTGTGACCAGGTGAGGCAGGCAGGACTTGCTGCTTGGTGCAAACTGGATGATGGGCCTACTGAGTCCCCCATAGCAGGAGTGAGACAAAAACCGGGTGAGCCTCTAGCTGAGTTTTTAGACCAACTCCAACAGAGTATTAACCACAAGCTGCCAGCAGGAAACCTCCGAGATCAGTTTATAAAGCTGCTAGTCTGGGAAGGGATGAATGTAGACCACAGCATGGCCTGCAAGGGATTGAGAGAGAGAGTTCCCTGAGCAGATGGGTGGCCTCACAGGATGGGGTAATGCAACAGGACCAGTCCCAATCATTAGCTTTAGCTTTACAGGTTCAGACATCTGCTATGACTGAGGCTATTACCCAGGCACTGGCAGGCCGGGGCCGAGGAACTCCAGGACCAATGGGGAGAGGGACTGGTTTTAAATGTGGGCAGGAGGGGCACTTTAAGAGGGACTATTCACAACAATCCCTCCGCCAACCGGCCTGGGTGGTCCAAACCGCCCTCTACACCCTCCCCCAGGTGCAGGAAGGGCTACCATTGGAAAAAGGATTATCAATCCAAATTTTTTGTAAATGGGAAGCATTTAAACTAGGGGAGGGGCATCCTCTAGCCCCGTTAACTCAAGAAGGAACCCCCTCTGCTGTGAGGCCCAGGCAGCCTCGTGGCTGAGTGACCCAGGTCCATTGGACCATCCCCCTGGTGGAAGGAATCCACCCTAAAATGAGTATTCTCATAGGCAGATAGAGGTTTCACTGTTTAATTGACACGGGGGCAGATCAAACCATACTCAGGGAGGAGGAAGTACCCTTGGACTTTAAGCTTGCACATGGGCCTCCGATATTGGGGGGTAAGGGGCAACTCCCAGTCCAAAGAGACGGTCGCCCTTATGAAATGGACTAGCCCAGATGGAGAACAGGGAAAGATATGCCCTTTAGTGGCAAAAAACCTCGCTGTCAATTTACTAGGGCAAGACATGCTAATACAAATGGAAGTCGTGGTCACTACAGACCATTGAGCAGCCTATGATGATATCCTGGATGGAGAAGAAGTACAAAGGCTTAAACAGGATCTAGAGGGAGTTAAGGAAAAGGATTTTTTTAACTTTCATAATTACAGAGAAGAACATAGGGGACCCATTCAGTGCACCCCCAATCCTAAAGTACCCCCGAGTACCTCCCATTAGGTGGAAAACCCAGAAGTCCTATCTGGGTGGAGCAGTGACCATTGACCAAACCTAAACTTGTAGCCCTCCATGTTTTTACTGATGGAGGTAAAGCAGGCTCTGCGTATGCAGCCTTTGAGGAGCAACAAAAGACCCCGAGCCAACAAAAATTTCAACCTTGTCAAGGGTCAGCACAATATAAAGAAATGCAGACCATAATTATGGCTCTTCAGGACATTCAAAAACCCTTTAATTTGTATTTTGATAGCCTATATATGATTAACTTGCTTCCTCATATTCCCCAGGCACATATTAAGCTGGATGAAAATCCTATTTCCCCTTGTATGGTTACCCTTAAAGGCCTATTAGAAGGGCGGGGAGCCCCTATTCATATTCAGCATTTGAGAGGGCATTCAAAACTTCCTGGGTTTTTATCCCTAGGCAATAATTGGGCGGACCAGTTAGCTACTTGCCTGCAAGTATTAACGTTACAAGAGGCTACCTGTTTGCATGATTTAACCCACATCAATTGGAGAGGTCTTCAGCATAGATCTCCTCAGATTCCTGTAAAGGACCTCAAAAGGATATTACATGTAAAACATGCCAGCCCTTCTTAAAAGTACCCCCATTACAACCACCAGAGGTAAATCCTAGAGTTCTTAAACCTAACATCCTCTGGCAAACGGATGTTACTCATTTCCTAGTTTTTGGTAAGTTTAAATATATCTTTGTCTCTATAGATTCTACTCAGGAGCATAGTGGGCCACATCATATACAGGAGAAAGAACTAAACATTCATAAGCACATTTTCTTCAATGCTTTGCCACCTTGGGTCTACCAGCACAAGTTGAAACCCATAATGGACCCTGTTTTGTTAGTAAAGCAATGTCAAAGTTGTTTGACAAATGGCACATTAAATACTACAGGAATTCCTTATAATCCCCAAGGCCAAGCAATTATAGAAAGAAATCACCAATGTCTTAAGGAGCAATTATTAAAACAAAAAGGGGGAGTTAGCCCCCATATACAGTTACAGATAGTTTTGTTTACCGTTAACATTTTAAATTTTTCAAAAGGGGCAACTGAATCCAGATTTTAGAAGCACTGGGGACAACTAAACTCTAAATCCCAAGTGAAAGTCAGGTGGAAGGACCACCTGACACAAAAATGGAGAAGACCTGACCCCCTAGTTACTATGGGCAGGGGATTTGGATTCATTTTTCCCATTGGGGAGACAGCCCCCATTTGGATCCCTGCCAGGAACCTTAAGTTTTTACCCATCTCCTCTATAAAGTAGGATGCCTAAGGATAAGCTAACCAACAAGGAAAGAAAAATGGCTTTGGTGGTGGAGGCTTGTGTTTAAAAGAGAAAAGCCAGAAAGATAACTACTAACCATCCCCAAGGGCAACCAGCTCTTGAGAAGCTCTTGTGTTCTCTAACAATTGCAGATATTGATACTCCAGCTGTTGGCTGTCCTGACCCTCTCAGTCTTGGCAGTGGACCTACGGAATCTGCATCAACCTCAATGGGTGACCTGGGCAATGATCAGCCCTGGCAATGCAGAAATCATCAATAGCACCACAAGAGAAGCTGTCCCTTCGACCTGGTGACCTGACGTTCATTTTGATCACCGCCCTATGTCATTATGTATGGACTGTTTAATATTTCTGTAGGAGCTAATTATTTTAATGTTACCTGCTCTAATTGTTCTTTTACTAATTGCTCATATAGTAGCATTGTTGAATCCATGCTTACTTGTTGCTAAACAACCACCTTTTGTTATGCTTCCAGTTTAGATCTTTTTCAACCCCACAGGCAAATAGCTGGATTAGAACAAGCCCTGCCTCTGGACTCTGAAGTGGCAAAGACTGCTATCCCATCCTTGACTAATGTAAAAGGACTGCTAATGACATACTTTTGGCCTGGTAATTCTTTTGCTGATGGTTTTTCTATGACTTCCTTGCAAAACTCTTATGAGCTTAGCCAGCCAGTACATAAGATCAAGCTCCAAGTGAATAACTTTCCCCAAGAGGAATCGCAGCCAGAGATGGATAAGAGGGGGTGTCAGTCTGACCAACCTAAGACAGGGCCTTCAGCTTTGCTTTGAAGAAGTTCCCAATGACGGGTAAGGCAGACAAGGCAGTCCACCCAACCTAAGACAGGTGGGTTCACTTCTTTAAACAAAGACTGGGGAGATGTTGGGAGCCTTTGGGAGCTGACAGTAAAGCTCAAATGTCATTTTGATCCCTGTGCTGGCTTAAAGGCACATACAAGGAACTGTCTTACTTAAAAGACACCAGTTGCCCAGGATTGCTTTGCTATGTCTGCAGAATTTGTTTTAAATTTTCCTTGTTTTTCTGGACTATAGTAGAATGGCCTGAGTGTGGGGTCCCACGAGGATGTACCATGTCACATGTGTGGAACTCCCAATACCCAGGCTGCTCCCATATTCTGAAGAGGATGACCTTACGAGATACTGACTTTTATATATGCCCAGGAATTAATTGAACTGCTTCGGACATTTCGGACTGTTTTATTACTGTGCTAGGTGGGAATGTGAGGTAACTGGGACGGGCCCTTAGATCATGCAAAAGGGCCCTCCCTATCCTTATCTGGCGAATCTTGCCCCCCAGACTTGCCTTGAACCCCTTGCGTAGCCAATGCTATCCTTACCAAAGTAATCCTGTTAAAATAACCTTTACAGTGGAGGGAAAAGGACAACTAACTGGGAGGTGGGTCTGCATTAAAACAAAAAAGGGGGAATCTGTAGAGCACATGGGCAGCAAAGATGGCCCTGAGAGGGAGTTGAGTGGGCAGAGCCCAATTTGCTTTATGTTCAGTGTGTAAACAGCCCGTGGAAGCTTAGATGCATGATAGGGTGTGACCTTGACAGTGACTTGTTCCTCTTCCTTCCCTGCCATGCCACCCACTCTTTATTGCTTTAAAAATGGCTTGCTCTGTATTAATAAACGAGTTTTCCTGCTTGACAACTCCCCGCTGCGTCTGATTGTCTCCAGGGCTGAGGGAGGATGGGGAATGGGCGAGAGGCCGCACTTACCTTTCCTCAGACTCCGTCCCTCTTTCGTGGGACAGATGAAGACCCGACATATATATATATATGTGCATGTGTGTGTGTTTGTGTGTATGTGTGTGTATACCTCACAAATTAAGCCAGGTTCAGTAACTGAAAGATTCAATAAGTAAACTTGAATAAAACAAAGAACTGCAAGATTTCCTCCCATATCCATCCTTCCTTTAAATATTATGTGGGTTGTAGTCTAAAAAGGTAAATCTTCGACCAAAAAGGAAAACCTTATTTTTGACACATCCTAGACTTTTTTTCTCCAATATTTAAAGTACTAAAACACCTACCTGAACAATGGGTATTGTCCATGTCATCCAAAATGATGAATGATTGTTAGATGAACTGTCCAAGTCTGTAGATAAGGATTCAAGCTGGAATTCCCCAGTGTAAAATTGAATTGAAGACCTGGGTACTGTTGTTTTATTATGGAAGGGCTCTGAACCCTTTCTCTTGAAAAAACTTTCTTTGTAATCTGTGAATGTTATTTTTAGGCCTGCACACAGCATCATATTCTGCAAATAGTGGTAGGTATCCTGCTAGCAACTCTCCTCCAATCTTGTCTCTTATTTGAGATAGAATTTGTGATCTTATTGTCCAACTATCCAAAGGGAAGGACTTTGTCCTCTTACCAGCATCTCCCATTGTTCCTCAGGAAGAAAGAGGAACTAAACGAAACCATAGATTCATGGTGTGTGATCATACTGGAACAGGAGTTCTTCTGCAGGAAGCAGAGGAGAATGGAAGGAAGAGTGGCAGTTCTCTTCAGTATTGTTGGTTTGTCATCATAGGACAATTGAAATTCCAATGACAGGCAGGAAGTCAGGTTTTCCATTGTAGAGGAACAGGAAAGGTGTAAAGTTCTACATGAGATGGGCATACTGGAACAATTGTAGGCATTGACTTAATTTTGCTGCTGGCATTCTAGTTTAAGTCATTTTTAATAATAAAAAAATAGATGGTCATGATTTCATTGAATGTCCTGTCCAATATTGATTTGTGGATATCAGGCAGGCTGTAACTCATGTCACACATGAGTGCAAGAATAATAGGGTTCAGCTCATTACATAGTGGTTCATCAGGATATAGGAAATATTCCTCAACTTGGTTGAGCTAGTCTCCATTATTTGTTCTATACTCTGCCTATGCTTTGAGTCTGCAGTGTACAGTTTCAAGATGATATTTTGTCCTTTTGGAGACAGGTGAATGGAGCAATGTACGTGACCTCCAAGACAATTATCTGTATCTGGCTAAAATTCATATATTCAAATGGGAAATTTGCCATCTCCATAAAATACAAAAGATGACTTCCAAGCATCAGATGTCTACTTTGCAGCCATTGTGGTTTTCATGCAGGAATATTTTTTGGGGGGGTCCAATCCTGGGGTCTGAACTCTGGACCTGGGAGCTGTCCCTCAGCTCTTCAGCTAAAGGCTAGCACTCTACCACTTGAGTCACGGTGCCACTTCTGGCTTATTTTTTCTGCTTATGTGGTGATGAGGAATTGAACCCAGGGCCTCATGCATGCAAGGCCAGCGCTCTACCACTGAGCCACCTTCCCAGCCCTGCAGGAATATTTTGTAGGGACAAAATCAAGGTACCAAATATGTCCTTAAGCAACCACCCTTGGGTAATCCTTGTGCTCATGCCAAAGTCATTGACCTTCACATTGCATTTGTCATCCAACAGGATGATATTGGGTTTAAGGTCTCAGTGTGCATTTCTATTTTTGTTAAAGTAATGCACAGTACACACAGTCTGTTTGAACAACCTAATTATTGAATAGGCGGTATGATTTTCACATTTATCTCAGGAGGTCTCTGGGTGGCCAGTTCCATTACCAAGTATTGGTGCTCATCCTTCTCCCTCACCTGGTACGACCTGATCATGTGTGTGTGATGCAAAGTCTTAATAATATCCATCTCAATTTTGATCTGACAATTGTTGAACTCTCCTTTCACTACCATCTTGAGGTTTATGAGGTGGTGCTAGGCCAAATTTACATTTGGATAGCTACCACAGCAAATGATCTCCTTCATACTGTATTGTTCAGTGAAAACCTCTTCCATCCATAGCCAATGATTGAATTCACACTGTATTATTCAATGAAAATCTCATCCTGCCATAGCCAATGATCTTCTTCATAATGTATTGTTCAATTAAGGTCTCCTCCTCTAAAGAGTTTGAGGATAATTCACTGTGTTCTCCCATCTTTCTGCTAGGATGGCAAGGAGTAAATCTACCTAAACTTGGCTAAGAAAATAAAAACCCCAGAGCAATAACCAAAAGGAAATACCCAAACCCAAACAACACAAAGTTCCCACTGCCCCCAAAAAGTACACACACACACACACACACACACACACACACACACACACACACAATTGTCAATGTAGCACTGAGTCAAGCAGGTCACCAGGAACTTCCAGCACTGTAATAGATTGCATAGACTGTTCACAATGGCTGCAATAGACCAATCACAGCTTGGCATGAGCCCACTGGCTCTTTTGGTCTTGAGCCTAGAGGACTACTGCCAAGGTTTCCACAGGGATGTGAGGGTAGAATAGGATGTCACTGCTGCTGCCATGGCAGTGTTGCAAGAAGTACAAGGGAATCATCCAATGCCTTCTGGCCTTGGTGGCTGCCAGGTCCTAGTGTTTGCTCCCAGAGGAACATCAGCCAGTAGACTTTGTCCTTGAGTGCAATCTATTTCCTTAGGCCTGATCCTGCTAGATCCCTGGCCATGTGCAGGAACCAAACATATACCCACCAGTGGCTTCCATTCACCACATGTGTAGGTTTTGGAGCTTGCTCCAACACTCAAACAACAAAGTAGATTCCTATGTATTTCTAGGAGAAAGGGGTGCATGACAGAGTGTCGAATTGGGAAACTTTCACTAAAGTGGATCCAGATATTTTTAACTTGACAATAATTCAAAGAAGTAATTAAGGCATATGAGATGTCCCTATTTGTTCAATTATAACCCCCTTGTACAACTGCTTAAAATAATATAAAGTCCTAAATTTTTATGGACTTGAGTTATTGTTGGGACCACACACTAGATCATTTTGATCTTTAAAAAGTTATATCATTATGCACTTTGGTGTTTTCTTTTTCTTTTTGGTTAGTCGTAGGGCTTGAATTGTGTTCCTCCGCTCTTCAGCTGTTCCTCCGCTGTTCCTCCGCTCTTCAGCTCAAGGCTAGTGCTCAACCACTGTAGTCACAGAACCACTTCTGGCTTTTTTGGTGTTTTCTTACTGAAATACAACATGAGCCCCATAGCTCTTGAGTAGAGCTAAAACAAAATCACACTCAACAATAGCATGTGGTTGAAAGAAGGTAGGTAGTATTAGCCTCCTATAAAATGACTATTGCCAAGATGAATCCTCTGTAGAAATAAGTTTTTCCTTTTCAGTATTTACTAATACAATACATCCATGTATTAATGATAACATATTACTACTTTAATATAAATTAAGCATGTTTTCTATTCAACTCAAGAATTTTGACAACTATTTAAATATGTAATGCTAAGAGTCCTCTTATACATCAATAAACTGGCACTTTTTTCATTTACATTAAAATGCAAAGAAACTAAGACCAAGAACGTTTTTGGCTTAGGTGGGTCATGGAAGCTGCTGTTTTCTTACTTATAAATTAAATCCAGTAGGATACTACATGGCATTCATAATCTGAAAAGCTGCTCTAACTTTTGGCTTTTAAAAACCTCTTCAATTTACTCAAGATATTCAAGGACTTTTTTTTTTATACCTGGAGTGACTGATATAAAAAATATAGTGGTATCACTTCAGAATCTTCCGATAATGTAGCAAAATTCCCTATTCCATACAGCACCATGGAGTGGGTTACTAACATCTATAGGAGTGAGAGAAAAGAGAGCATCATCATACCCCATGATAGTTTCTTATCAGATAGTTTACAGCAGAAACTTTGAAATCCATAAGTCATTGTGTTGATATGTTCAAAGTGAAGGACAAGGGATGGAGTAGGGGCTTATGTGGTTGAACCCCTTCCTAGCAAATTGGAGGGCCTCAGCTTGAATTCTGACTGCCAAATCCATCAGTCTTTCCTACAGCTAGAGAAAGAGTACTTCCTTTAGAGAAAGAGATATATCTGGGTGTTTCAACGCCATTGTGATGCTATAACAAAACTCCTTCAGATCAGGTCCCAATAGCTTAGAGCAAGTTATTTGTAGTAAACAGACATTCTGAAGGACAAGATCTAGAACCTAGGAAATTCAAGATACAGAGAGGTCAGCTTCACCAGGTTTAATGTGCTCACTTGTTGCTGCGTCCTCATATGGTAGAAAGACTAGAAACTTATTTTAAAGAAAACAATATAGCTGACAGACTTCTTTCCACCATCCAGATGAAGTTTAATTTGTTTCAGATCTCTATTTTTTTCTTCTCCCATGGTCCTCCTCCTCCTCCTGTTTATTTGTTGTGCTTTTTTAGCTGACTGGTCTTGAACATTTGAACCACCAAAGAAATGGAAGTTTGGATTCCAAGTATGTACCACCAAAATCATCTGCTGCTACTTCTATTTTGGAAGTAAAACACTTACTTGCCCCAAACCCTGTGCTTTATTGTCCTTCATGTATTATATTTTTAAATTTTTGGTCTGTTTTCAATTTTGCAGGAGATTTATCAAGGACCCTTCACAGATAATAGGCAAATATTCTACCACTCAGCTACAAATTCCTTGCATAGATTTTATTTCTTCATTGGTTGACTTCATGTTAAACCAAGTTACTGAATAGTTCTTAATGTATACCTGTAAACATGTTTGAATTTTTGTGTAGACTACCATATCATCTTGCTCACAAATTACAGTGTTTTCCTTCCATTTTGATCTTCTTCTTCTTCTTCTTCTCCTTAATCTTTTTTTTTGGGGGAGGTCCGGTCGTGGGGCCTGAACTCTGGGCCTGGGCGCTGTCCCTCAGCTCTTCAGCTCAAGGCTAGAGCTCTACCACTTGAGCCACAGCGCCACTTCCGGCTTTGTTCTTTTTGCTTATGTGGTGCTGAGGAATCGAACCCAGGGCCTTGATCATGCAAGGCAAGCGCTCTACCACTGAGCCACCTTCTCAGCCCTCTTCTTCTTCTTCTTGTCTTCTTCTTCTTCTTCTTCTTCTTCTTCTTCTTCTTCTTCTTCTTCTTCTTCTTCTTCTTCTTCTTCTTCTTCTTCTTCTTCTTCTTCTTCTTCTTCTTCTTCTTCTTCTTTATTAAAACATCAAATGTGTCATCGAATTCCATCACTGAAAAAAAATTTATCTCTTGATTGCATCAGAAATACCTCAGCTAATTTTTAAAAAACAGTGTATGTGTTTGATATTCTACATAAGCTAAAGCTATTTTCCTTCCGTTTCAGAGTTTTCAGAAATATTAAAATATTAAATACTTTTGTGTCATCATCTGTTCCAATGAATATATGGGATTTCTTTGTTACTCAGTATGATAAATTGCATTAGGTTTTCTAAATTTTAACTATGTAAGTAGGGTTGCAGCTTGGTGTTAGAATAACTTGATTACCATGTGTAATTCCAGTGTTAAATCTTCAGGAAAACACACGCATAGGAAAGAGGAAAAAAGGATAAATGTAAACGGTCCTTCATTTCTGATACATATTTTCTTTTGTTTAGGATTTTTTGCCTTTCTCTTCATGAATAAAATTACTATAAATACATTCTCATTTTTTCATGGGGATTATAAAGTTAATTAGGAGGTGTTTCTTCTTTTTAAAAATTTCTGCAGTAGTCAAATAAGAGATATATTGGGTGAGGTGGCATATACCAATTATTCCAGCTATTCAGGAGGTAAAAACAGGAGGATCACAAGTAGAAGACTAACCTGAGCTAAGCATGGCCTATCCTCACAAAAAATAAATAAAAAGAAAAAAACAAAAAAGAAATGAAAACTACCAACCAAACAAACTAAAAAACACCATGTGAATAAAAAGGCTCACAGGGCATACTGAAGTAGTAAAGAACTTGTTTACAATGGGCAATTTTCCGGGTTTGACACCTAACAATAAGGAAAAAAAGAAGATATTTTCTTTGACACAATTGCCCATGAAATATTTGGTTGGAGTTGTTTATTCTCCCTTTCATCTTTTTCCTTTCCCTTTCTTTTATTTTTGAGACGTACTTTTGGTATAACCTATATAACAACTTTCAATCCTCCAATTTAGCCTCCTAAGAGTTGAGATTACATGCATATGTTATCACACCTGGCCTTTTTGGCATTTTTTACAATAAATTGTGTTGGCATAAGTTTAGTATACAGAAAAGTTCAAATGTAGTAAACATTTTGTATGTCCCCTCATTCTCCTACTGGTAATGGAATGTACCAGCAGTATGTAACCACTGGATATTTGTAAAATAAAAAAGCAACATTGGTCTTCTGTTGTTAAATAAATTGCAACCTTTACTTCATTTTGCCAATTTTTGTAATACTCTTCTGTCCTTTTCTAGTATCTACTACTTTTGCTTTTGCCTCTGGCTTTCTCCTTTCTTCATGTTACCTAATCAGCTCTTCCATCAATGAGGAAAATTAAAAGTAGGTTAAAAATCACCACTTGCCAGGCACCAGTAGCTCATTGTTTGTAATCATAGGTATTTAGGAAGCTGAGATCTGAGGATCACAGTACAAAGCCAGAATGAGCAAGACAGTGGAAAACTCATGATAAAAATGGCATTTAAAAGATAACCCAAAGGCTTGGAATGTGGCTTAGAGGTAGTGTGCTTGCCTAACATTTATGAAGCCTTGAGTTTGATTCCACAGTGCCACTTAAACAGAAAAAGCTGGAAGTAATGCAGTGGCTTAAGTGGTAGAGTGCTGGCTAGCCTTGAGCAAAAGACATCCAGGAACGGTGCCCAAGCCCTGAGGTTAAGCCCCAGGACTGGAAAAGCAAGCATAAAAGTAGCTCCTCCCATTGTTTTTTATGTAGTGTTCCAACTCCATGGTTCACATTATCTCTACAGCAAAACCAATACAACAAACTGCAATTTACAGTGCTTAGCAGCCCTATATGTTCAGTAGCCATCATATTGTACACCAGATGTACAGAGGTAAGGAAGAAATGTAAAGAAAGAAGGTCACTATAATAACCTATCTTGAGACTATACAATAATCTAGTTTCTATAGTGTCCTTTGACTAGATATGTGGCTAAAAGAATCAGGGAAATGTTAGGTTTTGACCTTGCTCCCTGTAAAATGAGGGCAACCATACCTGTCCATCACTAAATCTAAAAAGGAGTGTTCCAAGAGCATAAGCCTTGCTAACCTAGGCTCCTGCTGAACAGGAATATGGAGTTCCCCATCAACAATACCTGGACTCAAAGAGAGAACTTAACAAATGGGATTGTGCCAAACTAAGAAGTTTCTGCATGGAAAAGAACATCATTAGCAAGCTAAAAAAGAGCCTAAGGAAGGAGAGACTTTACCAGCTATACATCAGAATATACAAAGAGCTCAATAAATTATACTAGCAAAGAATTAACAACCCAATTAACAAATGGGCAAACAAGCTAAGTAGAGACTTCTCAGAAAACATAAAATTGGCCAGTAATCATATAAAGAAATGTTTAGCCTCTCTGGCCATAAAGGAAATGCAAATCAAAACACTTGAGATTCCATCTCACTTTAGAATGATCATTACCAACAATACATGCAACAAAAATACAATAGATGTTGTCACAGATGTGCAGGCAAAGGAACATAAAACAGGGCTGGTGGGAATGTGAACTTGTTGAACCACACTAAAAAACAAACAAACTAGGACTACCCTGTGGTCCAGAATACCAGTGTTGGGCATTTACCCAAAGGACTACAAATCAGGATAAAGGAAGGCAACCCATATAACAGTTCATTGTCAAGATATAGATATAGCACAAATGCCTTCAATAAATGCATGGATCAAGAAAATATGTTATATATACACAGAGGACTTTTATTCTTCGATTAGATTTTTACATCATTTGTAAAGTAGTGGATAGACCTGGAAAATTTTTTGTGAAGTCAGGATGCATGTTTTCTCTCACATGTGGAAGATAGGTCCACTTTTTAAATATACAAGTAAACACATAAAGGTTTTGTGCACATATACATAAACCTATTGCACAAAGTACAGTATATGTAAGGAAGACTTTAAATGTAATTAGTTGGAAAAACTAACAGTACAATAAAATGAGTATGAAGAAACTGAAAATTCAAAAGTGGGGAGCAGGTGAATGAAGTCATATTTTTCAATGTATATCCAATGAAACTAGGAAAATTGAGGGGAAAGAATTGAGTTTCAGGGATGGGGGAGATGATGAGAAAAGTGTCATTGATCAGGATTCAATGTACTTACAAATAAATATGTAATTACTATAATAATGCCTGAGCTTCCCACTTATGATTTCCATATTCACACTTCTGGGAAGCCATCCTCCTTCCAAACCACCAGGAACCACCTCATTTTACTTAGAAAGGGTACCACTTTACAGTCTCTGTGAACCAAGGAATTGTAAGCAGATCAAATTAATGCTGTCCACATATCCCAAGCCATCAATATAAGGCCAGACACCATGAAACAATTACAAGAAGTGGCAGGGGAAACACCATGGCTCCTAGAACACAGGTCCAAACTTTCTAAGTAAAGATCCAGAATTACAACAAATCAAAGAAAGACTAGATAAATAGCATTGGATGAAACTTAAACGTTTCTGCTTGTTAAAGGACATAACAAGCTAAATAGAAAACCCACTGAATGGGAGAAGAATTTTATGAGCTTGCATCAGACAAGGATTAATAGAACAAGGTTTATATGTCCTGTGGGGTATTTTTGTGTCTCTGTGTATGTATGTGTCTATCTGGTGTAGGTGTGTGTGTCGGTGTATGCATCTGTTTGTGCATTTACTTTTTATCTTGCTTATTCTCCAGCTGGGTTAACAATATTGGCAGACTTGAAAGGTGGACACTACTGTTTAATGTTAAGACAATTTTCCAAGATTCTTTTTCAACAAGTTACATTTGAATTGGCCACTGAAGGACAGAGAGTGTGGGGAAAGAGAGGGGGATAGAAAGTGGACTTGTAAATCTAAGACTACAGCAGCCATATTCCAGAACAAGTCTGTAGAACTAGGTGTAAACTAGATCCAGTGTTGTATCTTCTGTCAGCTATCTGTAAGAAAGCCCCCATTTGGCCACAGTTGTGGATTGTAGGAAAAAAGACAATTCTGTAAAAAAAAAAAATTCAAATGTTCTGAGACATTTACACAAGTTCTGGACATCACTTCCACTTGAGCTGCTACTGTTGTGCAGGCTCAGTATTTGATCTGAAGCAAAACTTGCCATTACAAAAGTTAAGCCCCAATGTCTAGTAATCTCTGAAAAGCCTGTGTAACTCCTTAGTCCTCATAGCTGATACCGTGACCTATTGGGAAAGACAGAGAGTGGACTTCCAGCTATTGAAGATTTCTTCCTTGGTGAATTAGGAGCTATCACCTTCAGTCATGTGGTTCCAGCACAGACTTGGCTCAGGGCTGTGAACCTGAGTGTAGAAGTTTCAATCTCTATAGTGTGAAAGGAAATTTGGCCTTGTTCTAAGCTAGCAGTTTGGTGGACCTCTGGTAGCTGTGGACAATAAGTCTCCTTTTGTGAACATTTACTTTAGATATAGGAATTCATAACTAACTAGTAGCAGTGGTCACCCCAGGTTGGAACAAGAGAACCACAGTAGAGGGACAGGGGTAAAGCTCACACTATCTGCCATTTTGTGCTGCTTGAATTGACAGGTTCTGCATGCATTTTAGTAATTCAAGAATAAAAATTAACATTACATATAGATTTTTTAAATTGCCTCTTTGTTTTTCAATCTACAAGATTATTTTTCTAAGGGAGCATTGTGAGAATCAAGGAGTCAAAAAACCCCACTATTAACCAAATGTGAGACCTACAGTGAGTCTTTGTCCTTTTGACATCAGTTAATGTATCTTCTAAATATCTTCCTGCTGTCCTCTGGAAATTCTATGGAGCTAACCTTATGTGTCAGATGAACATGTGGACAAAAGGACAAAACTGTCCTTCCTGTGCCAAAGATTAGGTGGGGTTGGGGTGAGGCCAGGCCAGGCCAGCCCATGGGGGACAGTGCTAGGATAGCAAAACCTGCGTCCCTCCAGATCAGGCCAGTAGCCAACAATGGCATTCGATCCACATCATCTTGTCTCCAACTTGTTGGTCAAGCTCCTGTGAGTCCCTGCTCCAAAGTGCTGGCTGTAGGATCTGGTCCCTGAGAGGCATTCATTGAACTTCTCTACAGTTCATGGTCCACTTTACATAATGAAGACTGCTGCCAAGTATGTGTGTGTGTATGTATACAGAATGTTATACTTAACACTATGTCATGATATTCTTATGAGAATTTTTTTGCTTAATCCATGTAAAAAAAACTAGTGCCAAAATACACAAAAAGTGTCAGCTAATATTCCCAGGCATGGGTTAGTATTAGCACTAGCATTAGTATAAATCAGAGCACATAGAAGGACCCATCTGATCTAACAGTTGAGAATTCAGGTATCATTTCCTTCTCTGCTGCATTTCAGGCAGTGAAAGACAAATCTTTTCAGAAGACTTGGGGAAGAAGGAGTAAATACCTGTGAGAACCAAAAGAAGCCCCATGCTGGCATATGAGTACTGTCACACACACACACACACACACACACACACACACACACACACACACACACACACACTTGTGGGTCCATCAGTATTCTCAAGCATCTCCCCTCATCTGTGAACTCTATACAGCAAAGGCTAGAATTGAGTGGAAACAGGATTAGAGCAGCTTGTCCACACTTCACCAGCTGTTTGAATGGTCTTCCACTGCCCAGTAATAGATAGATGTTATCTTAGATGCTCTGCTCTGAGCTGGAGGGACAGTATCTTCCCTTGGGAAGACAGTGAAGGGATTAGACAATCTACATAGGTAATATGAGCAGTCCTGCATCATAAAAATACTTCCTTTAAATGCTAGTTTATTAGAAAGCTTTGAGCACGCTTGTCCAGTACTGACATATATTCATGTCGTCTCCCTATTTTGTTTAAATAAAAATCTGTATTTATGAACTCTCATTTCTCCTTGCCCCTTCTGGTATATTCGTGTAGTATCTAATGCCTCACTTTAAAGCTTCATTCCCCCCTCTCTCTGGTGAACTTTGGTGAGAGTTATCAAGTAATTTTCTTATTTAATGCAACCAAGACAAAGCTGATGAAAACAATGTTACCTTCAGGTTAGCATAGATATCTGCTCTGATAAAGGAAGATGATGGTCTTACAACCATCATACCAAAGGTCCCTCTGGAGATAGGAGATTGCATTTCCTCTGCCTTCCTAGCTTCCAGGGTAACCTCTGGCCTCCCAGTAAAGGAATTCCTTTCCAAGAAAAAAAGCATGCCACCAAATTGCAGAAGGCCAGCATATCCACATTATTTCTGCTTAAGAACACTTCTCCTACCATATACTGCTGATTCACACCCATAACCCTAGCCATTCAGGAGTTTGAGAGCAGAGGATCTCCATTCAAAGCTTGCTGGGGCAAGAACAGTCCACAAAACTTTTTATCACATTCACCACAAAAAGCCAGTAGGAGAGTTGTGGGCCAAGTAGTACAGTACTACCCTTGAACAAAAGCGCTCAAGGACAGTGCCCAGTCCTGGAGTTCAAGCCTAATACTGGCACACAGACACACAGACACACAGACACAGACATTCAGACACACACACACACACACACACACACACACACGAAAAGCTAGATGTGAGCTGTGGCTCAGTAGTATAAGATTAGTCTCTTTTGTACATTTTTATTGTAAAAATGCTGGACAGAGGGGTTACAGTTACATGAGCAAGGTACTGAGTACATTTCCTGTTGATCATTGTTACCTCCTCCTTTGTTTTCTCCCTACCATACCTTCCCTCCCACCTCCACAAAATACCCTTCCCATCCCACCCCCACCAAAGTTGTAAAGTTCATTTTCAACTTAGTGTTTTGTACATCTTATTGTTACATTGGGTCAACTGTATCCCCAAAAAACAAAGTTCAGTCTTATGTGAAAATTTTCACTAAGGTAAAATGTTAATGCCCAGAGTTCAAACCCAAATATCAACATACATTTTTTTAAAAAGACTACTTTTAATAAGCTTTTCAAACATAACTGGTTCTCTTCCTTTTATGGTACTGAGGTTTGAACTCAGGGCCTCATGTTTTCCAGATACACACTGTAGTATTGAGGCACAGTTGTGTAATTTTTGCTGTTTTTGAGACAGGGTCTCATTACCTGCTCAGGTGTGCAACTGGATTTCAGTCCTCCCACTTTCCTCTCCCATCACTACTGGGATGAGAGGTGAACACCCCTGTGCACAGCTTTTTCTGTTCAGATGAGGTCTCACAGAATTCTGCCTGGGTTGACCTGAAAACACAACTTTTGCAGTCTCAGCATCCCCAAAAGCTAAACTTATAGGTTCACATCACTATGCTCAGCTTATTGAAGCCCTAGATTCAATCACCAATACAAAAATTGAAAATGAAAATAAATTTAAATGGAAAGGCAGTATGGTAAGAGCAGGGAAAAGGGATGCAGCAAAGATCTTGGGCAGCTCCTGAAGTCCAATCTGATGGCTTTATTTACCAACATTGGAGAATAAAATGAAACTATGTAACAAGACAGCCCTGTCTGTTTTTCCTTAGCAACAAGACAGCCCTGCCTGTCTTTTCTCATTTATGCCAGAGCCAACGGGCTCAGTAGACCATGACTAAGGGAGGAAGTTAGAGCTGTGTAAGATGAAAAAGACAAGCCCCAGACATGTCTGGAAATCAAGAAAGCCTCTGGAGCCTTAGAACTCTTAGTTCTTTCAGAGACTACTATTCCAAAAAAAAAAAAAAAAAAAAAAAAACAAATGTCCAGAGAGAAAGGCAAGATGTGCTCTGAGGTGTGTAGATTCCCTTACTCAAAGAACACACAGACCTCCCAATGGCACAATCCTCCCTGCCAACTATAGTTCTTCACAGTGAGTGTCAGGGGGTAAACACACTGCCCTTTTCTACCCGCCAGACACCAGCCCACATCCTGAGAGCACCAGGACAGCAGGGAGGGAGGGCTCAGCCCTATAACAGCCCAAGGATGAAGCTCAGAGGACCACACCTAATCACATAATGTTCTCAGACCTCATAAAGTTCTAACCGCTGCCAGAAGGTGTCCTCAGCCCTTCAAAAAGATCAAGCTGTAATACCCAGCTTTACAGCCTGTCCCGACCCACAGGACTTCAACGAGGGCAATGAACCTAGGCGAGAAGGAATGAAGGGACAAGAGACACGAAGAATGACAGCAAGACAAGGATTCTGATCAAGCTGCAAATTTTTATTTTTCACACAAGGGTATTTATATGCTTAGAATAAGGAAGTTTTTTCATTGGCCTTAGCAGCTGCAGGATGTTTGCTTAGGACAGTGTGAAAAGGTGGTCGTTAGCAGCTACCTGGTGTTTATTTGGGGCAGGATGAAAAGACCAGTTCTGTAAACAGCCTCAAGATGTTCCAGTGAGATAGTCAAGCCTATCATGCAGAGACACTCCCTTTAGAGCTCCTGACCACAGCCCAAACTCCCCACCTAGTATTAGTCCTGCTGAGTGACATGCAAGCCAAGTAGAGCTCTCTGATAATTTTTCTAAAATTATCAGGCTCCATACCAGTGTCCACTCATTTGTCCTCTGGTGACAAAGTCTCAGTGTCCTTCAAGACAGAAGCAGCCATGACCTCAACTCCACCTTCTGTGGGCAGTTCAGCAATCCTTACTCTTTTGTTCCCTCAGGGGTTTGTTTCATTTGGGGATAATCTCACAAACACTGTCTCCTAATATCACTGTCCCCGAGGGGCGACTCCCTACCCAAGCAAACAGCCAAACAAGCTGGAGGTGCTCTCTTTGGGAAAGACACACCAGCCTTCCCATTAGCCCATTTTGAGGAGCTCACCTTTCCCCAGAAGCCTTGGAAGGGGCATCTGCTCCCTCCAGCAGCAGGCCTGCCATTCCTCCCAGACCCAAATTGACCACAGCATCCTCTAGTGAGCTGAACACTCATTTCCAAGTTGGGAAAGCTGCTGTCCCCAAGTTCTTTGTCTGAGTAGATGCTAGGCAGCTTCTTGTGCCTTCAGGTGCCTCAAGTTGCAGACTCTGCAAAGCTATCCAGCAAGGTTTCACCTTCCAGCATGTCTAGTGTACAGCTAGCCAATCCTGGTGTCTGCTTGAGCTCTAGCTTCCCTGGACATGCAGTGTTAGGGAACCCGCAGCTCCTCCTGCCAGTGCCAGCATTGAATTGCCCACCAAGAGCGCCAAGTACTCCTGGTCTGTCTACTTTGGTATTTGGGATTTTGCCCCTCACCAGCATGGGACTCTCTGGTGCATCCAGTTTTAGGGGGATATTTCTGGGTAGCAAGAAAGTCTAACTTTTCATTAGGAAGCCGGCAGTCTACTAATACAGGCTCATCACCTGTCCCCCTGCCAAACTGGACAGCCCTGTTCCTCCAAGATCCATTGCCCACCCTGTGTTTAGGGGCCCCTTGAGCTCAGCTTCTGCTTCCTGAACATGCCCATGTATTCTGAAAAGAGCCCAGAGAAGCCTTTGACATATGTTGTTCCCCAGAAGTCAGGCCACAGTGAGGCTTCTGCAGTGCACAGCCTTGCTCCTAGCACAGTCACCAACAGGGCAATGCCCCCAGGATCCAACGCAGACCTCTGACTTGGGTAAAAAAGAGGCTGTGCTTGAGTCACCCACAGTCAGCAGTCAGCAGTCCTGGCACATTGGCATCTACTAAGTCCACCCCAGTAGCTATGGGGGCTTTGACATAAAGAAAGAGGCAGGCACACCTGTGTAGGCTGACTTTGGAGCAGCTCCTTTTCCAGGTGCAGGCGTGGTGGCCTTTGAAGCACAATATGACAGTGCACACACTAGAAGATCACAGCACACACTAGAAGAACTTGGTAAGCCATGGTCCTGTGCTCAGAGACCTGACAGGCAGGAAATCAGAGAGAGAGAGAGAGAGAGAGAGAGAGAGGCTAGCTCTGATTTGTACCAGTTTAAATATCCTTGCCGAGAAAATTTTCACCAAGAAATAAAATGGAAAACTTCTAACTCTAACTCTGATGGAGTAGCTGGGATCAATCTAGACTTCTTACCATAAACAATCACAAAAGAGGATGTCATGTGAAAAAAAATATGTATATAAATGTATATATAATATAAATATGTAGGCATATATATGTGTATTCACATATGCAATGTGAATATGTATTGTATGTATAATGTGTGTGTGTGTGTGTGTGTGTGTGTGTGTGTGTGTGTGTGTGTGTGTGTGTGTATAAAACATACAGGGAGAAAAAAAATACATAGTATTTGAAGGAATAATGACCAAAACCTTCCCAAATTTGATTGAAAGCATGAACCCTTCTATGCAGGAATCTAGCAGCTTAAAGAAGTCAATTAACATAATTATACAGGTCCACACTAAGACACATTCTAATTAAACAGTCAAAGACAGAAAATCTCCCAAAGCACAGAGACACAACTCATCACACACAAGTGATCTTCAATGATATTATGACAAATTTCTCATCAGACACTAGATTAACTATTAGACAGCAAGGGCAACAAATTTAAGGTGCTAAAGGACGTATCTAATACCAACCTTTCTAACAAATATATATACTTCCTCCAAATGTGAGAGATGAGCTAAGTACCTAACGATGGCTCAGGCATATAATCCTAACTACTCAGGAAGGTGAATTGTGAGGATTGTGGCTCAGATATTCTGGACCTTGTCCCCTCAGGAGCAAGTTGTAGGACAGCTGTCCTTGAGAAGGCAGAGGCCTTTTTGCCATTTCATTGCTGGAACAAGATATAGGATAAGGTGGCATCAAGAATGGAGGCTATTGGTTAGTGTCTCCACAGAAGCAATTTATGAGATTCAGGAGTCTTCTATAAGGTCAGAGGACTTTGAGTACTGTCCTAGTGGTTTCAGGAATGGCATAATAGTGACCAGAGCAACCTCAAGCCCACATGGAATCCTTAGCCACAGTCTTTGAAGCCTATGAGCTACAGTAGCAATGCTGGCAAGCTATGATTGGTCCACTTTTTCTCTGACCTCACTGGCCCAGACTCTGATTGATCCATTTCCTCTATGATGTCACTATGCCGGGCTGTGATAGCTCCATTTTGAGAGGTCATGCAGGATATATAGGAAGCCACTATACTCCAACCTATGTCAGTTAACACCTTTAGGAGCTCTTGATTGGTGACCCGCTGGACTGTCTCAAAGCTAAATTCATGATTTTTTTTGGCTGGGGGGTGAGTTGTTATTTGGATTTTAGTATTTATTTTTACTTTTTCTGGGTTTTTCCATTATTTTATTTAGTTAATTTTAGGTAGACTTGCTGCCTGCCACCATAGCAGAAGCATGGAAGAATACAAAGAATCATCCTCCAGATCTTTGAAGGAGGAGATCATCAAACAATACCAGATGAAAGAGCTCATTGACTATGGTACTAATGGACAAGTGAAGCTGGCCCATCCTCACCTCACACACATGGAAGTGGCAGTTAAAATACTCCTGAAAGGAGAGTTCTCCAGTCATCAGTTAAAGAATGAGGTGGACATTTTTAAGATGGTATGGCACAAACACATCATGAGGTTGTACCAGGTGATGGAGAAGGAAGAGTATGTGTATTTTATCATGGAACTGGCCAGTAGAGGATAGCACCTGGGTTGGATCTGAAAATTCTGCAACCTATATGAGGATGAAACCAAGAGGCTCTTCACACAAATTATAAGTGCTGTTCACTACCCACACTAGAATAGAATCACACACCAAGACCTTAAGTCCAACAACATCTTGTTGGATACCAAAGGCAATATCAAGGTCAGCGGTTTGGTCTGAGCATCTGGTTCACCCTGGGGCAGTTGCTATCGAATATATGTACTGCTGTGCTATTCAATACCCCTAAATTTTCCTGGAAAAAAGAAATGATGGCCGGGTGCCAGTGGCTCACACCTAGCTATTCAGGAGGCTGAGATCTGAGGATCACGGTTCAAAGCCAGCCCAGACTGGCTCTACCCTCTGAGCAGACTCATACTGATACCAAAGACTAATTTGAGGAGGAAATGGCAGTGGATAGAGGAGGCTAGCAAAATAGCTACCACTCTTCTCAGAACAAGCTATTGAATGTGGGCCTAGGAACTGAGCAGTTCCAGACAAAGGGGAGGAGAGCCCTAAGAGATATCAAAGATAACTTCACTTGAAACACAGAAGACCCTGCTATTGAGATGGGAGAGATTTGTAGGTGGTCTACTAAAAAAGAGTTGTAAGTGGGATTCAAGAATGGAGATCAAAACATTTTGCCCAGCAACACCCTCAGTCCAGCCAAGAAGACAGATGCATCAACTGCCTTAGGTTTCCTCAGGAGAGATTCCAGCCAAGGGGCACCTTATACTGCAGTGTAACTGAACATTGTAGTTATCAAAGCATGTAATTTTTGTGCATTGTATCAGTTCCTTGCACATTCAAAACTACTTGAATTACACTTGAAATACACCTTAGTCTTTAAAAATATAGTTTGATTTATTTTATTCTTTGCAGTCTCATTATATAGCCAAGTCTGATCTTAACTTCATAATTCTCCTGCCTAGTATCCCAAGTGTTGGGATTACAGGTGTGTACATCTATGTTATCCATCATACTATTATTTGCATGTTTCCTTAAGTTATAATACTTTATTTTATCCCTTGGCAGTACTGTGGTTTTGATTCAGAGGCTGGTGCTGGGCAAGCAAGTGCTCTATCCTTTGACCCCTGTCCCCAGCCCCTGTACTTCATTTTACTTTAGATGAGTTCTTATTGTATTATTTTGCTTGGGTCAGAATCAGACTGTGATTGTAATGTATTTTCCTGCTGGGAAGTTTTTTTGTCCTTTTATATTTTTTGTAAATATAATTTTTCTTCTTATTAAAAAGAAGGTACACAGAGGTGTTACATTTATATAAGTCATTTTGAAATTCAAAATCTTATTTTAAAAGAGTAAAAATGCAAATAAGCACTAAAATTTATCTCTAGAAAAAAATGACTACCAGATTAAATTTTTTTTGGAGGCTGGGTATGTGGCATTTGGTATTGTTCTCACTTCAGCTCTAGACAATGCTTCACAGTTCCAGGCCTGCATGACCTAAATAAAAACAAGTAAAAAGTAAGAAAAATGATCCTTTAGGGCACTGCTGTGGAAGATTTGAAATACTCTTGTGTATTTTATTGACCATTTTTACATTTCTGTGGTAATGAAAAGTGATATAACAATTATGGTAGAATTTGACACATTCTTCTAACATAGCATGACCACATTACCCAGCAATCCCATTGCTCATTGCATAACCAAAAGAACTGAAAAGAAAAAACTAATAGCTCATATGCCAATGATAACAGCAACATTTACAATAGTCAGAAGTTGGAAATACCTGAAGTGTCTATCAGATGAACAGGTTTATAAAATATGAGGTATGCATAAATGGATTATGACTTATCCACAGAAAAGCTGCAATTTAATATATGTCTGTCATGGATGAACACCAAAAATAATCTACTATTTATGTGAAACATATTGACTAAACCATTTCATAAGAGAAACTGGAAGATTAAAATTTCTGGGGCAGGTCATTGGGGTGATTATTACTCAATGATTGTGTGGATTCCATCAGTATCGAAAAGATAGTTCACAAATAGAGGTAATGGTTACAAATCAGTGTGGATATAATTAATGTCACTGAATTTTATACCTGCCTAGCAAGCATGAAGCCCTGCTTTCAACCCCCAGCACATCCAAAAAAAAAATGCTAAATCTTCCTTCTGTTACCTACCTTGAGTGGTAGGTGCTTTCCTACTGTTTTGATTGTATTCCTCAGAGGATCTCTGGTGGATCTCTGATGTTTAGTCATGTATTACAGAAAATCCATTATTTGAATATTAATTCTGAGTTTTAAAGGAAACCTCATATATTAAAATGAGAGCAATGCTTGCAGTATTAACTCAAGAGGCTAAAGCAGGAAGATCCTTACACAGTTAAGGCTTCATAGAGAGGTCATGTCTAAATCACTGTGGTATCTGCTGAAACTGGAGGGACAATTATTTGTAGGCAATTACAAGTGAGAGATAAGAGAGAGATAAGCTTTTGATCACATTATATTTTGGTCATGTCAGCTTGTATTTAATATTTACATGATTTTTAAAAATTTTCCTTTTTCCCTTACTCTCAGTATGTCATTTTGAAACTTTGTACTATGTTCTCATTTGCCACATTAAAAAAAAACATAAGTTTTCTTTATATCATATTAAACATGTTTTTTTATTTTTCCTATATTACAACTACTTTTATTTATTTTTGAAAGATTTTAGCATTTTTTTTCTGCATATAGGGAGTGGCCACTCTCTCAGAGATTTTTCTCAGTTCTACCAATTGAACCACAGATCAACTTCCAGATTCATTCTTTTGAAAAGTCTCATGCAAAGCCCAGCACAACTAAGGAGGCTGAAATCTGAGGATCTTGGTTTGAAGTCAGTCTGAGCAGCAAAGTCTGAGATTCTTATCTCCAATTAATCACCAAAAAGTGGTGGGTAGTAGAATTCTAGCCTTGAGTAAAACAGGGCAAGTTCAAGCCCTAATACTGGTAATTACACAAACAAGTCTCATGGACTTTCTTGCTTGGGCTGGCTTTGAACTGCAGCCCTTAGATTTCAGCCTCCTGGGTAGTTAGAATTAACAGGCATGAGAAACCAACTGCTGACTTATATTAATTTTTTTTGGTCATTCATGGGGCTTAAACTCTGGGCTTAGGTGCTGTCCCAGTGCACTTCAGCTCAAGGCAAACACTCTACTGCTTGAGCCATAGAACCACTTCCAGTTTTCTGGTGGTTTATTGGAGATAGTCTCACGGACTTTCCTGCCCCGGGTGGCTTGGAATTGTGTTCCTCAAATATCAACCTCCTGAGTAGCTAGGATTACAGGCGTGAGCCACTGGTACCCAGCTTATTTTACTATTTTTAACCATCTCTTTCTTGCCTTCAACCTCAATACTTTTTAAAATTTTGTCCAGTAGACTTGATCTTTGGGCCACAATGCTGTTTCTTAGTTATTTTGAAGGGGGGTAGAGGTTGAACTCTCAGCTTGGGTGCTGTCTTTGTGCTCTTCAGCTTAAGGCAAATGCTCTACCAGTTCACCCACAGAGCCACTTCAGGTTTTCTGGTGTTTAATTGCAGATAAGAGTCTCATGAACTTTCCTGACCAGGCTGGCTTTGACCCATGATCTTCATATCTCAGCCTCCTGTGTAGTAGGATTACAGGCTAGAACCAGCAGTGTCCTTCTGTTTCTTAGCTTTTTGACTCAAGGATGATGTTTTACAACTTCAACCACAGCTCCACTTCTAGCTTTTTTTGGTTTATTGGACATAAGTTTCAAATGTAGTTTTCTGGGTAGTCTGGCTTCAAACCATGATCCTCAGATTTCAGCTTCCTGAGGTGCTCTGATGATACATATGAACCACAAACCCATTGATCATTTAAAAATATTAATATGTTTTATTCACTTTTATTTTTAAAATTTCCCTTGCTTTTATTGTTGTATATGTTCTAGTCCTGGGACTACAAATCAGGGCCTGATACAATGCCAGAGATTTATTTCAAGACTAGTGGCTTACCACATGGGCCAAAGTATAACTTGTGGCTATACTTGTTTTGTCTTCGTGCTTGAACTAAAGCCCTGGGTGCTGTACTAGAAAGTGATTGCCCAGTTTGCATCTTTGGTCACAGCTCAACTCCAGGTTAATAGGAGATGAGTTTTATGCAAAGCCTAGCATGAATCAGTGGGCTGAATTCGGAGGATCATGGTTCAAAGCCAACCAGGGCAGGAAAGCCCATGAGACTCTTAGCTCCAATTAATCAATGAAAACCTGAGTGGTAGAGCTCTGTCCTTGAACAAAACAACATAAGTTCAAGCCACAAGATAGCACACAAATGCACATACAGAGAAAGCTTCATGGACTTTCTTGCATGGGCCAGCTTTGACCCATGCTCTCAGATTTCAGCCTCTCTTCATCCTCTCTCCTTTGAAAATTTTATTGGTCCTGTGGCTTGACCTCTGACTCTAAGGCCTATATGTTAGCTTTTAAACTCAAGGCTGGTGCTTTACCACCTCATCCACAGCTCAAGGCTTTTTGCCATGTGGCTAGAGATAAGAATGTCAAGCACGTTCCTTCCTAAGCTGACTTGACTCTGCAATGCTCAGTTGTCAGCCTCTTGTGTAGTAAGGATTACACACATGGCCATCAACATTTGGGTCATTTTAAAACTTTAATATGTGCTTGCTTCCACCTTTTTTTTCTTTTCCTTTTTCCATTTTTGCTTGTCCTGGGAGTAGAAATTGAAGCTCAGATGTTGTCTCACGGCATACATGGGACCAACCATAACATTTGGCTTTTGAGGGGAGGTTAATTGGAGAGAAAAGAATCATATAGATCTAGGCCAATTTCAGGAGGCTGAAAATTTAGGAGAGTTCATGACACTCCTTTCTCCAACTAACCACTAAAGTCTGAGAGTTGTAGACCATTGAGCAAAATAGTGCAAGTTCAAGCACCAGGACTGGCAAACACACACACACACACACACACACACACACACACACACACACACACACACACACGTCTTATGAACACCTATACATGAGCTGCGCTTTAAAGAGTATCCTCATATGTCAGACTGAGTATATAGAATTACAGACATGAGCCACCAATGATTGTCTCATCAAAACCTCTGTTACTTGGTCTTTCTTCTCTTCTTCTACCCTTCTTTTCATTTATTTCATTTCTTTTGTGTGTGTTGGTGCTGGAGCTGGAACTCATGCAAGGCCTGGCCTAATTCAGGAGGCTGAAATCTGTCCATCATGGTTTGAAAGCAGCCTGAGCAGGAAAGTTCATGAAACTCTTATCTCCCTTCAATCAACAAAAACCGATCCCCAGTGTGGCCACCACACACAAAACAGTCTCCTGGAATTTCTTGATTGGGTTTGCCTTTACACAGGATCTTATATTTCAGTCTCCTGCATTTCTAGAATTACAGACATGAGCCAACAGTCCTTGGTTCTCTACTTCCAAGCATTTAATTTTCTTATTGTGATCCTGAGGCTGGATCTCTGAGCCAGGGCACTGTTTCAATAAGTTATTCTTTCAAGGCTGGTGCTTTACAACTACAACCACAGCTTTATTTCTGGAGTTTTTTGCTGGTTAGTTGGAGACTTATGCACTTCCTTGTCCAGGCTGGCTATGAACAATAACCTTCAGATTTCATTCTTGTGAGTCAGTAGGATTACACATATCGAGCAAACATTCATGCATGGATCATTTTGAAAATTTAATTGGATTTTCTCACACGGTTTTTTTTTCTTTTTCCTAATCCTGGGGCTTGAACTCAGGCCTTGGGCACTGTCCTTGAACTTCTGTTACTCAAGGTAAGAACTCTACTACTTGAGCCACTGTGCTACTTCCAGCCTTTTTTATTTATGAGGTACTGAGGATACAAATCCAGGGATTAAAACATGGTAGGCAAGCACTCTGTCACTAAGCCACATTCCCAGCCATTCTTACACCTTTCTATTTGTATTTTTATTTTCTTGTGTATGCTGGTCCTGGGTCTAAAAATCAGCCCAGTTGCAGTCCCAGAAGTTTTTATTCAAGACTAGCACACTAAGACATGAACCACAGCATAACTTGTGGCTATTAGTTTTTGTTTTGTTTTAAGTAGCTACTTAGAGTTGAGTCAATGAATTCTCCTACTGGGGCTGGCTTTCAACTGTGATCCTCAGATTTGAGCCTCCCGAGTGGCTACCATCACAGATGTGTGCCACCGATGCTTGGCTCATTTTAAGCTCTGGAATTGGTCATTTATTCTCCTAACTTCTCTGTATTTATTTATTTTATTGTTTTGTGTATGTTGGTCCTGAAGTTAATATCAAGATCTGGGTGCTGTCCCAGAAATTATGTTCTCATTTCTGCCATTGAAGCCACAGCTCAATCACCAGGTTTTATTTTTCTTCCTTTTGGTGGTTAATTGGAGATAAGAGTCTTATGTAAAACCTAGCAAGACACAAGAGGCAGAAATCTGAGGATTGAAGTTGAAGCTATCCTGGACAGGAAAGTCCATGAGACTATTTGCATCAACTAAATACTCAAATTCAAGCCCTAGGCACACAGTAAAAAAACCCCATGGACTTTCCTGTTTGGACTGGTCTTAAAATGTATCTTCAGACTTCAGCTCCATGAATAGCTAAAATAATAAGCAAGAACCACCAGCCCCAGGCTTATTTTCAAATCTCAAATGGTCATTTCTCCTCTTCTTTCAGTTTTGTTTTTGGTCGAATTTGGGCTGAATTATGGACTAGGGAACTGTTTCCCAGTTTTTTTCATGAAATTTCAGTACTTTACAACTACTATCAACCTTCATTTCCAGCTTTTACTGGGTAGTTGGAGAAAAGAATTTCAATCACTTTCCTGCCCAGGCTGGCTTTTAGCGGTGATCCTCATATTTCATCTTTCTGAATAGCTAGGAATACACACATAAACCAATAACTCGACTCATTTTGAAACTATAATTTTCTCATTCTCCCATCTTTTATAATTTGTGTTTTTTTTTTCTTTTCTTTGTAAGTGTCTATGCTAGGACATCAGCACCAGGGTCTGTGTGCTGTCCCAGAGCTTTCTGTTTAAGACTAGCACTCTACCACATGTGTTAAAGCACAATAGTGGCATATTTTTGGTGACAAGTGAGACATAAGAGTCTCAGGGATTCTCCTACCTGGGCTAGCCTTCAACTGTGATCCTAAGCTTTCATCCTCCTGAGTAGCTGATAGAACATCAGTGAGCTACCAATGTCATTGGATCTGTCATTGAACTCTGTCATTGGATCTTCCTTCTGCACTTCTACCCTCCTTTAATTCTTCTGTGATTGTCCTGGGGCTTGAACTCAGTGCCTGGTTGCTGTCCCAGAAACTGATTGCCCAATTCTGCCACTTGAGCCATAACTCAATTCCCAGTTTTTTTTTTCTTTTATTTTTGACAATTAATTGGAGATAAGAGTCTGAGACAAAGCCTAGCATAAATCAAGCTAGCTTGGGAAGGAAAGTCCATGAGACTTTGACCTCCAATTAACCACTGAATAGCTGGGAGTGGTAGAGCTCTATCCTTGAACAAACCAGCACAAGTTCAAGGATGGCACACACAAGCTGCAGGATGGCACAGAGATGCACACACACACAAAGTCTCATGGATTTTCTTGCTTGTGTTAGCTTTGAACTCTGATCCTCAGATTTCAGTCTCTCTTCTTCCACTGTCCTTTTAATTTATTGTTTTTATTTGTAATTTTTAGTGGTTCTGCAGCTTGACCTCTGGCTCTGGGGACTATTTCTTAGCTTTTTAAACAAAGGCTGCTACTTTACCACCTCAGCTTCAGCTCAGGGCTTCGTGCTAGGTAGCTTGGATAAGCATCTCAAGCACGTTTATGCCCAGGCTGACTTGATATCACAATCCTCAGATGTCAGCCTCTTGTGTAGTTAGGATTATACACAGGACCAACAACCCTTGTGTCATTTTAAAACTTTAATATGTGCTTGCCACTATCTACTGTTGTTTACTCTTTTTTGCATGTGTGTGCTGTTACTGGGTCTACAAATTGGGGCTCATATTCTGTCCCAGAAGTTTTTATTCAAGGCTATCCTCTATTACATGAGAAACACTATAACTTTTTGGCCCTTTTTTTGGGGGGGGGTGATTAATTACAGACAAGATTTTCATGGACTCTCCTGCCAGGGCTGGACATAAACCATCATCCTCAGATTTTAGCCACTTGAATAGCTAGTAGAACATGTATGAGCCACCAATGCTTGATTCATTTAAGCCTTTGTCAATCACTCTTCCTTGGTTACTTCTACTCTTCTTTATTTCTTCTGTTTATGTCCTGGGGCTTCAACTCAGGGTTTAGGTGGAATCCCAGAAAATATTTGCCCAGTTCTGCCACTTAAGCCATAGCTCAAATTCCAGCTGAATTAGGTGTCTGAAATCTGAGGACTATGTTTCAAAGCCAGCCTGGGCAGAAAATCAATGACACTCATCTCCAATTCACCACCCAAAATCTGGTAATGTTAGGGTACTAGCAAAGTATGGTACACAAACACACACATCACAAATACAAACACACAAATACAAATACACACACACAAACATACACACATACACACACATACACCCAAAGTTTCCTGGATTTTGCTTCTTGACCTGGCCTTGAAAGTTGATCCTCAGGGGTTGGGAAGATGGCTCAAAGGTAGAGCGCTTGCCTTGCATGCATGAGGTCCTGGGTTCAATTCCTCAGCACCACATAAGCAAAAAGAAAAAAGCCAGAAGTGGCACTGTGGCTCAAGTGGTAGAGCACTAGCCTTGAGCTGAAGAGCTAAAGGACAGTGCCCAGGCTCAGAGTTCAGGCCCCACGTCTGGACCCAAAAAAAAAGAAAAAGAAAAAAAGAAAGTTGATCCTCAGATTTCTGCCTCCAAGATCAACAAGCACCAGGCTTATGTTTCAATTTACAATTGGCCTTTATTCTCTTCTCCTACACTTTTTTTAGCACGAGGAATTGATCTCTGGATCAATAAACAAGTTTTTTTTAGCTTTTTCAACAAATACAATGTTTTACAACTACAATGATATCTACACTGGGTAGTTGGGTATAAGAGTCTCATGTACTTTCTTGCCCAGTCTAGTTTTGAACCTTGAATACCTAGGAATACACATATGAACCAAAACCAATGCTCATTTTGAAACTGGCTTTCTCTTTTCCCATCATTTTTAGTTTGTGTTTTTTTGGTTTTTTGAAATGTGTGTCTAGGATTTCAACTTAGTGCTTAGGTGCTGTTCCAAGCTTACTGTTTAAGACTACCACTCAACCGCATGAGCCAAAGTACAGCTTGTAGCTTATTTTTGGTGGCAAATTAGATAGATGAGTCTCATGGACTCTCCTGCCTTGGCTGGTCATGAACTGTGATCCTTAGATTTCATCCTCCTCGTATAACATGTGTGAGCAACCAATGTTTGATTCATTTCAACCTCTATCACTGATAGAGGTTTTGTACTTCTATCCTCCTTTTCTTTTATTTCTTCTGTGTTTGTCCGGCAGCTTGAACTAGGGTCTGAGTGCTGTACCAGATACTATTTCCCAGTTCTGCCAGTTGACCACAGCTCAATTCCAGGGTTGTTTTTTTTTTTCTGTTTTGGTGGTTAATTAGAAATGAGTAGAGCCAGTCCAGATTCATGAGGCTGAAATCTGAGGATCAAAGTTTGTACCAGCCTGGGCAGGAAAGTCCATGATATCTCCAATTATAACCACTAAAAAGCTGAGAATAGTAGAGCCTTGAGAAAAACAGTACAAGTTCAAGCAACAGGACTCTCACACAGACATACAGACACACACACACGCGTGTCTTATGGACTTTCCTAATTGGTCTGGTCTTTAAATATTATCCTCAGATTTTAGCCTCCTGAGTAACTAGAATTACAGTTATGAGCCACCAATGATTGGCTGATTGGCTCATTGAAGCCTCAGGTATTGGTTCTTCTTATACCCTTCTTTACATTTATGCATTTCATTGTTTTGTGTGTAATGGTCCTAGAGCTAGAACTCATGCAAGGCCTGGCCTGTTTCAGGAGGCTGAAGTCTGACCATCATGGTTCAAGGCCACCCTGAGCAGAAAGTCTAAGATCCTTACCTCCAATTAACTGCCAAAAATCTGGGAGTAGTACAGTTCCAGCCCCAGGACGCACCACAAACAACTGTCTTCTGGGCTTTCTTGCTAAGTTTGGCCTTTACACTGGATCCCCATATTTCTGCCACCTGAGGTTCTAGAATTACAGGCATGAGTCACCAGCCCTGGGTTCTATTTTTCTTATCATTTTTTTTTTGTGATCCGGAGGCTGGATCTCTGAGGCACTCAGGGCACTGTTTTGTAGCTTTCTCACTCAAGGCTGGTGCTTTACAACTCCAATCACAGCTTCACTTCTGTTTTCTTGTTTATTTGTTTTGCTGGTGATTTGATGATGAGACACCATAATCCTCAGATTTCATCTATCTTAGTTTCTAGAATTACACACACGAAACAAAAACTCATGGCTCATGTGGAAAATTTAATTGGATTTTCCAATACATTTTTTAATTTCTATTTTTTATTTCCATATGTATGCTGGGCTTTGGGCTATAAATCAGAGCCTGGGTATTGTCCCAGTACTTTTTTTTTTGCCGGTCATGGGGCCTGAACTCTGGGCTTGGGCACAGTTTCTCAACTCTTCAGCTTGAGGCTAGAGCCCTACCACTTCTGGCTTTTTTTCTTATTTTTTGCTGAGGAATTGAACCCAGGGCCTCATGCATGCAAGGCAGCACTCTATCACTGAGCCAACTTCCCAGCCCCGTCCCAGTACATTTTTTTTTGTTTTTTAGACATTTAAAATCAAATTTATTTTTTAAATTGATACATAAAACATAATATTGTACTTATTAATGGGGTAGTATAATATTTTGATGCATGTATACATTTTGTAATTTTGTTGTTGTTCTTGAGAGACTGGGAATCAAACTCAGTATCTAGTGTTTTGCTCTTTGGCTATCACTCTTCCAACTGACCCATGCCTCTAAACTCTCATTTTGTAATATTTAAGTCAGGTTAAACATATCTCTTCAAACATTTGCCATCTCTATGGTTTGAACATTCAAAATAGTTTTTTTTCTAGACTTTCTTTTTTTTTATTGTAAAGATACTATACAGAGGGTTACAGTTACATGAGTGAGGTAATGAGTACACTTCCTCTTGAACGTTGTTACCCCCTCCATTGTTTTCCCCCTACCATATCCTTCCTCCCTCCCTTCCCCGAGGTTCTTTTTTTTTTTTTTTTTGATTGTGATTAAGTGATTACATAATTTCAAAGTCACAAGTTCATTCTAACTTTCCTGGAGCAAATTGTCTATCACAGTCTGTAATATATAACAGTGTTCACATGTTACATATCATATTTGTGATCAGCAGCATGGGGATATTTAGTAGTGGTTCAACCAGATGAGCGGGAGTTCTTTGTTTCTTAAGTCCTGTTAGTTTTGTCGTATCACCTAACATTTTGGATTTAGCATCCACTTATCAGGGAGACCATGTACCGTTTGTCTCTTCGTTCTTGGCTTACCTCGCTCAACGTGATTCCTTCTAGCTCCATCCATTTCCCTACAAATGCCATTATTTTGTCATTTCTAATGGCTGCATAATATTCCATTGTGTATAGATACCACAATTTTTGGATCCATTTATCTGTGGTGGGGCATCTAGGTTGTTTCCATATCCTAGCTATTGCGAACAGTGCTGCAATAAACATGGAGGTGCACGTGTCCTTGTATATTGGTTCCTGTTGTTCAGGGTAGATGCCTAGAAATGGTATGACTGGGTCCTAACGGAGGTCAATCTTTAGCTTTCTAAGGACCCTCCAGACTGCTTTCCAAAGTGGTTGTATAAGTGTACATTCCCACCAGCAGTGTAATAGGGTTCCTCTTTCTCCACATCCCCTCCAGCATTTGTCGTTGGCTGATTTGTGGATGTGGGACATTCTGACTGGGGTAAGGTGGTATCTCAGGGTTGTCTTTATTTGCATTTCCTTCACCACCAGGGATGATGAACATTTCCTCATGTGTTTCTTTGCCATTTTTATTTCTTCATTTGAGAAGTCCCTCTTTAGTTCCTTTGCCCATTTAGTAATTGGTTTGTTAGGTTTGGGAGGGATTAGTTTCTTGAGTTCCCTGTATATACAGGATGTTAACCCCTTGTCTGATATATTGCTGGTAAATATTTTTTCCCAATTAGTTGGTTGTCTTTCTAGCTTAGTTGCGATAGATTTAGCTGTGCAGAAGCTTTTTATTTTAAGGTAGTCCCATTTGTCGAGTCTCTCTCCAACTTGTTGTGACCCTGGGACTCTGTTCAGGAAGTTCCTTCCTGTGCCTATTAGTTCAAGTGTCTCTCCTACTCTGTCCTGCAGTAGTTTCAGAGATTCAGGTTTAATGTTAAGGTCTTTAATCCATTTTGAGTTGATGTTGGTGCATGGTGATAGGCTGGTGTGCACTTTTAGTTTTCTGCATGTGGCTGCCCAGTTTTCCCAGCACCAGCAGTTGAAGAGGCTGTGTTTCTTCCATTGTATGTCTTTGGCTCCTTTTTCGAATATCAGCTGGCTGTAGGCCTGTGGATTTATTTCTGGATCTTCTATTCTGTTCCATTGGTCTTCGGGTCTGTTTTTGTGCCAGTACCATGCTGTCTTTGTTATTATAGCTCTGTAGTAGAGTTTGAACTTCAGCATGGATAGCCCTCCCATATTGTCTTTATCCCCTAGAATTGTTTTGGCAATTCTAGGTCTTTTGTTGTTCCATATAAATTTTTGGACTGTTTTCTGTATTTCAGTGATGTACGTCATTGGGATTTTAATAGGAATTGCATTGAATTTGTATATTAGTTTTGGAAGTATTACCATCTTTACTATATTAAGTCGGCCTATCCAGGAGCATGGGAGGTCTTTCCATTTCCTAGTGTCTTCTGCAATTTCTTTAACTTTTTATAGTTCTCATTAAATAGTTCTTTTACATCTTTGGTTAGGTTAATTCCTAAATATTATATTTTTTGGGAGGTTATTGTGAATGGGGTTGCTCCCTTTATTTCCCTCTCTTCCTGTACGTTATCAGTGTATAGGAAGGCAACTGATTTTTGTGGGTTTATTTTGTATCCTGCTATTTTGCCGAAGTGACTTATGATTTCTAAAAGTTTGGGGATGGAGTTTTTGGGATCGTGGAGGTATAGTATCATGTCGTCTGCAAAAAGGGATAGTTCAACTTCTTCTTTCCCTATGCGGATCTCTTTAATGTCTTTTTCTTGCCTTATTGCCCTGGCTAAGGTTCTAGGACTATGTTGAAGAGGAGTGGAGACAGTGGGCATCCTTGCCTTGTTCCTGATTTTAGGAGGATTGGTTGTAGCTTTTCCCCATTAAGTATAATATTGGCTATTGGTCTGTCATAAATGGCTTTTATTGTTTTTAGAAATGTTCCTTCTATTCCTATTTTCTCCAGAGCTTTTAGCATGAATGAATGTTGAATTTTATCAAAGGCCTTTTCTGCATCTGTGGCGATAATCATGTGATTCTTGACCTTGGCTCTGTTGATATGCTGGATTACATTTATTGACTTACGTATGTTAAACCATCCCTGTGTCTCTGGGATGAAGCCTACCTGATCATAGTGTATTATTTTTTTATGTGTTTCTGGATTCTGTTAGCTAGAATCTTGTTAAGGATCTTTGCATCTGTGTTCATCAAGGAAATTGGCCTGTAATTCTCCTTTTTGGTTGGGTCTTTGCCTGGTTTGGGGATGAGTGTGATATTGGCTTCATAGAATGAGTTTGGGATAGCTCCCTCCTTCTCTGTTTCTCTGAAGAGCTTGAGGAGTATGGGTATTAGTTCTTCTTTAAAGGTCTTATAGAATTCTGCTGTGAATCCATCTGGTCCTGGGCTTTTTTTTGTTGGAAGACTTTTGATAGCTTCCTGTATCCCATTATAGGATATTGGCTTATTTAATTGGTTAACTTCTTCTTTGCTCAGTTTGGGTAACTTGTATTTCTCTAAAAATGCATCCATTTCTGCCAGGTTTTCTTCCTTTAGAGAGTATAGCTTTTGAAAGTAGTCTGTTAGAATTGTTTGGATATCTTGGGTACGTGTTGTGATGTTTCCCATGGCATCCCTAATCCTATTAATATGGGTTTCCTCTCTTCTTTTTTTAATTAATCTTGCCAACGGGCCATCAATTTTGTTTATTTTTTCAAAGAACCAGCTTTTTGTTTGGTTTATTTTGGTTATGGTTTTCTGATTTTCTAATTGTTTAATCTCTGCTCTTAATTTGGTTATCTGGCTTCGTCTAGTAGCTTTAGGTCCCATTTTTTCTTGTTTTTTCTAGCTGTTTTAGTTGCAACATGAGATTATTTACTTGGTCTGTCTCCATTCTCTTGATGTGGGCACTGAGGGCAATAAATTTGCCCCTCAGAACTGCTTTTGCTGTGTCCCACAAGTTTCTTTGTGAGGTGTTTTCATTTTCATTGAGTTGTAGGAAATGCTTTATTTCTTCTCTGGTCTCTTCTGTTACCCAGGCATTGTTAAGGAGTGTGCTGTTCAATTTCCATGTATTAGAGAAATTTCTGCAGTATGCTTTGTTATTGAGAGCTAGCTTGATTCCCCTGTGGTCAGATAGGATACAGGGGATTATGTCGATCCCTTTGTATTTGCTTAAGTTCCTTGCATGAACTATAATATTTTGGAGAAAGTTCCATGAGCTGCTGAGAAGAATGTGTACTGTGTTGTTTTAGGGTGAAATACTCGGTAGATGTCAGTTAATTCCGCTTGACGTATGGCCTCACTTAATTCGGTAGCTTCTTTGCCAATCCTCTGGTTGGTAGACCTGTCCTTTGGTGAGAGTGGCGTGTTAAAGTCTCTTAGTATTATCGTATTGGGATCTATTTTATTCTGTAAGTTTGAGAGCATTTGTTTGACATATCTGGGTGCACCAATATTTGGGGCATATAAGTTGATGATGGTTATATCCTCCTCTTGGATTGTTCCCTTTATTAATATGTAGTGCCCGTCCTTGTCTTTCTGTACTGATTTTAATGAAAAGTTTATTTTGTCAGTATCAGGATAGCTACACCTGCTTTCTTACTGGGGGCATTTGATTGGTAGATCCTTTTCCACCCCTTCACTCTGAGTTTGTTTGTATGTTTGGCTGAGAGGTGGGTCTCCTGAAGGCAACAGATGGATAGGTCTTGTTTTCTGATCCAGTCCTCAGTTCGTTTTCTTTTAATTGGCGAATTCAGCCCATTTATATTAAGAGAACGTATAGAGAGATGCATTGTTGTAGCTGCCATTCCGTTTTCCTAAGTTTTTCTTCTTTCCTTTCCTCCTGTGCTTGCTCAGTTAAACTTTGAGTAATGCCTGTTTGGGGCAGGTCTCAGTTCCTGGTTGCTTTCTTCAGGTTGTGTCCCCCCTCTTAGAATTCTTTGTAATGCTGGCTTAATGTTTATGTATTCATTTAGTTTTTCTTTGCTATTAAAAGTTTTCAGTTCTCCATCAAATATAAATGCTAGCTTTGCCTTGTATATCAGTCTCGGTTGGCAAATATTGGCTCTCGGGTCTCGTATGGTGCTTTCCCAGGCTTTTCTTGCATTCATTGTTTGTGTGGAGAGATCTGCAGTGATTCTGATTTTTTTCCCGTTGTAGTATAGCTCCTTCTTCATTTTTGCTGCATGCAGGATTGTTTCCTTATTATTCAGATCCATCATTTTTACTATAATGTGTCTAGAAGTGTTTCTCCTGGGATCTTGCTTGTTGGGGGTTCGATAAGCTTTTGTGATGTAGTTAAGATGGTCGTTTTTGAGGTGGGGAAAATTTTCATTGACTATCTTGTTAAATAGGTGTTGCATTCCCTTGCTCTGGAATTCCTCACCTTTGTCCACTCCGATTATGCGAAGGTTAAATTTTTTAGCATTATCTGCTTGCTCTTGAATTTCCCTTTGGTTTAATTTGAGTGATTTTTCCGTATCTGTCACTTTTTGGTCCAGTTGGTGTATTCTGTCTTCTGTATCTGACACTCTACCTTCCAATGTGTTCACTCTGTTGACCGTGGCTTCTATTGTGGTTTGCATGGAGGAAATGGATCCCTTTATGGATTCAATGTTGGTTCTCAGAGTACTGATCTCACCTCTCAATGAGGTGAGATCAGTATGCATTACCTCTAATTTGGCGTTTATCTCACTTCTTACCGAGGTTTGTGCAGCTTCTATTTTTGCATCCAACTTTTTGATATCCTGTATCTCTTTTGATAGTTCATCCTTGTGCTCTTTCAATTTCTGATCCATTTCTCGCTTTATTTCTTGAGTCATTGCCTCCAGCAACCCTTGGATGTAGCTTTTGTCTTCCATTCCTGCTTTGCTCCCAGTGGGGCTCTCCCCTGCGTGGCTGCTGGCTTTTGAGGTGAGCTTGCTCTCCTGAGTGGCGGTAAACCTTGTGATTTTTCTCTGTGATTTTCGCATGGGGGTTGAGGAGACTGCTCTTCAATTTTGTTTTGGTGTGTCTGTCTTTGCTTGGTTGCTGATTCTGTATTGGTAGAGAGAGTCTGTGCCTGATCTGGGTTCTGTTGAGAGCCTATTTCCAGCTGCTATTCTGACTTACTTAGGATTCTCAGCTCTCTGCTGTAGATTGCTGGCAATTCCTGCCTTTGGAAGGGTTGAGCAGCCTAGACTGCTTGTGTTTGCTCCTATGGGTGCTCTTGGGAAGATCAGATGCTCTGGATGCACTCTCCCAAATACTGGAGTCTGCTATGGGCTCCTGATGTGTTTTTGTTTGTTTGTTTTGGGCTGGTTGTGGGGTTGAACTCTAGGTTTGGGTGCTGTCCCTCAGCTCTTCAGCTCAAGGCTGGCACCCTACCATTTGAGCCACAGCACCACTTCTGACCCTTTTTGCTTTTGTGATGCTGAGGAATCAGATCCAGGGCTTCATACATCCAAGACTATCACTCTATTGCTGAGCCGCCTTATCAGCCTGAGCTCCTGCTTACTACCAGGTGCTGGCAGCCTGTGTTGCCCAATTCCCAGCCTAGGGTATATGGGTGGAGTTTTGGTGGGGTTTGGGCTTCTCTTGTCCTGAGCCTCCAGGTCTTTTGTTGTCACAGGCATGGTTCCCGGGGAGTGTTGTTTCCTGGTTTTCTCCCCTCTGTTGAGGCGTATGCTCAGCTTTTTACTTCAGTTGGGAGGAGTTGGTTGTGTTGTTCAGGCACCGGATCCCCGGGCCTGGTTCCGGCCCCAGCCAGGAGCACGCTCGTTAGGCCTGTGCTGATGTGTATACCACCTAGGTTATGCAGCCTGGAGGACACAGTTCAAATTTCTTCTACTGTTGGTAGTCTTGAACCAGGGGCGCTGTTCCTGGCTTGGGCATTTAAGCTCCCTTCCAGGGGCACTCTTGCTCTGGCCTGGCCAGCAGAGTGTGCTCCACCGGCTGGTGGAGCTCTCGAACAGTTCCCAGTTTTAGTGGGTCCTGTGGTCCCGGTGTTGGGGTAGGGAGTCTAGGTCAGGGTCTGGGGATTCCCTCCAGCTTTGGTCTCCCTTGAGGGATACACTGTCCCCTGTGGGGTACTCACCCTGGAGCTGGTTGTTTCTGTGTGGTGTAGGTCGTCAGTTGTTGTTGCAATCCGAGTTCAGTTGGGGTGGTTGCGGGCTGGGTTGGGCGGTCCCCACCAGGTCGTTGCGATCGAGATTGGGCGGGTGGTCTGCCGACAGGTCCCTTTGTCGCACTGCTGGTGCCGGGCGGCTTTGGCGGGATGGAGCCTCTCCGCTCCGGTGGAGAGTGAGGGGTGGGGGTGGGATCCTCGTGGAGACTCCCGGCTGGTAGGTTTCTCTGTTCCTGGCGATCCGCTGTTCTGCAATCCGGTACCTGGTGATCTGCAAGCGGCCCCCTGTGTCTCTGGGGCTCCAGCAGCCCCCATCGGGCCGGCTGGCCGGCGGCTTGGCGCACTGCCACGCGGCCAGTAAAGGTTGGGGGAGGGGTCTTCGCTCTTCTCTGTTCTGAAATTCTTCTTTTCCTCTCTTTCTTTTTTTGTTATTTTCCACCTCTGGTTTTTCTCTGAGTGTTCGTCTTTTTGTTGTTGTCAGTCTCTTGGGGAGATTAAGCGTTGGAACTCGAACTCTCTTTTTGGTTGGAGAGAGCTGTGGAGTTTCCCTACTGCCCCGTCGCCATCTTGGTCCCCCCTGCCAGTACATTTTTAATACTAATAACCTAATACCTGAGCCACAGCACAATTTGTGGATTTTTTTTAAAACTGTAGTTGGCTAATTAGAGATGAGTCCATGGACTCACCTGCCTTGGCTGGCCTTGAACACTGAGTCTCAGATGTGTGACCCTTGAGTAACTTTAATAACAAGTGTAAGCTACCTCAGTTTTGATTTTATCCTCTGAAATTGGCTCTCCCTTTTCTTCTTCTACCTTTCTTTTCATTTATTTACTTTATTCTTGTTTGTACTGGTCCCAAAGCTTGATCTCAAGATGTAGGTGCTGTCCCAGAAATCAGTCTCATTTCTGCCATTGGTGCCACAGCTCAACCTCCAGCTGTTTTTTTTTTTCTTTTCTTTATTTTTTTGGTGGTTCATTGGAGATAAGAGTCTCATGCAAAGCACTGAATACCTCAGGAAGCTGAAATCTGAGGATCACAGTTTGGAAGCCAGCCTGCAAAGGAAATTCCATGATTCTCTTTATCTCCAGTTAGCTGGTAGTGATCCCACCAAAAAGCTGAGATTGATAGAACTCCAGCCTTGAATAAAGTAGAGCAAATTCAACTCCCATGACCTGCACACACAGAAAAATGACCAATGGATTTCCCTGCTTAGGCTTGCCTTTTAAATGGTATTTTCTGATTTAGTCTCCTATGTAGTTAATATAACATGTGTAAGCCACCAGTGATTGATTAATTTAAAACTCTGTCACTGGCTATTAGTTTTCTTCTACACTTCTTTATTTCTTTTGTGGTGGTCCTTAGGCTTTAACTTGGGGCTTTGGTGTTTGTCTTTTTATGTCTTCTATATAACTTGTTTCAGTTTTGTTCTGTTTCATTTGTTTATGTTGCTTTTTATACCTTACATAAGTAATTTTTTTTTCTCACAAAAGTAACTTTTAGCTAGGTCCTGGTGGCTCATGCCTGTTATCTTACTCAGGAGGCTGACATCGAAGATCACAGTTTGAAGCCAGCACAGACAGAAAAATCTTGGAAATTCTTATCTCAACTACACTACCAAATGTACTAGAAGTGAAGATATGACTGAAGTAGTAAATTGCTAGACTTGAGCAAAAAACTCAGAGCCCAGGTCTCAAGTTCAAACCCTTGGACTGGCACAAAAAGAAAACTTTCATTAGCTTATATTATACTAGGATTACTGGTGTGAGACACCAGTTGGTTTTAAGAACCAACTTTTGTAGCAGCTGCCACTTTTGATGTTTTCCCTAGGAACTTTTATGTTGTTTTTTTTTCCATGCCTTATATTTACATTCCATTAAATGTGGGAGCCTGCCATTTTGGGTGCTTTGGTGGTGGGGTCTTCCTGCAGCTTCACAATAAACTTCTATGATGTCACAACCTCTTTTTCCATCACAACCGATAGGTGTCAGCCACTGATCTCACCCTTATGTGGACTTAGATACACAAGGAGGAAAAAAATTATTAGAAGAAATGACTATTAACAAGACCACAGCTTGATGAGTTTTCCTGACTGAATTCTGAGATTACATGAGCAGAGCAGGCTCACCTCTACACAAGGCTACTGAGCACTAAGGCTCATCTCTACACAAGGCTACTAAGCACTAAGGACCAGGCACTGTTGTAGGCAACTGGAGAAACATGTGAATACAGTTATGAGTGGTCTTCTCCATGCAAATTTCATGCTGAAGGAGAAAACCAGAAATCCCAATGATAATATCAATGAATCAGAAGGATGGTGATCTGGGGAGACAGCTTCACATTGAGGATGGGAGGAAGAGACATATGATCTAACAGCAGGGGACTTCATCCATGCAATTACTGCTTTTCCAGACTGGCACCAATCTCAATCCCAGATCTCATCCTTCTGAGTAGCCAATTATAGGTATGAAGCTCCTGCAGTGGGCTCTTTGATATCAATATCTACAACCAATGTGTGCTAAGTTTCTTGGAAGTTTCTTGAGAGGAAGGTTCAAAATTAAGCATATTATATATCCTAAACATTCATTTCATTATCTTGTAATTATTTGAATATGAGCTGTATTCCTCACTTTTGGAAAAATCAAGACAATTTTTTTCATTGTTCAAATCCTGGGGAGGGAAGGAAAATCACAGCTTCTTTGCCAAACTAGCAAGTAATAGTCATTTCAACTTACCAGTTTTTCCAAATAGTATGTCTTGTCCTTGATGGATTTTTCATCTTCAACAATGTTAGATGGATGAAATTATAAATGGGAGAAAAGCAACCACATAGTAGCAAGTTTATCACAATGACATATAATCTGTCCACTTTCTACCCAATGAAAACATTTGCCACAAGAATTAAAAAACTTGAATAAAAACTTGGAGATTCTTACTTTTTATACAAAGTTGTTTGTTTGTTTGTTTTTTTGTCAGTCGTGGGGCTTGAACTCTGGGCCGAGGGGCAGTCCCTTAGCTATTCAGCTCAAGGAAAGCACTCTAGCACTCAAGCCACAGCACTACTTCTAGTTTTCTGGTGGTTATTTGTAGATAAGCTTCATGGAGTTTCCTGCCCAGGCTGGCTTTGAACTGCAATCTTCAGGTCTCAGCCTCCTGAGTAGGTAGGAATACAGACATGATCCACCAGCACCTAGCCAAACTTGTATTTTCTTCAGTTTTGCCGGCTTGAATGATTACCAAGGAAAAAATAGAACCTAAAATTGTTAGTTTGTGCTAAAATTTGCAATAGTTTTACCACGAAGAATAGGGAAATATTTAGAATTACATATTTTGAGAAAATGTAGCTTATTAGCTTTTATTGTTCTAAAATAATAGAATCTATCTCCTTTTTTGTAGACACTGTACTCTGAGTTCAGAACTTGTACTTGTTGACAGACACTCTATTCTGTGAGCCACATCTTTCTCATTTTTAAATCAATCATCATTTAAATAATTTGAAGCTCACAAGGCATCTTTTGTTAAGATTAAATAAAGTAAGCCTAAACTCCTGCCTTTTGAGTAACAGAAGAAATCCTAATATCTAGAATATATAGACAAAAAATGAAACACCCTAAGAACAAATAATTTAATCAAAAAATAGGCAAGTGAATTGACTAGATAGTTCCCCAAAACTGATGTAGGTGTCTAAGGAATAAATGAAAATATTCAACACCTTTAGTAATCAAGGAAATGCAAATCAAATCTATGTTGAAGTTCATGTCTGCCTAATCAGAATGCCTATTAAAAAAGAAAACAGAAATACTTGCAAGGAGGTGGGGAACGATATCCTACACAATGATGGCAATTAAGTGAATCATTGCAGCCCCAACAGAAATCAGTGTGGAAGTTCCACACAAGAAATCATACATATACACCTGAAGAAATGTAAGTCAGCCTTATAGTAGAGCTATCTGCACACACATTTTTTACAGCATGATTCAAAATAATCACATTCCAGAATTGGCCACCACAGGCAGAAAAGTGTGTAAAACTGTTATCTCCAATTAACAATTAAAAAATCTGGGAGTAGAACTGTGTACCAAGTTGCAGAGTACCAGCCTTGATGGAAGGAAGCCAATCAAGAGATTAATGTCCTAGGTTCAAGCCTCAGGATGGGCAAACACACACACACACACACACACACACGCAAACACACACACACACACACACACACACACACACACACACACACACACACACAATGATTCCTATATTTTTTAGCCAAGTTTCTTATTCCCCTAAGATTCATACATCTATGACAGATCTAAATATAATGGGAAAGATATATTTATAATGATAAACTTCTACTGAAGAACCCAATTTTTTTCTTGTTTTGTTTTGTTTTTGTGGCCTTTGGACTTGAACTCATGGCCCGAGTGCTGTCCGTGTGCATTTTCCCTCAAGGTTGGTGCTCTACCACTTAGATACAGTGCCACTTCCGGGTTTGTGGTAGTTTGTTGGAGATAAAGAGTCTCAAGACTCTGTCCTCCACACTGATTTCTAACTGCAATTCTCAGATTTCACATTCCTGAATTGGTAGAATTAGAGGCCTGATCCACCAATGCCGGGCTAGAACCTGAGTATTTTCACCATTTCTCATTGGAAGATTTCAATTCTTTTTCCTCCAGAACACTTGCCAAGCACAGTTCTCTCTGGATGGTAATCAAGCAAATACAGAGGCACTAGAAGCTCACACCTGTAAATCCTAGCTACTGAAAAGTCTGAGATATGAGGACAGTGGTTCAAGGCCAGCCCAGACAGGAAAATCTAGGAGACTTTTAGTCCCAATTAACCACAAAAAAAATGCCATATGTTGAGTTGTGGCTCAAGAAGTAGAGCTCTACCTTGATCAAATACCTCAGGGATAGGCCTCAGGCCCTGAGTTCAAGGCCCAAGACCAGTGCACATTCAAACACACACAATTTAATAACATGGTTCTCAAACCTAGCAAGGTGCCATCCTAATCCATTAATGTCATGCTTTGTTATGAGAACTGGAAAAGTCTAACGTCTGGCGTGGGCTGGTAAACAGCATCTGGATATAGTAATTAGCTCACAGCCAGTCAGACCAACCCAGACCGGAAACAGGATTGAGGTGGTGCAGGCACATGGCCCCTACTCCCCTATTCACCCAGACTAATCAGGAGTGAGGTGACACAGGCAAGCAGCCCCCACTCACCCAGACCGGAAGACAGAGTGAGGTGAGAAGGGCACCAAGCCCAGACTTATCCAGCCAGGAAGCAGTAGTGAGGTGATGCAGGGACATGGCCCCTACCCACCCAGACCAGATGAGGTGACACAGGCACCATGGCCCTTACTCCCCCACTCATGCAGACCAGAAGCAGGAGTGAGGTGACACAGGCACGTGGCCCCCACTCACCTAGAGTGGAAGCAGGAGTGAGGTGAAGCAGGCATGCAACCCACACTCACCCAGACCAGAAGTAGGAGCGAGCTGGTGCAGGCACACGGCTCCTACCCACCCAGACCAGAAGCAGGAGTGAGGTGACACAGGCATGCGGCCCCTACTTATCTAGCCAGGAAGCAGAAGTGAGGTGATGGTCGCATGCCACACCAGAGGCATGATCCTAGCATTCCATGGCAGCTTCTTTCTCTCCCAGCCTTTGTGAAGGGCTGCTAGGTTCCATGATGCACTCCGGAGGTCAAGGGGCTGGAGCCAAGGTTGCTGCTGCCCTCCCTCAACTGTTACTGCACCTGCTGCAGCTATGGAGCAAATTTAATAAGTTCTAATTCACAGACCATATACTATGAACTATTAGTATCTGCAGGTACCATATTCCACTTGCTAGTCACTTAATTTTATAGTTGCCAATGTCTTAAGTGTTCACTGACTTGTAAATATGCTGGAATGGAAATCCTAATATCACTGATGTCTTTTAATTTCTAAGAATGATGATTTTGAAATGACCCTTTCTGAAGAGAAGAGGAGGGGACATAGACCCAACTGTTCGAGAGTGCCTTTGGGTGACACTCTATTGGCCCAAGAATGAGTCGACACAGCTGGTATCCAGTTGTTTTGTGTTAGTCTTTGGGTCATGTTTTCTGTTTGGCCTTGGAGTCTTAGGCTTCTCTTTGTAGACATAGAAGATGGGAAAGTAATTGCCAAGGCTTATATAGTCAGGAGCCATTTACTTCCTGCCCTTCTGAAATGGCATCTCACTACATAGCCAAGATGGCCTTGAACTTATTTTGCTTCTGCTTCAGCCTCCCAAGTGATGGAATTACAGGCTTACCATACCATGCCCAGCTATCTCTCATGGACCATTTGAAATAGAAAAATCATGACATGTGCGCTATATCTACTAAGAGACTTGTGCAAAGACCAAATAATTTACAACCCAGTTGTTAAGAATATAGACTCATATTCAACTGAATTACAAATTCAATTTTGGTTTCTTACCTGCTTTTGGTTAAAGAGGTAGACACTATATCACTGAGCTTTATTCACTTGTACAGAAATGTGGATGGTGCCAGGGACAGGTAGCTCATGCCTATAATCTTACTCAAGAGGCTGAGATGTAAGGATTGTGTTTTGAATCCAGCCCGGGCAGAAAAGTCACCATTAGAATAGGAGGACAAGAGCCAAACTGATGAGCCAGATACTCTTCTGAAAAATGGTTTAATTTGGTAGATTGTTTCCCACATGTCAGTTTGTCCTTCTGCTTGTAGATAGAAAATTTATAAGGCTCAGAAAAGGATTCAAGCTCTCTGTTAAACCATACTGTAGCCATTTTGATTTTTATTAAAGGAATAATCAATTTAGACATTGGTAGCTCATGCCTATAATCCTTGCTGTTTAGGAGGCTGAGATCTGAGGAACATGATTTCAGGCCAGCCCAAGCAGAAAGTCCATGAGACTTGTCTCCAATTAAGCAGTGATAAACCCAGAAGAAGAGGTATGCCTTAATAGAGTACTATTCCTAAGGAAAAAGCTTTATTTAAGCTGCCCTAAAACTTCTGGTGATATGTTGGGACATTGCCATGTACAATGCTGCTGGACCCTGCCTTCCTTTGGTGTGTTTGCCTAGAGCCTGGCTTTCACTCCTGTGGATATAGGCTGTTTAGCCCACAACCTTGGGGGTGGCATGATCCGTGTATGGAATATACTGCCCAGACAAACACCTATGATGTAAGCAATGATTGACAAGGTGTTAGTCCAAAGTTACAATGGTAAGGATGTATTCTGTTTAGCTTTTTTCTTTAGTTAATTGCTTTATAAAGTTTATCTGCTTATTTAATGTACTCTAGGAAATCAAAAGTTAATATTTGGGATTTTTGGTACAATTTGCAACTAGGCAAGTAAGAGCACCCATTGCCCCCAAATTCAACATATAAAAATTATTAAAACTTTGTTCAGATATTTTAGTCATCATAAATTTGAGCCAGGGATGGGAGCTCACACTTGTAATGCTAGCTGCTGGGTCTTGACAGATACAGAGAGGATTATGATTTGATGTTAGCCCGGGAAAAACATTCAAAATATTGGATCTCAATTAATATTGAACCCAATGCATTGTGCTTCTTATTTCATCTACTCAGAAAGGGTAAAAAGAAGGATTATGGTCCATGCTGGCCTGGTCATAGACATAAAACCCTACCACAAAAATAGCTAAAGCCGAGCCGGGCACAGGTGGCTCATGCCTGTAATCTTAGCTACGCAGGAGGCTGAAATCTGAAGATTACAGATCAAAGCCAGCCCAGGCAGTCCAGTGAGACTCATATCTCCAATAAACCACTAGAAAACCAGAAGTGGTACTGTGGCTCAAACAGTAGAGCCCTCACCTTGAGCTGAAGAACTCAGGGACAACACCCAGGCACAGAGTTCAAGTAACATAACCAACAAAAGAAAAATGAGGGCTGGGAAGGTGGTCAGTGGTAAAGCGTTTGCCTTGCATGCATGAGGCCCTGGGTTCGATTCCTCAGCACCACATAAGCAAAAAGAAAAAAGCCAGAAGTGACGCTATGGCTCAAGTGAAGAGTTGAGGGACAGCACCCAGGCCCAGAGTTCAGGCCCCATGACTGGACCCCCTCCCCACCAAAAGAAAGAAAGAAAGAAAGAAAAATAACTAAAGCCAAAAAAAAGCAGGTGTATGGCTCATCTGGTAAAGTACCTACCTAAAGTGCATGAGGCCCTGAGTTTAAGTTCTAGAATAGAAAGGGGGAAAGGATGTGAAGGAATAGAAGGAAGAGAGGAGTTATTCTGTATCTTGTACTTGCCTAGCTATTTCATTAAGGTGGCTTCTCATTCCTTTATTTTTTTTTTTTGGTCGGTTGTGGGGCTTGAACTCAGGTCCTGGATCCTGTCCCTGATCTTTTGTGCTCAAGGGTAGTGCTCTACCGCGTTGAGTTACATTGTCACTTACGGTTTTCAGTGATTAATTGGAAGTAAGAATCTCATAGAGTTTCCTTCCTAGGCTGGTGTTGAACCTTGATCCTCAGATCTCAGCCTTCTAACTATCTAGAATTACAGGTATGAGCCATTGGCTCTGGTCACTCATTTGTTTTCTTTCTTTTTATTTGTAAGTCATGGGACTTGAACTCTGGGTGCTGTCCCTGAGCTCTTCAACCTAAGTGAAGTGCTCTACCACTTGAGCCAGAGCCCACTTCTGGTCTTCTGGTGGTTAATTGAGGATAAGAATCTCATGAGCTTTCCTACATGGGTTAGCTTTGAACTGCAATCCTCAGATCTCAGCCTCTTGAGTAGTTAGGATTACATGTGTAAGCCACCTGCACCCAACTTCCTCATTTATTTTCTCATGGTGAGTTCAAGCTGATTTCTCTACTCCTTGTAGCTCCTAGCAACTACAAAGTAGGCCTAGAGGTACCTCATCCTTCACAGTACTCCTTAGGACCAAGTGACTGCTGAGTGCAGGAAAGCAGATGAGGCCAATATAAAATACAATACTATCTATCTATCTATCTATCTATCTATCTATCTATCTATCTATCTATCTATCTATCTATCTATCTATCTATCTATCTATCTATCTATCTATCTATCTATCTATCTATCTATCTATCTATCTATCTATCTATCTATCTATCTATCTATCTATCTATCTATCTATCCATCCAGTGGAGAGAACTAACACAGTCCCCCACTACCACAAATTATGCAGTCGAATTTCCCACATTTGGGGAAATCTCAGGGGTCAGCAAATCTGGAGTGCAATAGATAAGCCTGGCCCTGGGAAAACCACCTTCGTGATCATAGTATCTCCCCTGCCAGGTAAGTAACAAGGCTGACTTGGTATTTAAAAAACTAACAAACATGTGAGAGTAGTTCACATTTGTAATCCTAGCTACTCAGAATGCTGAAATCTGAGGATTAAGCTTTAAATACTAGATAAATTTTGCTGAATTTTTATCAAAGCTCCTTTGGTGTTTTTAATTGAAGGTTTTATTTATTTTCTTATTTTACTGTTTCTTACTGTGACTACCAAAAAGCTGAGTGACTTCCATGGCTTGTATTCCTGGATTACTTTGGAAGTGCTCTAAGACTTCATCAGAGGCCAGACTTGTTCTACTCAGTTGAGTAGCTAGCCACAACGCTGTAAGCGACAATACTTACAGTAAGCAAAATTACATAAAATTAAAAATTCAGACACACAGTTACACTAGCCATATTTCAAATAAAAATAGAATTCAAGTTTCAGTGAATGTTAGTAAAGTTTTAATGCATTCATTTTATCTGTGTCCCCTGTCACACTGCCACAGAAGAATGGAATAGTTACAGCATATCATGTGACTCCCAAGGCCTGGATGTACTTACTCTGTTCCTTTACAGAAAATGTTTGCCTGACCATGTACCCTAGTGAATATCATTATGCAGAGCTACCCTCTTTTCTATATGCTGTTATTTCTCCCTATCCTTTTCTCCCTCCCTCTCTCTTCCCTCACCCAATCCCTCCCTCTCCTTATTTTAGGGATCAAAACTCACGCATGGTAAGCTGCTAAGCTGAATCCCAGCCCTGTGTATGATTTTGTGTTTGGTGAGGGGGTACTTTTTCAGGGCTTGAACTTTGGCCCTGGACACTATCTCAACTTTCTTCCTCCCTTCCTTCCCTCCTTCCTTCCTTCCCTCCTTCCTTCCTTCCTTCCTTCCTTCCTTCCTTCCTTCCTTCCTTCCTTCCTTCCTTCCTTCCTTCCTTCCTTCCTTTCTTTCTCTCTTTCATTTTGTCGGTCATGGGGCCTGAACTCTGAAATCTGGGCCTGGTCACTGTCCCTCAGCTCTTTAGATGAAGGATAGTGCTTTACCATTTGAGCCACAGCACCACTTCTGGCTTTTTCCGACTTATGTGGTGATGAGTAATGGAACTCAGGGCCTTATGCATGCAAGACAATCACTCTACCCCTAAGCAACCTTCCCAGCCTTCATTTTATTTTAAAAATAAAATTCAAAACATGCCTTTTATGAATCCTCATTCAATTTATTGAAACATAGTATATATTCTTTAAGCTGTTTTTAAAATATTTTTAGTGTAAAAATATTGTACAGAAGGTTTACAGTTACATGAGTAAAGTAGTGGGCACATTTCCTAGCGAGCATTGTCACCTCCTCCTTTCTTTTTCCCCAAATATCCCTTCCCTCCCCACCTTCCCAACACCTCCCATCCCCCACAAATGTTGTAAAGTTTGTTTTCAACATAGTGTTTTGTACATCTCATTGTTACAATGGGTTAAACTGTATCCTTATTTAAGCATCTTGTTATGTACATATAAGATGCAGGTCACCAGAAACAAATACAGTGAAAACAGAGTAATACCCTGGAGGAAGAACATACCAGAGAAACAAAAAAAATCACATAGTACATTATAAATATGTTAAAAACAATAGCAAGGAAGAAAAAAGCACTTGAGTTACTGTCTTGAGGTTTATTTCACTTAACATCATCCTATATGGTCATATGTACATAGCTTTTGATTTTTTCTTCTTGTCCTAGACATATACTAGTTATTGAAAAAAAGGGAAACTATAAGACCTACGTTTTGGGGGGGCCTGGCCTACTTCACTTAATATAATTTTTTCCAAGTCTTTCTATTTCCTAACAAGTGGGGTGATGTAATTCTAATGGAGGCATAGAATTCCATTGTGTATATGTGTGTGTGTGTGTGTGTGTGTGTGTGTGTGTGTGTGTATACATGCATATGTATATATACATATATATGTCACATTTTCCTGATCCATTTATCTACTGAGGGACATTTGGGTTGGTTCCATATCCTAGCTATGGTAAATAATGCTGCAATAAACAGTTGTGCTGGTAGCTTTAATATAGCCTTGTTTGTGATCATTTGGGTAAATGTTCAAAAGTGGGATTGCTGGGTCATAGGGAAGCTCTATGTGGAGTCTTTTGAAGAATATCCATACTGCTTTCCAAAGTGGATGAACTCCCACCAACAATGCAGTAAGGTTCCTTTTTGACCACATCCCCTCCATCATCTGTTATTATTAGAGTTCTTGATTATAGCCATTCTAACTGGGGTGAGGTGGAATCTCAACATTGTCTTGATTTTCATTTCTTTTATGGCTAGAGAAGTTGAGGGTTTCTTCATGTGTCTATTGGTCATTCCTATTTCCTCTTCACAGACCTTTCTCTTTAAGTCTTTAGCCTACTTATTTATGGGGCAGTTGTTTCTTTGAGGATTTGTTTTTGGGGAATTTAATTTTTTGAGTTCTAAATATATTTTAGATATGAGACTCTTGTCCATTGTATGGCTAGTGAAGATCTTCTCCCAATACTTGGGCTTTCTATTGATCTTGCCAGCTATGTCCTTTGCCATGTAGAAGCTCTGCAGTTTCATGCAATCCCATTTGTCCAACCTTTCTATGATTTGATGTGTTTCTGGGTCTTTATTAAGAAACTTTCAGCATGTGCCAAGGAGACCTAGAGGTTCTCCTCTTCCTTCCTGTAATGTTTTCAGGGTATCTGCTTTGACTCCAAGGTCTTTGATCCATTTGGAGTTGATTCTGTTGCAGGGTGCTATATAAGGATCTAGTTTTAGTTTTCTACTGGTGTGAAACCTAGTATATGTTTTATAAGTCTTTGTCCATCTCTCTAGAGCCCTCCACAAGTTTATATGTATTTGTAGCTTGAGAAGGGAAATAAGATTTAAATCAGGACAGTAGGAGGCTATGGTTTATAAGGCTCATTTGAGACCCTTTTGGAAGGAATGTTGACTTTTTCCATCTGATGTCCTACAGATGACAACCTTGGTACAGGTATTGAGTAGACTGTCATAGGATAGGAAGCTTGTATTGATTTCTCCTGCCTTCCCCCTGGGGACAAAGAAGGTGAAGTAGCCATGAGCATGAATCTGTAGAGGGATTGCAATTTATTTGTATTGACTGTGTATTTCTAGTTACTGTTCCCACAGGCCAGTGGGTAAAAGTTTTTTTTTCCTTTCCTACTTTAGCTGTAACTAATTATTTTTCATTTTTTAAATTTTATTTTATTGTAAAGAGGCTATAGAGGGGTTAGAGTTACACAAATAAGGCAATGAGTACATTTCTGGTCAAGCATTGTTACCCCTTCCCTTGTTTTTCTTCCACTATCCCTTACCTCCCCCACCTCCCACACTCCTCCTCTCCCCACCCGAAACTGTAAAGTTCATTTCCAACATACGGTCTTATGGATATCATTGTTGCAACGGGTTATCCTGTGTCCTTGTTTTAGCATTTTGTTATTTCCCTTCCCCTCCCCAAATTAGAAAAATGTATATACAAGATGCAGGGTATCAAAATCAAGTACAGTGACAAAAGGGGATATACCACAGGGGTAAGAATATACAAATGAAACCAAACACTTACATAATAAACCTAAAACAACAACAACAAATGAACCCCAAGATATAGTGATTTGTTTTTATAAGACATTTAGTCTAAAACTCCCTAGACATCTTAAGTTTGGACTATTTCTTTATTTTTTCTGGCAGTCCTGTGGTTTGAACTTAGGGAACTCTATGGCTTAAGCCCCAAAGCACCACTTCGAGTAGTATATCTTATATAAAGTGTCATAACTTTCCAGCCTAGGCAGGTTTCAAATAATGATCCTTAGTTCTCAGCTTCCTCAGTATGTAGGAGTACAAGTATGAGCCACCAGCACCTGGCTTGAATAATCCCATAGTTTTAACTACAGTTGTTTTCATATCCCCTACCAACAATGCTTTCTCATACTTTTTGAAGTTATCTCTAAATAGCTTAGGAAGGAGTTTAAGCATTGCTTAATCATTTTTTCACTTTCATTAGTATATACTAGTTGCACACACTGAGAGGTTTGATGGAGTTACTTCCACACACGCATATGATATACTTGCTCACATTCATCCTGACTTCCCAGTGCCCAGCCCTTGAATTCAAGGCCCAGAACTACTGTGCACATGCAAACATTCACGGAGACATACAAACACACACACACACACACACACACACACACACACACACAGCAGAACAATTAGAAAAGATTATACTGTGGATCAGGAACTGCAAGGAAACATGGGAAGGTAGATTGTCTTTTCCCAGTTTCTCTGTCTTCCTCCATTCTCTGCTTTTCCTCAGAACAACTCAAGCCCTCCACACCTCACTTCTGTCTGTTTTGAACACCCTGAGCTTGGCTTCCAGTATGCCATTCATAGGGAGCTGCCCTTGCCTGGATAGATGATCCTCAAAGTAAGCAGAGGGTCTCAGGTTATATGTTATTTTTCCATTTGGAGTGTGAATGAAGGCCCTGAGACCATAAGCAGCCTCTTGAAGTATATGAACAGCTGTATTGAACTACAAGACTCACCTCAGAAAACAAGCAGAGGAAATGGGATACAGAATACACAATCTGAACCAATAGATCTATAGGTGACTGAGAGTCAATTTCCACATTAATGGCATGAATACAAGGGTGAGTCCATTTGAAGAGAGGTCTCCAACAATTTCATGGGACCCCATGGACAAGCCTGGCAGGAAGACACGTGTATGTGTGTGTGTGTGTGTGTGTGTGTGTGCCTGAAGGCTGGGCTGGGGCTCAGGCTGAGGCTGAGTGCAGCCTGCCCTTATGCCTTTTTTTGCTGCTCTACCACTTCATCCACAGCTCCACTTCTGACTTTTTTGGTAATTGATTGGAGATGAAATTCTGATGGACTTCCTTACCATGGCAGGCTTCAATTGTGATCTTCAAATCCCAGCCTCATGAGTAGCTAGTATTAAAGAAGTGAGGCACTGGAACCTGTCAGGAAGCCTCTTAAATAACAGAGCTATTTTTAGGGAGACAAGAAACACCTCAGTCCAAAAGATGGTGTTGAGTTTTCATGTTTTAAAAGAAAAAATGCACTCAATAGTAAAGTGTGAAGTAATATTGAAGGAAAGAAGACAGGAAACTTTCATAAATCTGGCATTGTGAAAGCCCATCGGACATGAGTCTTTCATATAGGAATCAAAATAATATCTATGTGGCAACATTGAGACTCACCCATGTGGTCACGTGAACTGGTTGAAGACCTATTCTCACACTGACATACCTTCAAAAGTCTGGGATTCTGCTCTGTGGAAGATGTTTCCCAGTCACACTTGTAAGTCTCTTAGTTCTGTTTTTCACACTTCTCATCCCTCATTTTTAGTATTCACCAAGTATCTTTTCCATTGCTGCTCCAGAAGATGCTTTCAATGTCACTGTAAAGATTCATCTAATAAGAGAAACATGTTCGAAGAACTTTAATACTTATATTAATAATATTACTAATAAAGAGTATTATTCAAGAACTACTTTAAGATAAATAAAACATGATTTGGAGCAGTTATGTATATTCCTAGGCCATTACAAATCTGTAGTTACTGCAATCTTACAATACAAATGTTCTTAAGAAAGAAAAAGTGTTGATAATATAAGCAACCCAGTAGTTGTTGAATGAGATAAATACAGTGAGGACTTCTGTTGAGCTAGTACACACTGGTTCTTGCTCTGAAAGCATCACTATCTGTTCTGAGAGCCAGTCAGGCTTAAGTAGGACACATGCTTCTGGATAACAGACCTGCCTGGCATTCACTGCCTAAGTCCATTCAGGCTCACAGCCCATAGGCAATATAGAACAACCTTCAGAACAGTCATCCTGACTTTAAAGCTCAAGCCTCTAATCCTAGCTCATCAGCAGACTGATGTCTGAGGATTGTGGTTCAAAGTCACCCTGGGCAGCAAAGTCTTATCTCCAGTTAACCAGAAAAAAGCCACAGTGGGAGGGATAAACTGAGAGCAAGGGAAGGGGTGTAATTGTCCCCCCAAAAATGTATTCATTACCTGACAACTGTTTAATTTAATTGACTTAACTGTTACCTCTCTGAACATCATATTCCTAATAATATTTTTTTAAGAAAAGGAAAGATGAGGCTGGGAAGGTGGCTCAATGGTAGAGTGCTTGCCTTGCATTCATGAGGCCTTGAATTCAATTCCTTGGTACCATATAAGCAGAAAGAAAGCTGGAAGGCACGCTGTGGCTCAAGTGGTAAAGCACTAGCCTTGATCTGAAGAGATGAGGGACAGTGCCCAAGCCCAGAATTCAGGCCCATGACTGACAAAAAAATAAAGAAAAGGAAATAAAAAAGGAAGAGTATTGCTGCCAGGCTCAGTGGCCAAGCCTGTAATCTTAGCTATTAATGAGGCTGAGGATCAGTGATTGAAGCCAACTTGGGTAGGAAAGCCTATACTTTTATCTCCAATTATGTACAAAAAAAATCTAGAAGTAGAGTTGTGGCTCCAGTGGTAAAGCAGTAGCCTTGAGGGAAAAAACATAAACTACAGGGATAGTATCCATTTCCTGAATGCAAGCCCCAGAAAGGCACAGAATAAAAGAAGGGAAGACACTATGAACTTGGTTTATCTGTATCTGAGATGTCTTTGTTAGAGACGATTATGGACTGAAACTCTGAACAGGGCATACTAGGTCTGGCATTTTTTTTCTGCACAAACTGTGTGCACAACCATCTTAACTCCTTCGCTATTCTATAGTTGCAGGTTGCATTATCTTCTCACCATGGAAGAGGTCCAGTATTTACTTTCCCTAGGGTACCTGCTTCCTTGTCTTCTGCTCTTTACTCATGGACAGCAGTATTTTAACTGAGAATGCAAGGAGGAGGATTGGCAATGCCTTGAAAAAGGGAATTTGCTAGAAGTGGGTGAGACAGTGGTGATAATGCCCAAGACCAGGTGAGCATTTTGGTGATGATTGGGAATGGTGTGTCATTCTTTATCAATATGCTGAGGGGCCATGGACATGAAGAGGGTCATTCAGACTACACAGATATAAGCCAGCTAATCTTCCTCTCACTTTCCCAGCATGGAGTTATGGGCCCTGCCTGGAAGGGGACTCATGCCAAAGTATGGACAGCTATCCACACAACATCCAGTTGTAGAGGAACATTGTTACTACATTGAGAGCAGTGCAGCACAAATCACATGGAGCATGTCTAAATCATTAAAGGGATGGGAAAGTGGTTCTATGTTATATGGACCAAGACAGACAGAGAACACCATATAAGTTCCCTTTCAGAGACCCCACTTCTGTTCAATGGCCAAGAGAACATACAGGAAAACCTCCAGAAGGAGGAGCTATGTTCCTAACCTGGACCCTTCACTGCATGATTTCCCAAAGCTTATGCATACAATGAAACTAAATCTCTCCAAGATCAGGCACAAAGTCTCTCAGAGACCATCTGTGAGGAGAGTATAGGAGGTAAAATGGACTTTCAGGGAAGGGAATAGCCACAGAGTGTCTCCTGGCATCCAGTATTCAGATAATTAAGGAAAGGTTATGAAAGCCTATTTGGGGTGGCTAGTGAATCATTGCAGCAGATGGCACAGAGGATGGGAAAGCGAGGTGAAGAGTACATGGGTCCCATGTGCAGATCTACCATCAAGAGAGCTGGACGTTATGTTGGATATGTTACATGATAGCCTTTGCTAATGCCAGGTCTTAGACACGTGTTATACTACAGCGACTCTGCTGTCTACTACCACAAATGCATGGAAGAGAGATAGAAACTTGACACAGTTGCTGACATCACCAAGATCATCCTAAGGAAGAACTTCATAGACATTATCATCTGATTGTGTGTGGGGTCTGGGGTGGGGAGGGGGTGTATGTGTGGTCACTAGGGATTCAACTTTGGGCCTGGACAGTGCCCCTGAGCCTCTTTTGCTCAAGGATTATACTATAGCTCTTAAGCCACAGCTCTACTTTCAGCTTTTTTGATATTTTATTGGAGTCTCACAAGTATTTACTTACAAGATAAACTTTAATTATGAGGTGATATGATTTTAAGGATGATATACTACTATGCAAATGCAATAAATAAAAATGGGAGGTAAAAAGACACTCTAAGGACTATATAGGAAGTTTTATGAAAGCCATGAAAGTATATCTTAAAAAAGTGTTATTAGTGACTTAAACAGCAGTGCTAAAGTTTTTGTCCTGAATAAATGAATGTAGTCAATTATTTCTGTTTAAATGTATAATGTTATTTTTCTCTTTTTACTGTTTGTAATCCATACTATTAATATTAATAGGTGTAGGAGACTCAAGCTGAGCTGTTGAACCTGGAAAAGGTTTGAGAGGTTGGAACATCACCTCAATAGTACTCAGAAAGCTGAGAGCTGACCATGCAAAGGTTAAAACACAGCTCTGTGAAGTAAGCCAGGCCCAAGGAAATATAGGTCCCATGGTTTCCCTTATTTGAAATAACTAGTATATGTCTGAGACAAACAGAAACTGTCAGACAAATTGATGTTAGGTGAAATGAACCCCAAGATAAGGATTCAAATGTTTTTTTTTTTCTTTCTTGAGATTGTTTCCAACATATTTATAAAATGGTTTCTTTGTTGCTTTGTATGTACCTCCCCTATGGTATTAGCCCTGCTTTCACTGTATTTGATGTTGGTATAATTTGTGGAAAGGAAGGGAAAAAAAACAAATTGTTTAAATAGGGATACTGGTGGACCCATTGCAACAATGAGATGTACAACACTTTATGTTGAAAAGCGAACTTTACAACTTTGGGGGGAGTAGGAAGAGCGGGAAGGAGGGGCAGGGGAGGGATGGGGGAGGGATGGGAGATGGGAAGGAATAGGAAAGGAAAACAAAGGAGGAGGCAACAATGCTTGATAAGAAATGTACTCATTGGGGCTGGGAAGGTGGCTCAGTGGTAGAGTGCTTGCCTTGCATGCCTGAGGCCCTGGGTTCGATTCCTCAGCACCACATAAGCAAAAAGAAAAAAGCTGGAAGTGGCGCTGTGACTCAAATGGTAGAGTGCTAGCCGTGAGCTGAAGAGCTGAGGGACAGCACCCAGGCCTAGAGTTCAGGCCCCACAACAGGACCCCCCCAAAAAAAAAAAAAAAAAAGAAATGTACTCATTATCTTGCCCATGCAATTGTAACTACTCTGTATGGTATTTTCACAATAAAAAAATAAAAAAATATATAAATAGGGTTACAGGTGACCCTATTACAACAATGAAATGTATAAGATGTTATATTGAAAAACGAACTTTACAACTTCAGTGGGGGGTGGGGGGAGGGAAAGGGGGTTGAGAGGGGAAGGGATGGAAAGGGGAAACAAAGGAGGAATCAACAATACTTGATAAGAAATGTACTCACTATCTTGCCAATGTAATTGTAACTCCTCTGTATGGTATTTTCACAATTTAAAAAAAAAGCACAGCTCTGGAGAGGGTTAAGCTATTGCCCCCTTCCATAGTGCTTTAAAGGCCTTGAAGCCTGGGAGGTAAAAGAATTGACAACTTAACCTAGGAAGCTAGATAAAATAGACCAAATGTCTGGATTTTCTCTGGGTTGCATTCTCCTTTCTCAAAACAAAAAGGGAACCAGTGCTTCTCACTCACTGTGGTGGCTCTGATTGCAATATAGAAGCTTCCTTTTTGCATGTATCCATGGTAACCTTCCCAGTGTGAATTCAAATAAATATGATTGCTTGAGTGACCTGGGGCCCAGGTGTCAGTAATCCTTGGGACCCTGGGTCCTCATTGATTTTTTTTTTCTTTTTCTCTATACCTGTGTATTTTCTAATTTTCTTCAGCTTGGTATCCTATTGCACTGCCTTGGGTTGCAATTAGCAACAAATATGAATATTCTTGCGTTGTAAAACATAAAAGATTTACAAACTTTCTTATCCCAGATGGCTTCAAACCACAATCCTCAGATCTAAGCCTTCTGAGTAGGATTACAGGCATAAGCCACTGACAGCCAGCATGCATCTGAAGACTTGATGTCAGTGAGATCTTTCTTGGGGAATGTCTGCACATCTCAGTCCTCCTCAGCTCTGTTCCTTCCTTTTGCCCAAACAGAGTCAAACACTTTCACTCCTTTATGTTCAAAATCCTTGAGGTTAGTGAACTGACTTGCCTGCCATGTACCTCCTTTCTATAAATACAATAGTAGGTTTTACTCCTTACCATCGATTAACTAAATTAACTGGGATCCACACAGAGGTGACATGTCCTTTCCTGGATTGCACACCATACACCTATGTTTTACTTTATCTAATAAAGTTAACATAACTTACCTTGTTTGAGGTTTCTTAGTGCCCATATTTCTTCCTTCTCATCCCTCTTTCCCTTGCACAGAGGGAATAACCATTTGGAATTGTGAAGAGTGAGTTTTTCATCATTTTCTGAAAAGCTTTGCCAATAGATCCTGATTTCCAAATCCTGAGTAACTGGCCTGTAAAGCCTTGTTCTTTAATCTCTCCTCAGCTGCCACAAATGACCATATATATCTAAAAAAGGCTTTGGGAAATGAGTTCAGGTTATCAGTTAGGAATCCTTATTACCTGGTCACTGCGCATAAGTTGTTTTTGTTTTGTTTTGTTTGAATAGTGTACAATTAGTACCAGAATTAGACTTCCAAGAATTTTTTTTAATTCAAAGCTAGCAGGCTCTCTTATTTGAACCACAGATCAACTTCTGCCCCACTCTCTTTATCATTTGGTGGTAAATAGGACAGAAGTGTTCCACAGGAAGCCAAGGGAACTACACAGTATCCTCAAATCTGAGGACTGTGGTTCACAGCCAGCCTGGGCAGGAAAGTCAATGAGCCTCCTATTCCCAACTAATCAGCAAAAATAAGTGGAACTGTGGCTGAAGTGGTAGAGCAGGAACCTTGTGCATAAAAAAAGCTAAGAAAAAAAGTTTTAAAAAAGGTAAGTGAAAAACAGATCTGGCACTAAGACAGCCACAAAATAAATTAAAAAAAAAAAAAAGTACAAGAGAGCACAAAGAGTCTTAAAAATGATAAAAATTAACAAGAAACTGGTGGCTCACACTTGAAATTCTAGCTACTCAAAACACTGAAATCGAGCATTACTATTCCAAGCCAGCCAGGACAGGAAAGCCCATTGTGTGTGTGTGTGTGTGTGTGTGTAAAAAGCCCATTGTGTGTGTGTGTGTGTGTGTGTGTGTGTGTGTGTGTGTGTGTGTATGAGGGTGTGTGTGTTCCTTTCTGGGATATGATCTACAAGTTTTTGCTTGACCATTTCCAATCTTTTGGAGGTTAATTTGAGATGAGTCTCATGAACTTTCTTTGTCCCCTGACAATGAACCGCAATCAGTATAAGTCAGGACCTTGTGGGAGTGTCTATACTTACCTCCTACTAACCACCAAAACCAAAAAATGAACCAAATTGCAACTGTTACTAAAGTTTTAGAGCATTCTATCCTTCAGCAAGATTGGTGAGGCCCTAAAAACAACACAGAGAACCAACAAATAAATAAATGTATGTGAAGAAGAAAAGAGCAAATTAGTTTTTTATAATATAGACTCATATCTTTAATCCAAGCTGAAATGTAAAGATCACAGTTCGAATCCAGCCTGGGCAGGAAAGTCCAACTAACTTCTTTTTGAGTGTGCTAGACATGGGCTTGAACTTGAGGGTTTTTACTCAAGTTTAAAAATACTACTTCCTGTCTCATGTGGTTAATTGGAGATGAGACTGATGGACTTTTTAGCCCAGTCTGGCTTTAAACTGTAATCCTTAGATTTTAGGATACTGTGTAGTGCCTTGGTTCCCATGGGACTCTTATCTACTATTAACCACTAAAAGAAAAATAGAGGCGGAAGTTGAGCTGAGGCTCAAGTAGTAGAGCCTGCTAGCTTTGAAATGAAAAACAAAATACCCAAAACAAAACAAAACAACCCTCAGCGAGAGTCACTAGGCCTTGAATTCAAGCCTCCTCCCACCCCAAAAAAAAGACCTCAGGAGTTGAGTTTTTGTTCCTGCTAGCTTTGAGCAAAAAACAAAAGGCCAAAAATCTCATGGACAGTGAAGTAGTATGGCCTAAATGTAGAGCCTGCTAGTTTTGATCTAAAAAAAAAACAAGCCAGGTGCCTCTGGCTCATGCCTGTAATCCTTGCTACTCAGGAAACATAGATCTGAGAATCACATTTGGAAGCCAGCCTCGGCTAAAAAGTCCCCTGGTGACTGTTTTTTCCAACTAAGTAGAAGTGGCACTGTGTCTGAAAATAGTAGTGTGCCTGCTATGTCCCTGATGGACAGTTCCTAGGCATTTAGTTCAAGCCCCACAACTGACAATATCAATAAATTAATTAATTAAATACTGAGCATAAATGAGTAGGCCCTAATAATAAAGAACATGAACTTTGAAAAAGGGGAAGGGACAATCAAATAAATGAAAAGGTGGAAAAGGAGCATATTAAGGCTTTCTAAATCAAAACTGTAATTCTACCTGCTCAGATTACTGAAAACTGAGGACTGTGGTTCAAAGCCAGCCCAGGCAGGAAAGTACAGAAGACATATTTTACTGTGTTCAGTATGGGGGCTTGAACTTGCTATGTTTTGCTCATGGCTACAGTTCTACTTCTTCCAACATCTTGGTGGTTATTAGAGATAATTGTCTCATTGACTTTCTTGCCCAAGACTGGCATTGAACCATGATTCTCAGATTTCGGTCCTTTCTGTAATGCTCTTGACTTTCTTTTGATATTCTAATCTCCTATTAACCACAAAAAATGCAAAAGTTGAGCTGTGGCTCAAGTAGTGAAACCAGCTACTATTAAGGTAAAAATAAATAAACCTCAAAGAAAGTCATCATGACTTAATTTCAAGACCTAAGAACCACCACTCAATTAAAAAAAAAATAGAACCTCAGTCACTGTGACCTGAGTTTAAGCCCTAGAAAAAGAGCTGCAAAAAAGAAAAACAGCCTGAAGTTTACCTGAGGTCAAAGTTTTAGGGCATGGTAGTTTCAAGGGAAACCAAAAAACAGCATAAGAGCTAGCGTCTAATAACAAATGCCAAAAAGAAAGAAAGAAATAATAACTGAAAAGGTGAAAGAAGAGGTAATTAAAGATTTGTAAATGTTGACTCACATTTATAATCCTGAATGCTAAGGAAACGGAAATCTGTAGGTCATGGTTCAAAGCCATACTGGACAGGAAAGTCCATGAAACTTGCTTCAGTGTGTTCAGTCAAGGGACTTAAAATTGAAGTGTTTTGCTCAAGGCTGTTACAGCTCTACTATCTTCCACCTATTATGTTGACTGGAGATAAGAGTCTCATTGACTTTCCTGCCCAGGCTGACTTTGAACTCTGATCCTCAGATTTCAAGCCTCTCTGTACTGCCCTGGACTACCTATGGAATTCTTGCCTCATATTAATCACTTAAAAAAGGCAGAAGTTTAGCTGTGGCTCAAGTAGTAGAGACATCTAACCTTCAGTTAACTAAGTAAATCAATAAAACCTCAGAAAGAGATGAGAGGAATGAGAGTGAAAGACAGAACGACTTACAATAAGCAAAAGGAAAGAAATGTATATATCACCTGGAAGAAATAATTGTATTGTCAAAGCTTATAGAATTGTATTTTCAAAGCTTATAGAATTCACAAACTTTATCGACCATAATAATGACAATTTGCATTGTGAAGGTTAAAATATGTTTGTGACTTCAACTAAATATCACTATTCCACAATATTCTGAAATAAGAGAAATTTAGGTAATCACCTAATCTCAATAATAGTAAAAATCTCAGAAAGAGTCACTAGGCCTTAATTTCAAGCCCTAACACCAACATGCTTAACTCCGGCCAAACAAACACACACACACACACACACACACACACACACACACACACACACACACAGAGCAGGAGCTGAGGTCTCAAGCTCGGAGCAGAAGCCAAATGAAACAAAAAGTAGACTGTAGTAGACCTATGGCTTTGCCGAGGTTTGTTTGTTTTTTTCTAGTGTTATTTTTTTTTCCTGTCAGCCTTTGGAGCCCAGAAACCTAGGTTTGGCTGTGGGTTCAGTGGCTGCACCCTAGCCTAGAGTGATTGAAGCTGAGGCAGAGTTGCTGCTACCTGAGTTCAAGCCCTGTGCTTGACAAAATAAAAATGCATGCATACATACATACATACATACATACATACATACATACATACATACATACATATATGCATGCATACATACATTAAAAATATCTAACATATTTTTTGAGGCTCCTTGGCTTGGAATTCATGCCATTTTTTTCTGCCAGGCCTGGGATTTGAACTCAGGGTCTGGGTAAATCTGCAGCATTGTGGAGGAAGGGGAAGCTCATCACGCTGGAAGACAAGAAAGTCACGCCTGTCTCCAGGGCCTGAATTCAAGTCCTAGCACTCATATACATTTTAAATTCATGATTTATATTTACATACACATGTTTACTGCATATTGCAGTTAGTGTAGTTATTCATTTTATTTTGTTTTATTTATTTATTATATATTTTAGTGAGTATGATTACACATATAACTTTTTTTACATCCTATTACACAGGACATAGATTTGCCTGTGATTTAGACATCATTCCTGAGAACCCGGATTTTCACCAATTAGGAAAACAAGTGGGACAATTGGCTTCTTCCTTCAGGATTAAGTTTTTGGCAGTTCTGTGATTTGAACTCCGGGCCTAGAAGGCCCACTTCATGAATGGGTCAATGTTAGCACACCAGTCTGATGCAAGTGAAGTTGTCGGGCAACTGAGATCAAGCCCTAGGGGTGGTCACTATATAATCACATACTTGTGTAGATTTCAGTGTGTGTGTGTATTTACGTATGTATATGCATCCATAAATGTATACAGAGACAGATAGACATTTATGTAGATTGTAGTGTATAACTCTATATAAAGTGATGTCTATATCTTACTTTTATATATTCTAATACTACCAATTATTTGGTCTAAAATTATGCCTCCATTAATTAATCACAGTACAAGACTTAATAAATATTAAATTAATCAATGACCTGTATTTATTGCATACAAACTTATAGAATGACTTGCTAATCAGTAATTCAATTAGTACATTTCAAACATCCTATTAGTGTTCCTATACATAGGAACAAGTTTCCTAGGATCTTCAGCAGTGTGTAGGTGCCAGTCCCAGAATCCAACTCAGGGCCTAGGTGTGTGAGTTGAGCTTCACTAACAGCCCATCAGCCTTCAGCCATGCAAGGTCACGTTCAATTTTCAAGCCAAGTCATTGAGACCCAGGATGGTCACAGTGCAAAGGAAACAAAGGTAAAACAGTTATGTAAAACTTCCTGGTTTTTTCCTCCTCAATTTGTGTTGGTTTGATTTTTTTTTTTTTTGCCAATGCTGGGAGTTGAACTCAGGTCCTAGGATCCCTGGATCATCTGTGGGTGTAAAAGCTGCACCCCAGCCTAGAGTAATCATGGTTTAAGGCACAATAAAATGCTTCCTTGAGCAAAAAGAGCTCAGGGAAAATGTCTAGGTTCACAGTTCAAGCCTCAGGACCTGCCACACAAAAAAAGAGCCAGTAACTCCATGTGTCTATGTATGAATGCATGTATTTCTATTGGTGAACATCCAGATTCTCTATGAAGAAAAGCACCCAGCTAGGAAATTTGCTTTGAATAGAATGATTTCATAGCACTGAGAGTGCTTTCAAAACAGTGCATGTGCCGGGGCTCCCCCTCACTGTTCCCAGTGTAGCCTGAGTTTTTCTGTGCACCCCAGGCTGCTGGAGGAAGTCTGCCTCGTTGCTGGAACAGGCAGACAAAAAGCCTCATTCCTGTACAGCTTTGTAACAATTCATCTGGGGGCAATTGGTGAGGATGAATGTGGGTGGACTCTGAAGTCCAGGAGAAAAAGGCCTCTTTGTACCCCAAGGTTTTTCTCTCCCCAGTGCTGTGTTTTGACAGGAATCCTTCATAAGTGCCATCTCCCATGGCAGGCCTGGGTGATGTCTCTGAGCTCTTCAGCTCAAGCTCTACCACTTGAGCTACAGCACTCCTTCAGGCTTTCTGGTGGTTCACTGGAGATAACCATCTCAAGGAATTTACTGCCCAGGCTGGTTTGGAATGTGATCATCAGCTCTCTGCCTCCTGAGTAGCTAGGATGACAGGCATGAGTCAGCAGTGCTGGCTTCCACTTCAAGTTGCTAAGTGGTGAGTAGGAGATAATAGTCTCATGAGACCTTTTGTGTCCAGGATAGTTTTGAACCCAGATCCTCAGATCTCAGCTTCCTGAGTAGGCAGGATGACAGACCTCAGCTACAGATACCTAGGGTCCTTGGCTCTACATGATAGGGCACTAGCCATGAGCCCAACAGGGAAGGGTCAGTGCCTCGGCCCTGAGTTCAACATTAAGAACCCAGAAAAATAATCCAGGAGACAACTCATTAGAGTTCAATACATATATAATTTTGGCCCTGACATGGGGACATATTTGAGCCTCAACTTTCTCATGTGCACAATCATCTTACTTGTGGAGCTCTTACAAGGACCAGATGAAAGAATGCACCCTGTGAAGGACTCAGCACAAAACACCTCATGAAGGTCTCATCACATAGCTGTATCCCACAAGCTGTCATTAGAATTAGGGTGTTTTCATCAGTATCACCATTCTTTCAGAAACATGTCACAAACTGCACAAAGTTTACATCTAATAGTTTAAAGGGGTGGGAGTTTTTGTGGGGGGAGAGTTAGCCATGGGGATTGCACTCAAAGTTGGGGCTACTGTCCTAAGATCTTTAGCTCAAGGCTAGAGCTCTAAAACTTTGAGCCACAACTCAGAGTTTCTCAGACTTCCTGCCAGGGCTGGGTTTTAAACCCACCAGTGTCAGATCTCAGCCCCCGGGTATCTTAGATGACAGGGGTGAGTCAGCAGCATCTGATTCCATGGATCTGGGTTGCAGTGGTTTACTGCAACTGGCTAAGTCAGTTTAGATGGCAGCTGTCAGCACCAGACTCCCAGCTTGCTCTGTGATGAGGTATTTGCAGTCCTATCCTTATATCATTGTGCTCAGAACATTCTTTTTTTTGGTGCCAGTCTTGGGTCTTGAGTAAGTGTCTAGGCACAGTCCCTAAGCTTTTATGCTCAAAGCTAGTGCTCGACTGCTTGAGCGACAGCACGACTTCTGATTTTTTCTGTGCATGTGATAGTGAGGAATAGAAACCAGGGTTTTGTATGTACTAGGGAGCACTCTACCACTGAGCCCCAGGAGTGACAAGTGTATAAACAAATAAATGTGTAGACTGGCAGATAGATAGATAGATAGATAGATAGATAGGTAGATAGATAGATAGATGTATATGTATAAAACAAGAGAGATGTCTGTATATTATGAAATTGCATATACGATATTACTACTAAGTATTGGCAGCTAAATTATTCCTTCCTTTTTTAAGTATCATGATTGAATACATAATAAAGTAGTAATTGAAAATTAGTTAATGTAGTATAATTGTGTATAATCTTAAAATATGAAAATCATACACTAACTTCTAATTTAATTGTTACTTTTATAACATTCCATTTGTACGGATGTATCATCGGAATGTATTTCTTTGAACCTCCCACCATTCATTAGTGGCAGTCCTGGGATTTGACCTCCTGGCCTAGGTTGCCAGTTTTGGCTATGGCTTCCCTAATAGGCCGCCAAACATCAGCAATGCAAGGTCATGTGCACTTTCTGGGCCTTGTCATTTAGACCCAGGATGGTCACAACACAAAGGAAAAAAACTAGTAAAACCACCTCCTTGAGCTTCTCAGTTTTATCCTTCTCCTTATTTCTTTTTGCCAGCCCCAAGATTTGAACTCGGGTCCTAGGATCTCAGGGTCAGTTGTGGCAGAGGTGCCAAGACCTAAGGGCTTGGCCAAAAAAAATAAAATAAAATAAAATAAATAAATAAATAATAAGACCCTGGCTTGGAATTTGCACCATTTTTCTGGCAGGCCTGGGATTTGAACTCAGGGTCTGGGTAACTCTGTGGCATTGTCCTTGAAGATAAGAAATTCAGATCAGGTCCCAGGGCCTGAATTCAAGCTTCAGCACTGGAAAAAATAATATTCACATATGAGATCTATTTACACACATGGGTTTACTGCGTATGGCGTTTACTACCCTTATTTATTTAGTATTGTTACACATATAACACTTCATTTATTACATCATATTACCTAGATTATATTTGCATATGGATTATACATTATACTGAGACCCAGGACTTTCACACAGAAGGAAAAAAAATGTGTCAAAGTTGGCTTCTTACTCCACGAATAAATATTTAGCCATGCTGGAATTTCAACTCATGGACTACAATGCCCAATCCATAAATGGGGTCACAATCTTACCACACCAGCCTCCAGAAAACAGAGCTGACAGGAAGTTCTGAAGACCTTTGATCAAGCCACAGTAGTGCCCAATATATACATTAATAGATATGTATATGTATATATATGTGTGTGTGTGTGTGTGTATATATATATATATATATATATACTGAGAGAGAGGGAATGTGATGATATTAAATTATATATATAATTACCAATTATTAATTACATTATGCCACCATTTAATGAAGTATCATGGTTGAATACTTATACAAGCATTAATAAAAAATTAGTCAAAATCCTTCAATTAGGGGAATCATACCATGGTGCTAGAATGGAAGATATAAATCTAATAATATTTGTGTGGCATTCTAAAATAGAATCATGAATTAACTGCAAATTTAATTATTACTTTTATAATATTTCATTAGCATTCACACGAATAGGAATGAGTTTGTCAGGATCTCCCTCCATTTGTGGGTGGCAATCCTAGCAATTGAACTCCAGGGTAGTTTACTTCAAATGCAAACCATTGGAATGACATGGTGAAGGTTTCAGATTGTCGTGGTTAAAAAAAGAACAAGAAAAGAAAGCTAGGTGTCAGCTGCTCCTGCCTATAATCCTAGCTCCTCAGGAGGCTGAGATGTAGAGAATGCCAACTTGAAATCAGCCAGGGCAGGAAAGTAGCTGACACTTATTTCTAAGAGATCACAGGAAAAAAAACAAAAAAACATGAGTGGGATCATGACTCAAGTTGCAGAGTACTGCCTTTGAGCAAAAGGAACTCAGGGACAGGGCCTAGGTTCATAGTTCAACCCCAGACCTGGCCCCCCCTCCAAAAAAAGGCAGCAGTAATTCCATGTCTCTGTGTATGGATGGATGATATATGAATGATGGGCATTCAGCAGGTTGTCCATGCTCAGCCCTCCCAACTTGGGCAAGCTGGGACAAGCCCTCAGAGTTCCTAGGCTGTAAGAGTGGTCGAAGGTTCTGGATCCATATTCTCTATCCCTCTGTAGTATGTGAGCCTAGAACTTTGGGGCCTGGTGGCTCTCATTCATTCATCATTCCTCATTGCCGAGTCACAGATTGGTCCCAAATCTCGGCAAAGATATGAAATAGTCAGCGATTTCTATGCCAAATGGGGTAAGCCAATAAATCCCACCCTCATAACTCCTGTTACAATTCAGCCTTGGGCTGCAAATGTGGCTTAGCAGCAGAGTGCTTACCTAGCACGCACAAAGCTCTGGGTACGATTTCTCAGTACCACAGAAACAGAGAAAGCCAAAAGTGGCACTGTGGCTAGCCTTGAGCAAAAGAAGCTCAGGAGCATGCCCAGACCCTGAGTTCAAGCCCGAAGACTGGCAAAAAAAAAAAAAGTAAGCCTGGTGAGACATATTCTTCTGGGACTCAAGTGGTAGAGTGCTAGCCTTGAATGAAAAAAACTGAGGGACAGAGCCCAGCACCTGAGTTCAAGCCCTAGTACCAAGATGCACCCACACACACAGGAAGGTGGTAATGATGAGCTGAGCCACAACTGGGGGCAGTCCTGAGGCATAGTAAACTCTCAAGCCAGATCATGTGGTTTCTCCCTAAGTCCTTCTTGGGCTGAGGGGTCTGAGCCAAGGCAATAAGTTCCAGGGAACCCACCCCTCCATCCATGTATCGGGCCACAGGACTAAGGGAAAGAACACTACAAATGCTCCTTTGTAGTTGGCCCATGATTGCAGACCTTCATTTGCCCACAAGCACTGGTGAGGAAAGAAGGGCTCTGAGCCCTGGGACTCCAGGCTGCTGCTAGAAGTAGCAGCCAGCCGGCTGTGGATTTGTGAGCACACAAGTCTTTCATGAGCCCAACTCAACACCCCCTCCCCCGAGGTGTGCCTGACAGATTTGCACTCTTGTGATCCCTGCATGAGCAGGCTTACCTGCCGTGCCATCTTGCAGCTTCTGCCCCTCCTGGCCCAGATCTCAGCCTCCTGAGTAGCTAGGAAAATGAGAGCTTGAGCTATCACTACCCTTCTTGGCTAAAGACAGAGTACCTCTCTACCAGCCTAGCACCCATCTACAGTTACGCCTCCTACTCTACCCCTACTCCTCCAAACTGCAGAGGAATCCTTCCCTGAGGTCAAAGAAATATGATCAGGTTTGAGCTTTATGCTCTCCACATAGTCAGGGGCTTCTGGGAGCTGAAGTGTACTGTAGTTCAAGTGGTAGAGCACCAATCTTATGTAAACAAGCTAAAGGATACCACCTAGGCTCTGAGTTCAAGTCCCGGTAAATTCATAAACACACACACACACACACACACACACACACACACACACACACACAAATCACACACAAAAACATCCTTAGTAGGTCCCAATGTCTTATACCAGCAATCCTAGCTACATAAGAAGCTGAGCTCTTAGGAGGGCAGCTTGAAGCCAGCCCAGGCAGGAAAGTCTGTGAGACTCTTCTCTCCACTAACCTACTAAAAAAGATGAAAGGTGAGCTGTGTTTCAAGTGGTAGAGTGTTAGCTTTGAGCAATGGAAGCTCAGGGACAGTGCCTAGACCCTGAGTTCCAGCTCTAAGATTTTTTTAAGACAACTTTTGCCCCCACCTCACCCCCAATCAGGCCATAAATCCAGATTTTGGTCACCCTGGATCTCACTTCCACTCCTGCCACTTTCACAGCACTGCCACAAGTGGCCGGTGTGGGGCCAGCACTGGATTAAGAAGTGAACGTACAACAAGGGGGCATAGCCAGGTCAAGGCTAATGCCCCAGAACATTGAGGTATTGCCCATACTAGTCTCTCATGCCCCAGTTCCCTGGACCTAGAATCTAAATGTGTGCATCTGTATTCTGGGCATCCAGAATTGTCTAGAAGGACCTGAGCGGCCAAGCTGGGGGGGGGGGGTATAGACTTTCCTGTGACAAGGTATGTTGACATTTCCTAGACACTGACGGATACTTCCAAGCCACCTTGGCCTCACCTCACATGCAGCCCCGGATCCTCCTTGCTTGGGCGGCCTTCAGTCAGCTATCAAGCTCGAGTTGGCCAGAGCCACCGGAAAACTTCCATCCCCCACTCCACTGCCAGCGTGCAGGGAGGGACGTGCAGCCAGAGACCCAGCTGAGGAAAAGGCAGGACATCGCATGACTGAGGCCTCCCAGAGGCAGGAGAGACCCTATGCTAGCTGGACATGCTGACCCAGAATCCAGAATCCCCTGGAGGTGCCCAAAGATTTGGACAGGCCGGACTTGGGCCCCAAAGAAAAACTGGAATGCAGGCCTCTGGCAATTTAGGACTCATTGTAGACCCTGATAGAGGGCTAAAGGGCAAGGTCAGTGTGGAGGAGGGGCACCATCCAAGGTCAGAAAGAGGCAGACAGGCACCCAGGAAGGAGACAGAGAGAGACGAAGGAAAAATACACACACACACACACACTCACACGGTTAGCCCAAGGCCTCAGCAGTCCCTGAGCACCCTGAACATCCCACACCCAAGGAGATGGCACTACCATCCTCAGACCAAGCTGATTTTTCTTCAAGGCCAGTACTCTACCACTTGAGCCACAGTGCCAATTCCAGTTGGATTGGAGATGAGCCTTTCGTGGTACTTTCTTGCCTGGGCTGGGAAATGAGATCCTCTGGATCTCAGCCTCCGGAGTGGCCAGGATGACAGGTGTGGGATGAGAGGGGTGAGCGACTGGCTTAAGGTGTCTAGTCCTTCAGAATTTCCACCTACTCCTCCTCTAGAAGCTACCACCTAGACACCCCTCTACCTCATTCAGGGACAGCAAAAAGAGGCTCAGAATCTGGGTGGGGCCATGGGGATTAAAGGGCCCCCTCACATCACTAGCCCTCACTAAGCTCCCATCTGCCTCCTCCTGATTGCCTGGTCTTCCAGGGCAGATCAGACCCACAAGGAGTTCTGGGGCCTGCCCTATATCCTCCTCCCCCACCCAACCGGTACCTGAGGATTTCTAGGGCCAGCTGCTCCATGTCCCAGTGGAAGACGTTGGGAGGGTTGCTGATAACCGGGCCCAGGGGTGCCCAGGGCAAAAGGAGTATCCATCTCCCCTCTGTCAAAGGAGACACAAAGCACGGATGGATCTACTGAGAGCTTCGGAGCATAGCCATCCACCTGTCACCAAGGTCCCTGAGAGAACTGTTTTATGGTGACAGCCCTGGGGCCTGACATCGGGGCCCTGGCGATGTCCCTGACTTTCTTTGTCTCAAGGGGAGTGTTGTTTCACCTGAGCCGCGGTGCCACTTCCAGGTTTTTCTGTGTATGCAGGACCTAGGAATCCAACCCATGCTTTCCTGTGTGCTAGGTGAGCCCTCTACCTCTAAGACACAATCCCAGCCCTGGATAGCTGTTCTTCTGTGACCCCTCAGACCTATCTCGGGATAGTCTCGCGCATCTATACCAAGTCGCACATCTATACCGAGTCTCACCAGCAGCCCTGGCTGGAAATGAACATGCTCTGCTGTGTTGTCCATCATATTCAGCACTTTTGCTCTCTGTGCTTCCTGTCAGATCCTCCTTCTTAAGCAAGACCCCCTTTTCAAGTGCTGCCTCCAAGAAGACCATTCTGATCACCTTGGCAGAGCTGTCAGCCTTGTCAGGCTCTGCCTTCCAGCCAGTGTGGGTTGATAGTGCACGAAGGGAAAGGCGTGGATTCCATCACCGGATTTCTGAAGGCCCTGATACACCATCCAGGGACAGGTGTTCTATCACACTCCATGAGTGGGGGCTTGTGGCCAGGGCAATCTGTGGGCAATAAGATGGGGCCATTTCTTCGTGTGGGCTTGAACTGAGGATCTGGGAGCTGTCTCTCTGAGTTTTATTGTTCAAGGCTGGTGCTCTACCACTTGAGCCACAGCTCCACTTCTAGCTTTTTGGTGGTTCCATGGAAAGTAGAGTCCCACGGGCTTTCCAGCTTATGGCTGGCTTCAAGCTGCGATCCTCAGATCTCAGCCTCCGGAGTAGCCAGGATGACAGGCATGAGCCTGAGCCTCAGGTGATGGGCACCAAAGGCTTTTTTTTTGCTCCTGTTTATCTCCTGTCAACTAGCAAGCTCAATTTAGAATAATCAGTTACAGGGGATCAAAACTCTCTCCTAGGTCAGTTAATCCAAGGAGATAAAGTGTCTTTGGAAAAGGCTAGTCTGAGTTGGCTTAGGGGTGTTTGTGTGTTCGTATGTGTGTGTTTGTGTGTGTGTGTGTGTGTGCGTGTAAAAGTGTCCAGGATACCTACCATCATCTCTGCGGTGCCTCATCCTCCCAGCAGGGAGTGCATCCAGGATCCCGACCCCAAGGAAGGTACCCCCAAGGGGGGGCAGGGTACCTAAGGTCACATCCAGGGGGATGATTGGAATTCTGTCCTGCAGCCTAAGCCTGGACAGATAAAGGAGAGAAGGAGAGGTTTAGGGGAACATCAAGGGGAGCACCTTACCTTTGGCTACAAGTACCAGCAGAAGACTGAATCTATCTTTCTTGGTAGTCAGATAAAAGGTGTACACTGTTCATTTATTTTATGATTGTGTTAGTCCTAGGACTTGGATTCAAGGCCTGCGTGTTATCCCTGAGCTTCTTTTGTTCAAGGCTGAGGCTCTACCACTTGAGCCACAGCACATCTGGATTATGTGTGGGTTTTGGGAGGGAGGTGGTTTATGGGAGATAAGAATCTCACGGACTTTCCTGCCCGGGCTGCTCTGAGTCACAACCATCAGACCTCAGCCTCCCAAAGAGCCAGGATGATGGGTGGGAGCCATGAGCTCCTGACTGCCACCATCCATTTATAATCCCTTAGGCCCAGGGCCGGGCCACCCACACTATACCTCCTTTGTGGGAGTAGGAAGCAGACATGAGTGGGTTTGATACTTCAGCAGCCTACCTATCATTGAGCATTGTTCTGGGTCAGTCTGATGGAGGCTTTATCCTTATCCACAGCAATGATTTGGCTCTGTCACAAGAACAAATGTCCCCTGGAAGGTGTCAGGTCTGGGTTATTTCCTCTGAACCCCGCCCCCCAAACCAAAATGACACTCTCCAGCAAAGGGTAGTACACACAGAGTGTTTTTATTGTCTTATAGCCAGGGTCTTGTCAGATAGGTGGGGTATAAGACAGAGGCCCAGGATTGTGCTGGGCAGGGGGACAAGGGGACACCTTCTCATCCACTTTCCTTCAATGGTGTAGCAGAGGGATGTGGGGAAGGACTCATGGGATGGACAACGAATAACCGTCATGGTCTAGCCGGGGCAGAGAGGGACTTACCTCATGAAGCTGGTTCAACAGGCTGAGCAAAACAACTCCTGAATCACAGCCCACCTCCAGAATGAGAGGGTCACTGTGGGTTCCAGCCACATGGGGATGCTGGACTACCTCCTCCAGCACCCATTCAACCAGTTCCTGAGAGAGAGAAAGAGAGAGGGAGAGAGAGAAAGAGAAGGAGAGGGAGACAGAGGGGTGAGGGGAAGAGAGAGGGAGAGGGAGAGGGAGAGCCAGAGAGAAAGAGAGAGAGAGAGAGAGGACCAGAATTACACTTAAGCCAGGTGCCAGTGGCTCAAACCTATAATCCTAACTACACAGGAGGCTGAGATGTGAAGATCATGGCTCATAGCTGGCCCTGGCAGGAAGATCTGTGAGACACTTATCCTCAAAGAACCAACAGAAAACCGGAAGTTATGCCGTGGCTCATGTGGTAGAGCCCTAGCCTTGATATGAGGAGCTCAGGGACAGCATCCAGATCCAGAATTAAAACCCACAAATGACAAGAAGTGGACTTCCCACCACAAGAAGTGGACTGAATAACACCCACTGTCCTAGGAAGCATGGCAGATAAATCAGGCCAAGCTTCAGCTGGGGGTCATGAGTAGTTCACCTGGCTTCACTATGACTCATTTTCCCCAGCTGCAAGACTGAATACAGTGAAGGATCCCCTTCCTCATGGGAATAGGGTAATGATGAAAGACAGACATGTTTTGTTTCATATTCCCACACCTGTTGCACTATTAAAAACAGACCCCATCTGAGTCCTTTCTGGTAACTTCCTGTCATATAATCACAGAACTGTTGAGAACTGTATCTGACACCTGCTCCCTCTGTGCCTGGCACTGCTCCAAAGATCCCTCCTTATTTCCTCACAACTGTCCCGTGAGGAGACTGAGGTCCGATGGTCGACATCCAACCCAGATCTTCACCTGTGGTGAAGAATTGGCTGCCGTGAACTAAGAGTTTGGGACAATCCATCTAAAACGATGACACATGCACACAAACACACCTCCACCGTCCTTTGCAGCCAAAGATGTTTTACTTTCTTTCTTTTTGTTGGTTGTGGGGCTTGAACTCTGGGCCTGGGTGCTATCCCTGAGCTCTTCAGCTCAAGTCCAGCACTCTACTACTTGAGTCACAGCACCACTACCGGTTTTCTGGTGCTTTATTGGAAAGAAGAGTCTGAGAGTCTTTCCTGCCCAAGCTGGCTTTCATCCGTAATCCTAAGATTCAGCTCCTGAGTACTTAGGATGACAGCCATGAGCCACTGGCACCTGGCCAAAGATGCTTTTCCATGTCTGTCATCCCATCCCCTCAGGAGACTGAGGACTGCAGTTGAATGCCACCCTTGGCAGCAAAGTCATTCAGAACTCTTATCTCCAAATTAAACACCCAAAAACGTTGCAAGTGGAGCTGTGGCTCAAATGGTAGAGTGCTAGCTTTGAGCATAAACAGGGATGGGACCCAGGCCCTAGTTTTAAACTTTTTCTAGCATAAACCCACCCAAGAAAGGGAAGCAGGTGAGCACACGGGAGCTCAAAGCTCACACATAATACTCAAGACTCACAGAATAGAACCCATCCTGCTCTGATTCTCTAGATTCTATGTCCTAGGTCATGGCAGTCTTAGATGGGACTGACCATGCACCACTCAGGACATTCAAGTACAATCTCATACTGAGGATCCCAGGACCTCATCAAGGACTCAAGATCTCTCACTGTCCTGCCTTGACACGGGGCAGTCAGGTGAGATCTAGTTATCCAACCAAAGGATATAGGAATGAATGAATTTCTCAGCCAAGGAATGCAGACTGGAGGGCTCTAGGTCCCTCTCTCTTGGGAAGGAGAAAAGAGCTGATCCATCTCAGTAATATTCCTGGGTTTGAGTATCCTCAAAGAAACAACTCTGCTCAGAGCCCAGTGCCTCTGGTTTTCTCACCAGCCTCGACCTTCAGTCCACCCTCTCTAAATCCCACATATGCCATCTAGACTAAAGGCTGAGCCAGCAAGGAGACCCACCTCTACCTCTGAGAATGGCAGTCACGGGGCCCTAGAGTCCCCTAGAAGAAGTCTGGGGGCAACACGGATCTGACTCCTGCCCTCACAGGCTGTCCTGTGCCAGTGGCCTGGTTACCTCTGTCTCTGATCGAGGAATGAATTCTGGGGGTGTCATCTTAAGATTGACCCAGCAAAAATTCCAGTCCCCAAGGATGTACTGCACAGGCATACTGCAGTGGACGACAGCGAGGTAGTCAACGGTGAACTCAGAGTGCCAGGACTTTTAATAGCCATGTGCCTGGGTCGAAAGCTCTATCACTGATGGTCTAGGTTGTCAGGTGAGGTCATGGCTTCAATGGCCTGGCACACCTGATCTGACATTGTCCTCCGTCTTCATCTTCCTGCTTATCCCTTGCCACCCCCCTCTGGACACTCCCTCACCCTATCCTCCCTAGCTTTTGGGCACTTTCTTCTTATCTGATCAGAAAATAAACTCAGTGAGCCAGGGGAGATTGAAACTCCGTGGCCCACCCTGAGCACTAGGGTCTACCCGAGGTTGTTTCCCTCTGCAGTCAGTGACCACTCAGATCCTGGATGCCATGAAGTTGCTGAGGGGACAGTGGCTTGGTCCTACATACTGGCTTTAAGCTCTGAAACTGTCTCCACAGAGATTGTGAATGGTTGGCTCCCTTGATCTAAGAACTCCAAACCAAGGCCTGCATGATCCCTTCTTCCTTCCTTTCCTCCTTTTCTCCCTCCATCCTTCCCTCCTTTCTCTTTCCTCTATTTGTGTCACTCCTGGGCCTGGAACTCAGAGACTGGGTGCTGTCCCTGAGCCTTTTTACTCAAAGCCAACAGTCTATGGCTTGAGCCACTCATCCACTTCTGGCATTTTCTTTTTGGTAGTTAGTTGGAGATAAGAGTCTTATAATCTTTCCTGCATGGGCTTTAAGCCTCAATCCTCCCATCTCAGCCTCCTAAGTAGCTAGGATGACAGGAGTGAAGCAATTGTATCCAGCTCAAACCAAGATTTCTTCATGTGCCGTGGAACCAGCACTGGAACCTTTCATCCTGTATGACCCCCCCCCCCCCGGGCTTGGCACACACTATAACGGTTTGTTGGATAAATAAATGAGCATTAGTCTATGACAATACTACAGAAAAGTCCCATCTAATTCAAGTAAGCATCCTGGGTGGGGGCAAAGCCTGATGTAGCTCTCCAACAGTTCTCCCTCCTCCCTCTTCCCACCCTCCTGGTGCCACCGCACTTAACTGTTTTGGTTCCAAGGACATGAGCCATGATGTCCTCACTGGATTCCAGGGCCTCTGGGATGCCTATCTTCTCAAAGAACTCTGTCCAGCCACTGACCAGCTCTGTGGCACTCCATTCCCCACTCAGGTGTGAACAAGGTTGCTGAGAGGTAAACGCCAGGCTCAAGGGGCCTCCTCTCCACTCCCTGGGGCGGACAGGATGGTCCACTATATCCAGCCCCCTAGTTTCATGTTGCAGAGAAAGTATCCTTGAGGCATCCCAGGTCTCTGAATCTCCCAGATTCCAGTGCAGGTGCTGAGAATTGTCTCTGATCACAGCTGGCTGGCTGCGGATGGTGAGGTCACAATCTCTGCTCCCCAAGACATCCTCAACTGTGGTGGTCACCCTAGAGAGAGCCGGAGGAGAACCAGCAGCTGCCGCAGAAAGGCAGTCAAGGCACGACGTTCGTAGCAGGAAACCATCTGGCTTGGGAACTCTGCCTGTGCCACTTTGAAAGTCATTGTTTGGTGGCTGATATGGTCCATCTAATTTGACCTAGAATCCCAGGCGTTAGTAGAAATTGCCAGCTTCAAGAAAAAACCCTGGAAAAGCTGGCATTTCACTTGTTCCAATCAAACTTAATGGGTTCCAAAATCAGTAGTCCTCTTTTCCTTCCAGACAGCCTACAGCAGGTTACAGAAAATGGCATTCAGAGAGCCTTAGCTAACTGCCATATCCTGATTCCAAGCAGGCTCCAGCAGGGGGAACACACTTGCCTACCATTGCCCATCTGGAAACAGCTCAGGAGGGACACAGATTGGAGTCTGCAGGACTCCAGGGAGGACTGCCCACCAGTGCACTGCCCTGGGAGGAAATCCATGCCAACATTGGTGGCCCAGCACCCCCTGCTCTGATGCCCACGGACACCGTCAATGCCCTGTGTAAGATTCACCTCTCATTCTTGGTCGTGGTGAACCATCTGCCATGTCACACCGTTCATCACTTTCCAGACCTTCCTAGCTTCACAGCCCCTGCCCTACTCCCCCTATCTCCTTCCCTAATTATGTTTGGCAGACACATTCCCAACTTTGAATTAGCTCCAACTATACACATGAGAGCTGACTGTCTGGCTGGAAGAGTGTGGCTGTGGTCACAGTAGCCTCATGAGCCTTCTGGCTAAAGACAGAAGGGCAGGTATCCACGCTGGTCTGCGGTTCACACAGGCCTCCTAGAAGAGACCCACGCAGGCCCACTAGTTACTGTGGGCTTCAGGAAAGGGGAAGAAAGTGGTGGGAAGGAACATCTATTGAAACCTTCTCTAAAAGAGCCATGACACTGTGAAAGAGAAAACAAAAATTGTGGCTGGTCTCATACTGGGCATTAATGAAAAAAGAACAACAAATACACACATGCACACAAATAAAATGCTTTTGCTTGGGCTAGGAAGGTGACTGAGTGGTAGAGCACTTTCCTTGCATGCACGAGGACCTGTGTTCGATTCCTCAGCAGCACATAAGCAAAAAGAAAAAAGTCAGAAGTGGCGCTGTGGCTCAAGTGGTAGAATGCTAGCCTTGAGCTGAAGAGCTGAGGGACAGCGCACAGGCCCAGAGTTCAGATCCCACAACCAGAACCCCCCCAAAAAATGCTTTTGCTCTTTTTAGACATGCTGACTATACAATGAGAAAGATGATCTCTCTCTCTCTCTCTCTCTCTCATACACACCTAAACACACAAACTCAGAGCAGTGCCTCTCCTGAATTTGTTGGTTTCTCATCTAGGCAATGTACCAACTCAAGCACTGGAGTTCTCTTGTCAGAACCAGGGGCAACCACCTAAGGGGAACAATGCTCTAATAATGCAGAACCACCTTGCCTCCCCGTTTCTCCAGGGCCAGACCCTTCCCCTTGGGAACAACCAGCCTTGACTCCCCATTCACCAAAACCCTAGGCTAGGACTCTGGGTGAAGGAGTCTGGAGACACGTGGCTCCTCAGAGCCTGGACAGAAAACAAAGCAGGGGGTCATGGTGCCTCCAGAGAGGTGTCTGGCCTCTGGGGTGGGGGCGTTGTTGGGGACTTTGATGGGGTCCTAAAGGCTATACACATGGATGGACCACCTACTTCCAGCCTACATACTTCTGGGCGACTTGGCAGATTCTTGGGGAGGACAAGGAGACCAGATGGACTGGGAGCACTAGCAGAATCTGGCAGAACTGGGAAATGTGATCACCCAGTCAGAACTATTGAATGCTGGGGTTGGGGGTACAGGCCGGTTGTATGTGTGTCAGAGGGGGTGTGTTTTCCTCCCAAATACCCACCTTCTATCTGACCCCAGTGCCCTCACCTCTCTAGTGGGCTCTACTGGGAATGTCTTTAGGTGAAAGAGTGACTGAGCATAGAAGACAAGGGCTCACACAGCAAGAGGGGGCCTATCTTCTGTATCCTACACCTCCCTCCCCAGCAGAAAGGAAAAGACCTAAGAAGGCAGATGTGGGGTGCTGCTCCCCACCTCTGACTAAAGCCACCAGGTTCCCACCAGGGAGAGAAAGGATGCAGATGCAAGGTTGTGTGGCTCCCACTGCTCCAGGCCAGGGGCTCTGTGGTGCCCCCTCCTTCCCATCCCTGGAGCTCCCCTTTTCCTGGGACATTGGTCACTAGGGATGAGAGTGGGGTACCTGGGTGGACACCCACCTCCAAACCCCACCCTTGGGGTGCATTTGTGGCAGAGCCAGGACAGACTGTGGGGCATGGGGGAGGTGCAGGCAGGACTGGACTGGGAGGGGAGAGGCAATTGCCTGGGTCCGTGAGAGTGGGGAGGAAGGGTAGAGTGGGGGATGGGGTTTACAGGGGGGTGTCGTGGAGTGCGGGAGTGCAGGTCGGCCACTCACGTGAGCTGCTGCGAGAAGCTGTAGGCTGGGACTCCGGGTGCGGGCCGGGAGTCTGAGGGCTGAGGGCCAGAATCAAGTCAGGGCCACAAGCAGGCCAGGGGCGCACCAGCTCCGGGGGTCCGAGCCAGCAGCGCCATGTTTGAAAAGCAGCGTGGGCTCGTGGTGGGGCTGCGCGCAGCCTCTGCTCCTCCTCAACAGAGGCCTCCAAACCTGTGGAGGCCGCTGCCTCAGCAGCCACTGCCTGTGCCCTGCTCCCCGCTCCGGGACCTCAGATTCAGGGCCACCATGGATGGGCGCCTCCGAGTGGCTGCATGTGGCAATGTGCCTGCCGTGCTGGCTCCCCATGCTCTGCACTCCCAGCCAGGACCCACGCTATGATTGGAGCAGCCGCCAGCCACTGAAGCCGTTTCCACTGGTGCTTGTGCTCATGCTGGCTCTTCTCCCAGCTCTCTCTAGGCCCCACACTCCTCTCCTGGGCCACCCTGCCCCTTTTGAGCACACACCCCTGCCCCTTTGGGGTCCTGGCCATTGCTGCCAATAAAGTGCACTCCTGGCCCCGCCCCCTGATCCTCTGGGCCCCACCCCCCCATCCCTGGCCACAATTGCAGCACTGACTGGGCCCTGAGGCTCCTAGACCATGGCAATTGCAGCCTTACCTCAGCTCAGCACTACCCCCCAACCCCAGTACCAGTTCAGTGGATCCAATCTCCCCTCAGCCCCACCCCTCCATCTCCCTCCACTCCACACACCAAGCAGGTGCATGGTGACACTCATTTGTGTATTTGTGTTTGTGTTTGTGTGTGTGTGTGTGTGTGTTGGGGATAACAACCTCTCAAGGACTCAGAACATAGCACCCTTTGGGATGACTCAGCACACAGCACACTTCCAAAATCAGCACAAAGCACCCTGTGTAAATGACTCAGCACACAGCTCCCTTTGAAGGAGGGAGTCTATAGCCCACAGTGTAAAGGACTCAGTGCATGGCCGCTTTGAAACACTCAGCACATAGCACTCTTTTCCAGGGACTCATCACACCCTGTGTTGAAGCACACTGTGTAAAACACCCAGTGCACAGCTTCCTTTGATAAACTCAGCACACAGAACAATTTTGAAGGACTGAGCACATACCACACTGTGGAAGCACTCAGCACACAGCACCATTTGAAGGACAGTACAGAGCACCCTATGTAAAGGACTTGGCACACAGCACTCAAAATACACCTCATCCCTCTCTTCTCAAGGGCTCACACATAGCAGGACCCTTTGGGATGCATTAGTACACCATAACTTTTGAAGGACTCAGCATACAATACTTTGTGTAATGGACTCAGCACAAAGCCCCCTTTAAAAAACCCAGGATGGCCCACTCTTCTCAGGGACTCAGCACATAGCACTCTTTGGGATGACTCAGCAAACAACACCTTTTTGAGGACTCAGCACATAACTGCCATGAGGGAAGGACCCAGGAAATACCGCCCGGTGAAGGACTCAGCACATAGCTGTATGTCACAAGTTCAGCTGTCATTAGAATTAGGGTGCTTTCTTCAGTATCACCATTCTTCAGAAACACTTCACAAATCCTACTAGTTCACATTTAGACAACCCGTGTTTTATGGGGGAAGGTCAGCTGGGGGTCTTGAACTCAAAGCTTGGGGGCCCTGTTCCTGGGCTCTTTGGTTCAATGCTAGAGCTCTACCACTTGGAGGCACAGCTCCAATTTTGTTTTTTGGGGTTGTTCTTTGACAGGTCTTATGGTGATAAGTAAGGCTAAGTTGGGGTATCTGTGGGCAAAGGCTCTTAGCTCAGCCTGGAGCTGACCTCTCCCTTCCCTGTGTCTCTGGAAAGCTGGGCCTCCTGGAGCTCTCATGGCCAAGGGTGGAACAGACCTGCTCTAGCATGAGGAATCAGGGTGAGCAAAAGTCAGCTTGGCCCTAATAACTTGCCCAAATTGAAATCTAGAGCATAATGGCATGGGACCGCATGTTCCGCATGTGGCCACCAGGGGGCAGGAGTGGCCCACCATAGGGATTGTACCTGAGAGTTGTGTTTACTCTTGCTTCCCTGGGGCCCACATCATGATTCAAAGCCACCCTGGACAGAAAAGTCCTTGAGACTCTTACCTACAATTAACCATCGAAAAGCAAGTGGGGCTGTGGCTCAAATGGCACAGCACTAGTTTTGAGCAAGAAAAATCAGGGATAGAGCCTAGGCCCTGAGTTCACACACACACACACACACACACACACACACACACAAACACACACCCCACATGCATGCAAAATCAGAGATTTCTACACTGAAGTCTTTGGGTATTCTCTACTTTTTCCACAATAAGCCTGGTGGCTGCTGGCCTAGGTGTTTGGTGCATACAACATCACCTGGCATCTTCAATTTTGGGGGAACAGATAGGCTAGAAGGTCAACCTTCATCCATCCTAGCTCCTTGATTGGGTCATGGTCTATCCAGGCCCTTTAGGGCTCCTTTACAGACTTGCCAAGATTCCTTCAAAAGGCATCACATACTGGGCACTGGTGGCTCATGCCTGTCATCCTAGCTACTCAGGAATCTGAGATCTGGAGGATCACGGTGCCAAGCCAGTCTGGGCAGGACAGTGTATGAGACTCTTATCGATGAACCATCAGGAAACAAAAGTGGCATTGTGGCTCAAGTGGTAGAGTGCCAGCCTAGAGAAAAAGAGCTCAGGGACAGCGCTCACGGCCAACAACAACATGGAGAGGCATTGCATGCTGTCTTTGGGATTGGCATGGGTCAAATATAATTGGAATTAATTATAATTGAAATTAATCAAGTCCTCTAAGACAAAGCAGTACCTCCTTTAGTCCTGTGCTCCTCCATAACGTCTCACCCCCTGGCCTTGTCCGTGCTTTGGGTCAGCATGGGTCTGGCTGGACGGGAGGGCTCCAAGGAAGATCCCAGAGCAATCACCCCACTTCCTTCTGCCCTGCTCACCCTGCTGCTTCTGCTCTTTGCCATAGACCTTCTTCCTGGAATCCATCCATGAGGTCATCACCACCAACATAGTGGTGAATGGTGGGTCTGGCCTAACTAGGGGCAGTCAGAGGTGGAAGTAGGTCTGGGACTAGGAGCTTCCACTTTGGGTGTGGGCTGAGGCCTGGGCTGGCTTTTATTTCATCCTGAGCCTTGCAGTGGTGGGGAGACAGTGTAGACTTTACATTGAGTCAGGTAAGATCACAATCTGGAGGACCACTTGTGTGGGGAAGGATGTGCCACTCAAGGGGCCACAGTTTTTGGTACTCTCTTGGGACTTCCCTCTCCCTCTCTCATCCCTCAATGGTAGAAGACAAACTTCAACTCAGGGTGTGGGAAGAGGGGGCGGGGGAATATTTTGGGATGAACCAGACTTGTGCTTCATATTCATCCTAGCCCCTACTTCCTATTTATCTGAGGAATGTCCATATGGGTTTGGGAGGGGAGAGAATCATCCTACCTGAGAATGTGGCTCAGTGGTAGAGTGTTCGCCTAGCATGCCTGAAGCCCTTAGTTCTATTCCACACAGAAAAAGCTGGAAGGGGAGGTGGGGCCAACCTTGATCAAAAAGAGCTCAGGGACAGTGGCCAGGCCCTGAGTTCAAGCCCTAGGGCTGGAAGAACAAATGTTTGTTTTTAGGCTGTTATTTTGCTTTGAAAACAATTTATTCTTTGTGATAAGCAAAACATAGGCCTCTTTCCTGGTCACCAATGGGCCATTTGATGTCCCTTGAGTTTGGGCCAACTCCTTTCAGCCTCTGCCCTACCCTACCCTCAATTTAACCTTCCCTTTGCCCGGCAGATGGAGGCCTGAGAGAAAGCCACTTGGTCACCTACTTCTGGTGGCTGCCAAGGCTTTTGAGAGTCAGTATGTCACATAGAGAGTCATCATCCGCATCAATCTACAGGAGAAAGTGAGGGAGCACTCCTGCCCTGAGCCTGGGAGCTGTGGGCAGATCTGGATGTGGGGCATCTGGGGCAGGACATACTCCTTGAGGGAGTCCACTATGGGGTCGGGAATCTGACCTGTCCTCTGGCAGTTTCCGTGCTGTCTTCAAGTTGCTTCTGAAGCAGTGTTGGGGAGGAGGGTGGGAGGCTCAGCTTGTGCTGGCATCTGGAGACTGCTATCTGTGCCTTCCCTGGCGAGGAGTGACAGCAGCTCCCCAAACACTCTCCTCTTCTCGATCTTCTCCTGGGACAACCAGTGCATGCACTGGGCTTTCTCCCAACACAGCTCATTCAGGACCAACATCTGCTCTTTACACACCATGAGGGACTCCTTGATAGTTTGGATGTGTGCTGACAGCTGGTTGCAGCAATGGTGGAGCTCACCTGCTGGACTCTGGAAGTCCACCTCATCAGGCAGGTCATGGATGAAGCAGATTTTCTTCTCAGATGCCCGTGTCCCTCTTTCCATCCCCAAGCATGCTGTGGTGGCAGCTCATGGGGTTGAGCACCTGTGGCTCCCGCTCAGTCTGACACTGATCTGCTGGGTTGTCCAGGGGGTGTCTGCAGCTGGCCCGCCATTCTTGTGTCAGGAGTTTCCCCCTGTGGATCTCATCCTCCAAGAGCACTCTCAGATCCATTTCACTCTTCGTCTGGGGGACATCTCCATCCTGTGTGATGGTCACATTGGGGGGGGATTCACCTCCTTACCTTTTGCTTCTCCAGGGCTCATGCCTTCCCCTTCCCCAGGGAAAGCTAGGAAGATCAGCTGGGCCTGCAGGCACTCCTCCAGTGATCTGGTGGCTTCCAGTCACTTGAGAGTGTTCTGCCGCTTCCGGGACACCACTTGGTCCCTCCAGTTTGTTGAGCCCTTCACTTGCTTCAGCTGCTCCAGCAGCTGGTTCTGCCTCTCTAAGTGCTGCTGCAGGGCCTCCTTCTCTGCCCACCCTGTGGAGAGCGTCACATGGCAGGGCCAGCTTTTCCTCCGGTTGTCCATCCCACACACATGCACATCGTGGAGTGTCAGGGATCTAATGCCGATCGTAGGCTTTCCCCTCCAGTCTCTGCAGTTGCTCCTGCTGCTCCACATTCTGAAGACGGAAACTGGTTTTCCTGGACCTGGATGTGAAGTTGTTCCTTCAGGTTTTTCAACTCCATCTTCAGTACCTAACGCCCTCCAGCACTTGTTGGAACTTGCATATTCTCTTCTTCATGTTGCTCCTCTATCTACAGCACTTCCAGCTTCTCCTGCAACTCTGTGTTCACTTGCTCCAGGTCATCAAAGTTTCTGGTATTTTCCTCGAGCTGAAGGGTCACATCATTCAGCTGTTTGAAGAACATTTTGGTCTCCTCCTTTGCAACAGTGACAACAGAAGTCGCTATCTCCAGCTCTGCCACACACCACTTGGTAACTTGCAGGCAGCTGTTGAGAGCATCGTGCTCCCTTTCTCTGTCATCAGTGGCCTGCTGCAATTGGGCCAGTGCACATTGTAAATCGCTTTCTGCTGAAACCAACCGCTGTATGGGTGCCTTGTGGATCTCTACCTCCATTTTTGGTGCTGCATGTATCTGGGCTATCTTCTCCCTCTCTTACTCCCATTGACCCTGCGGATCTGTCTTTCCCTGCTTTAGTGGTTGGATCTTTGCAAAGAGTGCCTGGTTTCTTCTTTTCTGTGGTCCAGGGTGGGCACCACATGCAGGTAGCACCTCTGTGGATCCTTGGTGGTATTGGGACCCTTGACACTCTGGACCATGCTGGCTGTGACTGTGTCCAAAGGCTGGGGAGGCCCATGGTTGACATCACTTTTGGCCGGACTCTCCATTCAATCTGGCTCCCCAGTGGTGTTTGTCTTGGGGATCCCTCCCTTTTTCATGTTCTTTGTTTTCTTGAATGTTTCAGGTCTGTCCGGAGGATACTGCTGGTGTTCTTGGGGCACTTTCTTGCCCATATTTCTCTCATTGATTCTTATTGTTTCAGACATCTGAGCAATGGGACAGGAAAGTTGGGCTGGCCACATTCCCAGGCTCTAGGAAATCCTCTATTCTCCCACTCACCAACTAGGACATCATTTCCTACTCTACCTCAAAGTCACCTGGAGTCTCTTGCTCACCACTTAGCCACCTCTACCTTCCTCAACTGCTGGTAGTGTTGTCAACCAACAGAGGGAATCTAGGTGTAACAGGGAAGCATGGAATGTGGGCGTGGCCACTATTCTTGTATCCCATTGGTCAAAAAGAACCATGAAAGAATGGGGGTGTGCCTGGAATCCTGTGATGCAGACAGAATGGACAGAGTCAAGATGACAGCAGCCCCTTTACCAGGAAACTCTGTCAAATCCAGTTGGGGACAAGAGGGAGACCTGCTTTAGCCAGATGGCTGCACAGATTGTTGTGTATGTCTGTTTGTTGCCAGTCCTGGAACTTGAACTCAGGATCTGGGCCCAGTCCATGAGCTGTTCTTGCTCAAGATTAGCCCTCTACCACTGGAGCCACACAGCTCTACTTTTGCTTTGTTGGCATTGAGGTTGGACAGGGGTTTCAAGGACTTTCCTTCCTAGGGTGACTTTGACCATGATCCTCCTATCACAGCCTTGTAAGTATCAAGGAGGACTGGTGAGAGACACTGGTGCCTGGCTAATCATTGTTCGGGATTATGGCTTCCTCAGTAGCCTTCAAGCCTTCAGCAATGCAAGGTGAAGTATCCTTTGGAACTGCATCACTCAGACCAAGATGGCCATAGTGCAAAGGAAGAAAATGTAAAAACGTCATCCCGCCACTTTTTTCTGTGCATTTCCCTCCCTGAACAAGGCCTGAAGTTCTAGGATCCCAGGATAGGCTGTGTTTTCAGCGGCTGCACCCCAGCCTATGGTGATGAAATCTGAGGCATGGTTGCCATGACCTGATGTCAAGACCGTGATTGGCAAAAAAAAAAAAAAAAAAAAAGCTCCCTGGCTTGCAATTCACGCTGTTTCTCCTACCTTTGAATTTGAACTTAAGGCCTGGGTAACTCTGAAGCACGGTGGATGGAGGGGAAGCTCACCATGCTTTAAGACAAGAAAGTAAGGCCTGGTCCCTAGGGCTAAATTCAAGTCCCAGCCCTGGAAACATTCTATTTATATACATTGTAAAGGTATGATTTGTACTTATGTATAAATGTTCAGTCCATGTCCTGTTTGTTGTGGTTATTTATTGCATTTTTGTTTTATTTATTTATTTTCCCTTTTTTTTTTTTTTTTTGGTCGGTCGTGGGGCTTGAACTCTGGGCCTGGGCGCTCTCCCTCAGCTCTTCAGCTCAAGGAGATCGCTCTACCACTTGAGCTACAGCACCACTTCCTGTTTTCTGGTGGTTTATTGGAGATAGGAGTCTCACGGTCTCTCCTGCTCTGGTTGGCTTTGAACCGCGATCCTCAGATCTCAGCCTCCTGAGTAGCTAGGATTACAGGCGTGAGCCACCAGTGGCTGGCTTATTTTCCTTTTTTTATTGTGAAAATATTGTACAGAGGGGTTACAATTACATGGGCAAGATAATGAGTACATTTCTTATCAAGCATTGTAGCCTCCTCCTTTCTTTCCCCTTCCCATCCCTTCCCATCCTCCCCTCCGCCCCCACCCAATTCTCCCCACTCCCCCCTGCCACCCTGCACCAAAGTTGTAAACTTCGTTTTCGACAAAATGACTTGTACATCTCATTGTTGCAATGGGTCCACAAGTATCCTTATTTAAATGAATTGTTTTTCCCCTTCTCCTCCACAAATTATTCCAACATCAAATACAGTAAAAGCAGGGGTTATACTGTGGGGGAGGGTCATTCAAAGCAACAAAGAAATAATCTTATAAATGTATTAGAAACAATCACAAGAAAGAAAAAAACATTTGAGCACATATCTTAGGGTTCATTTCCCTAAATTCACCTTAACTGACTTTTTCTGCTTGACTCAGACATATACAAGATATTGCAAATAACGGAAACCATGGGACCTAGGATTCTTTGGGCCTGGCTTACTTCACTTAATATGATTTTTTCCAAGTCTTTCCATTTGCTAATAAATGGGGCAATGTCATACATTCTGATGGAGGCATAGAATTCCATTGTGTATATATACCACATTTTCTTGAACCATTCATCTCCTGAGGGGCATCTGGGTTGGTTCCATATCTTAGCTATAGTAAATAGTGCTGCAATAAACATAGTTATGCTGGTAGCTTTAGTGTGGTCTTGTTTGTAAACATTTGGGTAAATGCCAAAAAATGGGATTGCTGAGTTATAGGGGGGCACTATGTGGAGTCCTTTGAGGAACCTCCATACTACTTTCCAAAGTGGTTGAACAAGTTTACACTCCCACCAACAATGCAGTAAGGTTCCCTTCTGTCCACATCCCCTCCAGCATCTGTTGTTATTAGAGTTCATGATTCTAGCCATTCTAACTGGGTGAGGTGGTATCTCAATGTTGTTTTGATTTGCATTTCTTCTATGGCTAGGGAGGTTGAGCATTTCTTCATGTGTCTATTGGCCATCCTTCTTTACTCTTCAGAGAAGATTCTCTTTAAGTCTTTTGCCCACTTATTTATTGGGCAATTGTTTCTTTGAGGATTTGTTGTTGGGGGATTTAACTTTTTGAGTTCTAAGTATATTTTAGATATGAGATTTTTTATTGACTCTGATGACACACATTCCATTTATGATATTGATGACAACCCATCACATAGTATCTAGATTTGTAGATGTGTTCTTCATCATGTGTGACACCCAGGACTCTCAGAGAAAGGGAAAACAGATATCACACTCAGCTTCTTACTCCATAATCCAATTGTTGGCAGTGGTGGGATCTGAACTCAGGGCCTGGTAGACCCAATTCAGACCCTGAATGGGTATGTCAACATGGCAACCTCTAGCCAATGAAGCTGCCAGGGAATATCCAGACCCTGAGATTGAGCTGCAGGGGTGGACACAATAGCCATACATGGATAGACAGGTGGTAGAACACCAATAAATATATATTTGTACAGAGTGCCAGAGACATCTACCTAGGATTCAATGACATCAACTACGTTCCTACTAACTCTTAGGTCTTTATTATGCCACCATTGAAGGAATAGTATTCTTTTCATGCTTAATAAACCATTCATTAAGATGAATCATCGTCCTAGGATCATTGCATTTAATTTTGGACTAGACCAATACACGCAGAAACTTCTCATTCAATCATGAGTTTGCTAACATTTCATTGTTATTCCCATGCATAGGAACAAGTATCTTGTGATCTCCCCCCATTGGTAGGTGTCAGGACCAGGATTCAAGCTCAGGGCCTATGTTGCTGCATGGGCCTATGGCTTCCCTGACAGCCCATTAGCCTTCACCAATGCAAGCTGAAGTACCCTTTGCAGCCATGTAATTCAGACCCAGGGTGGTTACCGTGCAAAAGAAAATATTAAAAAATCCATCCTGCGACATTTTTTCTGTCATTTTTCTGTCATTTTTTCCTGTCATTTTTCTGACATTTTTTCCTGCAAAGTTTCAGAACCTATGATCCCTGGATCGGCTACGGGCCCATGGGAGCTCGCCAGTCTGAGGTGATCGAAGCTGAGGCAAAGTTGTCATGAACTGAGTTCAAATCCCATGCTTGGCAATAATAATAATAATAATAACACACCCTGGCTCAGAATTCTCACCATTTTTCTGCCACCTCTGAGATTGCAACTCAGGCCTGGGTAACTTTGTTGCACTGTGGGGGAAGGTGAAGCTCACCATCCTTGAAACTACAAGGTCAGGCCTAGTCCCAGGGCCTGAACTGAAGCCCCAGCACTGGCAAAAATCATATGCTCACCTATGTTACACATAGGATCTCTTTTTACATAGAGATGTGGAATGCATCATGCAGTCAGTGTAGTTATTCTTTTTATTGTGTGTCTTAGTCATGGATGCATTTTGTATTTTATTACATATGATGACCGCTATAACTGTGCTGACATGGATGGCAACTGATTCCCATGAATATAGAGTTGCCTATATAGCACACTGCATCCTAGCTGGCAACTGATTCCCATGAATATAGAGTTGCCTATATAGCATACTGCATCCTAGCTGAGACCCAGGACTTTCACAGGACAGAGAAACAGTTGCAACCATTGGCTTCTCACATCAGAAGTTATCTTTTGGCAGTGCTTACACCGGGACTGGCAGGCCCAATAGGCGAATGAGTCCAGGTAAGCACACCAGCATGTGAACCACTAAGGAGCTAGGTCGCTCCCAGTACCTGAGATTGAGCCCCGTAAGGGGAGGGATAGGGGGGAGCACAATAGTCATCCATTCAAAATCTGAAGGTAGTATGTAAATAAGTACATATTTGTATAGAGTAGGAGAGATGGCGACCAGTGATGGAATCCAATCTACCTTGTGACTAACGATTCTTGGATCATCCTCAATGCCTCCATTTCATGACTGTGATGATTATGGCCATGTTTCATCAACTCTTCATTAAAAAATAATTGACACCCCATGAGTCTTGCCTATCATTTCCTACTCCCATCAAGCAGGAACTACTCATTCAAAGATGAGATCCATCGAATTCCATGACTCTTCTTAGGTCTGCAAATGAGTATCTCAGGATCTCCTGCCATTCCCTCAATGTATGGGGGCTGACTGGGAATCGAACTCGGGGCCTACGTTGCTGGGTCGGCCTCTGGTTCTTCTGATAGCAGGCCATCAACCACAGCAGGTCACCTTCACTCTGCAGGCCACCGTGTTTGGACCCAGCATGGTCAGCATGCAAAGGAAAATAAATGTAAAAGTGCCAGGTGGAACTTCCCACTGCTTTTATTCCCCCTTGTGGCTTTTTTTTCCAGCAAACCCTGGGATCCTAGGGTCCGAGGCCTGTGGTTCCATAGGCTGCAGCCTAGGATGATCAGAGCTGAGGCAGAGTTGCCATGACTTGAGTTCCAGTCCTAGGTCTGGCAAAAAAAAAAAAATTAAAAAATTATGAATGAAGCACTCTAGCTAAGAACTCACACTGTTATACCGCTAGAGCTGGGATTTCAACTCAGGTCTGGGGAACCCCATTGCACTGTGGGAGAAGGGGAAGCTCACCATCCTTTAAGACTAGAATGTCAGGCCTGGTCCAGGGCTTAATTTGAAGCCCAAGCACTGGACAAAATAACAAGCCCACCTCATTAACACATAGGATCTCTATTTACATACAGGTGTAGTATGCATCTTGCATTCGATGTAGTTATCTTTTTTTATTTTGAGTGTTATTCATGGATGTATTGTGCATTTTATTGAGTATGGTGACAGGTGTATCTGTGCTGACATGGATGACAATTATTCCCATGCCTATAGAATTGCCTATATAGCATTCTCCATCCTCGCTGCGGCACAGGACTTTCACAGGACAGGAAAACAGGGAGATCGATAGGCTTCTCACATCAGGGTGAAGCTTTTGGCAGTGCTGGGATTTGAACTCAGGGCCTAGCAGGCCCAATTGGTGAATGGGTCAATTTGAGCACACCAGCCTGTGAACCACTACGGAGCTAGGATGTACCCAGGTCCTGAGACTGAGCACTGGAAGAGGGGATCAATATAGTCATGAATTCATAATTTAAATACAGGATCTATATTATCATACATGGATGGGTGACATCTTGCATTCAGTGTACTCCTTCTCTTTATTTTGTGTCTTATTCATGGATGCAATGTGTATTTTATTGATTATGACGACAGATATAACTGTGCTGACATGGATGGCAACCCATTCCCTTGGGTATAGGGTTGCCTATGTAGTAATCTCCGTCCTCCCTGACACCTAGGTCTTTCTCAGGACAGGAAAACAGATGGATCGATGGGCTTCTCACATCAGGATAGTCTTTTGACAGTGCTGGGATTCAAACTCAGGGCCTAGCAGGCCCAATTGGTGAATGGGTAAAAGTGAGCACACCAGCCTGTGAGCCACTAAGGAGGTAGGCCAGTCCCACGACCTGAGATACAACCCTGGGAGGAGGGGATTTGGGGGGGGGGAATATTCATGCATTTATAAGTGCAAGTTAGTATGCAAAAAAGTACATATTTTTATAGTGTAGAAGAGATGACGACCTGTGATGAAATCTACCTTGTGACTACCAATTCTTGGATCTACCCTGATGCCTCCATTTCATGACTGTGATGATTATGGTCATGCTTCATCAATTCTTCATTAAAAATAATCAATACCCTATCTTGCCTATCATTTCCTACTCACATCAAGCAGGATCTACTCATTAAAGGATGAGATTGATTGCATTCCACGACTCTTCCTAGGTACGGAAACGAATGTCCCAGGATTTCCGACCATTCCCTCATTGTAACAGGGCTGACTGGGATTCGTCCTCGGGGCCTCCATTGTCTGGTTAGCCTATGGCTCCCCCGAAAACCAGCAGGCCTTCAGCCATGCCAGGTCACTTTCATTCTGCAGGCCACCATGTTCAGACCCAGAATGGTCACCATGTAAAGGAAAAGAAACATAAAAGCGCCAGGTGGAACTTCCAGCTGCTTTATTTCCCCTCACGGATTCTTTTTTTCCAGCAAGCCCCAGGGTCCTAGGGTCCGAGGACTGGCTGTGGGTCCAGAGGCTGCAGCCTAGGATGGTCAGAGCTGAAGCAGAGTTGCTACGACTTGAGTTCAAGCCCAGGGTCTAGTAAAAAAAAAAAAAAATTAAAAACCTATGAACGAAGAACCCTAGCTCAGAATTAGTGCCATTTTACTGCGAGAGCAGGGATTTGAACTCAGGTTTTGGTAACTCTGTTGCACTGTGGGGGAAGGTGAAGCTCAACGTCTTTGAAGACTAAAAGGTCAGACCTGGTACTGGGCCTGATTTGAAGCCCCAGCACTGCACAAGCCCACCTCTTTTAAACATAGGATCTCTATTTACATACAGGTGTGGTATGCACCTTGTTTTCAGTGTAGTTAATCTTTTCATTCTGTGTCTTATTCATCTATGTATTGTGTATTTTATTGAGTATAGGATGACATATATAACTGTGCTCACATGGATGACAACCTATTCCCATGGGTATAGATTTGCCTATGCTTTCTAGAGCCTATCTGTAACCCCGGACTTGCATAGCATAGGAAAACATCTGCAAGGTTTGGCATCTCACATTAGGATGAAACTTTTGGCAGTGCCAGAAGTTGAGCTCAGGGCCTAGCAGAACCAACTGCCAAATGGGTCCACATGAGCACACCAGCTTGTGAGCCACTAAGGAGCTAGGCCATACCCAGGACCTGAGATCTAGCCCCGGGGTGGGGGTGGAGCACCATATTCATCCATTCATAAGCTGAAATTAGTATGCTAATAAAGGCCTGTTTGTATAGAGTAGGAGATGTGGAAGCTGTGTTGGATCTTATCTTCCATGTGACTACCGATTCTTGGATCTTTCCCAATGCTTCCTGAATGTAATTATTATTGTCACACTTCATGCAGTCTTAATTAAGATCATGCCTATCATTTCCTATGCAAATCATGCATGAACTTCTCAACTCTTCCGTAGGCCTGAATTCAAGCACCAGTACTGAAAAATATAACATTTATAGACATTTTAACTATTTGAGTTATATCTCTACATTCATATTAAATCGTGTTTGTTGGAGTGATTCATTATATTTTATTATTATTGATTGATTGGTTTAGCATTTATTTTATTATTTTATTATTTATTTTATTACATATGCTCCAATCTATTCGATAGCATATAGCTTTGCATACATAATATATATATTATACCAGATACCCAGCACTTGCACAGAAAAGGAAAACAGGTGTCACACATGGAATCTTACAACAGGAATAAATTTTTGGCAATGATGGGACCTTGACTGAGGGACTAGGAGGCCCAATTCATGAAGGGGTGAGTGTCAGCATGGCAGCATCTAGCCCATGCAGGTGCCAAGTGGATCCCAAGACCTGGGATCGAGTTCCAGGTTTGGCCAAAATAGCAAAAATGTTCTATGCAGATGATGGTATACAAATAAATATAAATTTAGATGTTTACGTACTGCCAGAAATGTCTATTTAGAATTCAATGACACATACTACGCTCCTATGGATTCTCAGGTCTTTAATGAGGACTCCATTTAATCAATAGTATTCTTTTAGTGCATAATAAACTACGAATTAAAATCAGTCCGTGTCCTGTGATTATTGGGTCTAATTTTCTGCTAGACTGACTGATGAACTACTCATCGAACCATGACATTGTTCACATTCCTCTGGTGCTCCTATGGATAGGCAATAGTTTCTTAGGCTCCCTAGCCCTTTGTAAGTGGCGTGACCAGGATTCAAACTCAGGACCTAGGTGGCCAGGTTGGCCTATGGCTTCACTGCCAGCCTGCCAGCCTTCAGCAGTGCCAGGTGATCTACAAGTTGCAGCTGTGACATTTGGACCCGGGATGGTCACCATGCAAGGAAGGAAAACCAAGAAACCGCCAACCATCCACAGATCGTGGGTTTTTTTTCGGTGCTGTTTTCATTTTGTTTTCCTGTCATCCTCCAAGGCATACCATCCCATGATCACCTGTGGGTCCAGAGGCTGCACTATCCCAGCCTAGGGTGATGGAAGCTGAGGCAGTGTTGCCACAACCTCAGTTCAAGCCCCATGATTAGCAATCAATCAATCAATCAATCAATCAAAAAAATTTTTAAATATTAAAAATAGCCAGGCGCCGGTGGCTCACACATGTAATACTAGCTACTCAAGAGGCTGAGGATTGTGGTTCAAATCCAACCCACGCTGGAAAGCCCATGAGACTCTGATCTCCAATAAAGCACTAGGAAACCAGAAGTGGTGCTGTGGCTCAAGCGGTAGTGCGCTCGCCTTGAGCTGAAGAGTGCCGGGACAGCGCCCAAGGCCAGAGCTCCCCAGCTTGGTATTCATACCTTCTTTTTTTCCTGTAAGGCCTGCGATTTGAATTCAGAGTCTGGGTAACTCTAATGCACTGTGGGGGACCGGGAAACTCACCGTCTTTGAAGACAAGCAATTCAGTCCTGTTCTCTATGCCTGAATTCAATCCCCAGCCCTGTTAAAGTAATATTCATCCACATTTGAAATAATGAGTAATATCTGCATACTTATGTTTACCGCATATTATTTTACTGTGTGTTTATTTTATTTTTTGCACTATTCATTCATTCATTATTTATATTGACTATTATTACACTTATAACATGTATTGAATTGATTACATACATCTTATGAGAACTACACAGATTAGCATATGTATTATATATCTTACTTCAGAGCCAGGATATTCACAGAAATTCTATAGTAGATGATCCCATGCTTAGAAAAACAGAAAGAATACACCAACCAAAGTCGAATTCATCCCTAGGCACCCCAGTGGCTCACATCTGTAATCCCAGCTACTCAACAGGTGAGAACTGGAAGTTGAAGTTTCAAAGCCAATACAGGCAGAAAAGCCTGAGAGATGACATCTCCAATTAACTGAAAAAGCCAGGCTACAGGTATGGCTGAAGTGGTAGAAAATCAGCTATGAACAATCAAGCCAAGAAAGATCAAGCTGAATTCAATTGCGGAGAGAGTGGGGTAGGGGAAGAAAGCAGAGAGAAATCGTCCAAAAACAGAGAACAAAACAACAGTACACACATCCCATCTAATTTATGGTACCACCAAACTGAAAATAAAAAATCAAGCTTGTGCAGTTGTATAACTTTACATGAGCACATATGCTTTAGGTACACTTCAAAGCTATGTTTTAATAATATATATGTAGATATATTAAAATATATATGTATATCTTTAAATAAACTAAGAAACCAGCCAATGAATAAATACTTCTGAATTAGTGCCTTAACCATGGCATTATAAATTATTTATATTAAAAGTGTATTCCAAGTTTTTTTCCTCAGAATCAATCTTTAAGAAGTTTGTTCATGCGCCGGGCTACAGTGGCTCACGCCTATAGTCCTAGCTACTTAGGAGGCTGAGATCTGAGGATGGCGGTTCAAAGCCAGCCTGGGCAGGAAAGTCCTTGAGACCCTTATCTCCAATAAACCGATAACGGCACTGTGGCTCAAGTGGTAGAGCACTTGCCATGAGTTGAAGAGCTGAAGGTGGGCAGCCAAGCCCAGAGTTCATGCCCCACCACCGACAAAAAAAAAAAAAAAGAAAGAAGTTTGTTCATACAGATCATAAAATTCTAACTTTCTGAGCATTAGGAAACTTGCATTCCTTTTCTTCCAGGGTCTTATGCTCTTTAGGCAAGTACTCCACTACTGAGCTACATCCCAGTCCCAATGTTTTTGTTTTTCATTTTACAGTTCACTTTATTCCCAAAATGCTTACAAGTACCTACTGTCCTCACAGAAGTGAGTTTTTATTCAGAAACCCAACCTTTTGTGGTATGAGAACTCTCCTAGTGTATTTTGTGGTAGGCACTGAGGAAGACTGACATGATGCAATTGCAGAGAGTGTATAGTTATAGAAATAACTGTAAATAGAAATAACATCAACTGTCCCTCTAGGGAGGAATGATGTACTCATTTTCATTCTCACTCTTCATGGCAGATGGTCAAAATGGAAACACCAATGTGCTATGCTGAAATGTAAACGTTTAAACACCTTTTTGAAAAACTCTCATGTTATAAAATCAAAATGTGGCAAATAAAGGCCATGTGAACTTTAAAAAATATGAAAAATGCTAATGAAGCTCCCTGCCTTGGAATGTGTGCTATTTTTTGTGTGCCAGGCCTAGGATTTGAACTCGGGCTCTGGGTACTCTTGCACTCTGGGTGAAGGGGAAGGTCTCTATGCTTGAAGATCAGAAAGTCAGGCCTCTTCCCTAGGCCTCAATTCAGGCCTCAACCCGGGAAAACGAAGTCCTTACATGTATTTTAAAGATAGGATTGAACTTCCAGACAGGTGTTCAGTCTATATCATGTTTGGTGTGGTTATTCATTGTACTTTTTGTTTTATTCATTTATTTACCATTTATTTTGTTGACTGTGATGACACCTAACCATGTATTACATTGTTTACACTCTATCACATAGCATTTAGATTTGTAGACTTGTTCTCCATCATGCCTGATACCCAGCACTGTCACAGAAAAGGAAATCAGGTGTCACACTTAGCTTCTTACTCCAGGAGGAAATTTTTGGCAGGCTCTGAGATCAAGCCCCAGGGGTGGCCAAAATAGCCATACATGGATAGGCAGGTGGTAGTACACCAATAAATACATATTAGTACAGAGTGCCAGAGCCGTGTATCTAGTATTCAATGATATCTGCTACATTCCTACCAAGTCTTAGGTAGTTATTATGCCTCCTTTGAAGGAATACTATTCTTTTCATGCCTAATTAACCATTAGTTAAGTTCAATCAGCATCCTAGGATTATTGTGTCTGATTTGAGTCCAGACTGCTGCACGAACTATTCAATCATGAGTTGGATAACATTCCATCGGAATTTCTATGCACAGGCAGGAGTCTCTTGGGATCTCCTGCCATTGGTAGGTGTCAGGACCAGGATTTGAACTCAGAGACTGTGTTGCGGGGTTGGCCTATGGCTTTCCTGACAGTCTGCCAGCCTTGAGCAATGACAGGTCACCTGTGTGTGGCATCCATGTCATTCAGACCTAGGATGGTCACCGTGCAAGGAACCAAAGCCAAGAAACCGCCTACCATGTTCGGCTCGTGGCTTGTTTTAGTGTCATTTTCATTTTGTTTTCCTGTCAGACCTCGGGTCTTAGGATTCCAGGATCGGCTTTCGTTCTGGAGGCTGCACCCCAGGCTAATGTGATGGAAGCTGAGACAGAGCTGTCACGATCTGAGTTCAAGCCACGTGCATGGCCATAAACAAACAAAAAAATTAAGTTAAAAAATTAAAACAAGTAGTTCCGGGAAGATGGCGGAGGAGAAGCTGGAATCTGAACAAGCTCTCGCATAGAAAGCAGTTTCAGAGTTCCAGTGAACAGTCCTAAGCCAGAGAATCACACCAAGTGTGCCATCACAGGACAGAGAGTTAGTCAAGAGAGGGGAAGCCAAGCAGACACATCTGAGCGCCTGCCAGCAGCCGCGGCGGCGGCGGCAGGGTCGCAGCGGCTACCGCAGCTGCGGCCATACCTGAGCGCTCACACAGAGAGTCCGGGACGAAGGAGCCAGACGCAGAGGGCGAGAGGATTCTACTCAACACCAGCAAGAACCGACAAGGAGCGGACAACTTCATCCTGCACTTTGCAGACCAGAGACGACCCAGGATCCAAGACTCGGCGTGAGTAGCCCCACTTCCTCACTCCTTCTCAGGGAGCAGAGGAGGGAAGGCCACCCCTCCCCCCCCAGCACCGGTGATCTCCATCTTGGATACCGACAAAGCTCAGAGGAGCTGCTAGCTCCAACTCAGGCCTTGGAATAAAACGAGTCATTTAACAGGTCACAAGAACTTAACGGCGAAGTGACCTGCCAGACTCAGCTCCATCCAGGGAAAAGTCACCCAGCTCAGGCACCAGCCATTGGAGTGGCTTTCCTCACTGGGTAACCAGAGCCAGAGGCTGCCCCTCCCTCTAGCAGCCTCCACAATCAATTGAAAAACAGAAACCCTGAGAATGGCTCCAGGGTGGGCTCTGTGAATTTTTCACAAAATAGCCCCAGGGAAAAGCTACTGTTTGTTGAAAGGCCTCAACTCTACCAGAACCTAGCCTCATCACCCCTCTTTTGTGATTCTCAAAGCAGATCACCCTCCCATTAAACTAACCTGGGAGGGGGATCTCAAAATCTTGGGTAAAGCAGAGCATTTTTCTGCCTGTTCGAACAAACTGACTTAAGAAACCAATCAAGCCACAGGACCTCAAGCTGACCAGAGACTCCAACAAGAGGCTGGTTACAGACAAAAGGGAGATACAGGATTCTTCCCACCCCTCCCAAAAAAAAAAAAAAAAAAAAAAAAATCAAAGAACTTTTTTTTTTTCTTCTTTTCTTTTTTTTTTTTTTTTTTTTTTTTTTTTTGGTACCTTATATATATAAAATTTTTTTTTCCTTTTCTAAAACTTTTATTAATCTTTAATTTTTGCCTTTTTTGAAAAAATAATTGTTTTCCAGTAACTTTTTTTTCCTCTTATAATTTTTATTTTAGGAATACGTGAATGTACGTTTTCCTTTCTTTTCTTGTCTTCTCTCTTTTTATTTCTTTCTTTCTTAATTATCTTTTTGTTTTTTGTCTAGCTCTACTGAACTTCTGATCTTTTTTTTTCTCCCTTTCTTATCCTTTTCACCTTTTCCTTTCTTTTGTTCTTCTGTATGTGCCCTAACTCTTGTCCTGCACATCCTGATAAACCCATAGTTAACTAGTAGACCCTATCCCCCATTGTGTACACACTTAATCCACAAATTTATTACTCAATCCAAAACCTCTGAGACTTAAATTCCTTAATAGCAGTACTACCTCTTTATACCTATATAATATTTTAAGCATTTTTTAAGTTTTCCACATCTCCTCTATCTCCCTCCTGTTTTCTCATTATATTCACATTCCTCTCTAAATAGATGGTCTTTCAATCTCCATAACTATATTAATTTTTACGTTTCTAATTTTTTTTCTGGTCTCTTTTCATTTCCCTTTACCTTTCTTCTTTTTCTCTCCCTCTCTACTTGCATCCTACCCAACCTATTTCCTGCATTGAGATTAGGACATAGTTAACTCTCCCTGTGCCTCCCCACACCAATCTATTCCTAATTTTTACCCACATCTCTCCCTAACCCTAAAAATTTCTGGTTTCCCAAATTCTTCTCTGCGGTTCGAAGCCCATTAACATATAGTTGTTTGATGTTGAATAGATGTATCTGTTGAACTAGATTGTATCTGTAGACTATTGACTGTATAAATGCAAACGTTGGTTGATGGTTGCCTTAAGATAGTGTTCTAGCACAAAACTGGTGCTATTTTCATCTCAAATGGGCAGAGTAAGCCGAAAAAACACAAGAAAAATGGCAAATCCAGGTATCTCAATTCCCAATCTTGATAATCAGGGGTCAGATCAGATAATGAACAATCCAGAGGAGAGTTCCCAAATAGCTCTACAAACACTGGTGGCAAACATGATAAATGAGAAGTTTGACAACTTACAAAGGACTCTGTATGAGCGTGATAGGGAGAGAGAGGAGGCATCCCAAAAGTTTATGCAGGAATATCATAAGCGTGAGGAAGCTACTCAAAAAATGATACAGGATTTGCGTGAACAACTTGAGAATACTCAAAGAGAAAGGGAGGAATGGCGTGAGCAGGCTGAGAACACTCAAAGAGAACTGCAGGAATCCCAGGAACGGGAGGAAAGAGAACTGCAGGAATCCCACAAACGGGAGGAAGCTAATCAAAGAGTAATTCAGGAATTGAGAGACCAGGTAGAGAACACACAAAGATCAGTAAAGGCATTCATGGAATCCATTAACAAAGAGCTGAAGGAAGTCAGGGAGACCACAAAGGGAATGCTGAATGGAACCCAACAGAAGGAATGGGAGTCCAAAGAAATCATAACCAATCAACTAAGTGATTTGAGAACAAACACTGAACACCAAATTAAGGAAGTAAAGAAATTCATACAAGACCTAAAACAGAGCTTCAACAAAGAACTTGAAGCCATCAAAGCTGACCAATTAGAAGGAAAAGAGATAAAAAACAAAGTAGAGAGTCTTGACAGCAGGTTAGACCATGCAGAAGATCGAATCTCAGGGATTGAAGACAGCCTAGATATTATAGAGAAAGAACATACAACCATCCAAGACAAGTCCAAGAAGTATGATAGATCTATTCAACACCTAGAAGACACCATCAGAAGGCCTAATCTAAGGATAATGGGTGTAGAGGAGCACCTAGAAACAGAAGTTAATGGTCTAGGAAATTTGTTTAACAGGATCCTAGCAGAGAACTTCCCAAACATACAAAAAGATAGGCCTATTCAGATACAAGAAGCTTTTAGAACCCCAAATAGACCAGACCAGAATAGGACATCCCACCGTCACATTATAATCCACACAGGATCAACTCAGACCAAGGAAAAGATCCTTAAAGCTGTCAAGGAGAAAAGGTTAATCACCTATAAAGGGAAACCAATTAGAATCACCTCAGATTTCTCAGCAGAGACAATCAAAGCAAGAAGAGCCTGGAATGATGTATGCCATGCCCTAAAAACAAACAACTATCAACCAAGAATACTGTACCCAGCTAAACTCTCCTTCATAACTGAAGGCCAAATAAAAACCTTCCATAGCAAAGAAAAATTGAAACAATACATCTCCACCAAACCAGCCCTACAAAAGATTCTTAAAGATGTCCTACACATAGAAAACCAACAAGACCGCAACAAAGGCCAAGAAACTGCACCCAAACTGAGAATCCAAGAACCATAGGAAGAACCTAGTTTTCGCAGCCCCCAAGAAGGTGGATAACATGGCAGGAACTCCCAAATACCTCTCAGTCCTATCTCTTAATGTTAACGGACTGAACTCTCCAATTAAGCGACATAGACTGTCTAGTTGGATTAAAAAACAAGACCCTTCTATCTGCTGCCTGCAGGAGTCACATCTTGCCCGTAAAAACAAACACATTTTCAATGTTAAAGGCTGGAACAAAATCTACCAAGCAAACGGCCCCCATAAACAGGCGGGAGTTGCAATCCTAATATCAGATAAAATAGACTTCAAATTAAAATTCGTGAGAAGAGATAAAGAAGGTCGCTACATACTAATTAAAGGATCTCTCCTTCAGGAGGATATTACAATTCTAAATATCTATTCGCCAAACAATGGAGCACCCAAATTTATCAAAGAAACACTACTTTCCCTCAAATCCCATATAGATCCAAAGACATTAATTGTTGGGGATTTTAACACACCACTCTCCCCACTAGATAGATCAACTCGGCAAAAACTCAACAGAGAAACCGCAGATCTAAACAGCTGCATAGATCAACTAGACTTAACAGACATCTACCGAACATTTCACCCAGCAGCATCAGAATACACGTTTTTCTCAGCAGCACATGGAACGTTTTCTAAAATAGACCACATTTTAGGCCACAAAGCAAACTTGTCTAAATTCAGAAACATTGAAGTTATACCTTGCATTCTCTCTGACCACAAGGGAATAAAATTAGAACTCAACACCAAAAGCCACCAAAGAAAGTCCAGTATCACATGGAGGCTGAACAACACACTGCTGAATCAAGATTGCGTCATGGAAGAGATTAGAAAGGAAATTCAAATGTTCATGCTATTCAACAAAAATGAACACACAAATTACCAGCTCCTCTGGGACACAGCAAAGGCAGTACTCAGAGGCAAGTTTATAGCTCTGAGCTCCCATATCAACAAATTGGAGAAATCTGAAACTAGCAATTTAATGACACATCTAAACCTCCTTGAAAAAGAGCAGCAAGATAAACCCCAATCCAGTAGACGGAAAGAAATAATCAAAATTAAATCAGAATTAAATGAATTAGAATCCAAAAAAACTATAGAAAGAATCAACAAAACAAAGAGTTGGTTCTTCGAAAAACTTAACAAAATTGACAGACCCTTAGCAAATCTTATCAGAAAAAGAAGAGAACACACCCAAATTAATAAACTCAGAGATGAAAATGGAAACATCACCACGGAAACAACCAAGATTCAGAACATTATAAGGGAATACTTCTCAAAACTTTATGCTAATAAGTTTGAGAACTTGACAGAAATGGACCTTTTCCTAGCAAATATTGACATGCCAAAACTAAACCAAGATGAGTTAAACCAGCTTAACAGGCCCATATCAAGCATTGAAATAGAAACAGCAATAAGAGACCTCCCAGCTAAGAAAAGTCCAGGACCAGATGGTTTTACAGCGGAATTTTACAAGGCCTTCAAAGCAGAGCTCACAACAATTCTCCTCCAACTCTTCAATGAAATTGAAAGAGAAAGCTCACTACCGAACACATTCTATGAAGCCATCATAACCCTCATCCCAAAACCAGGCAGGGACTCATCAAAGAAAGAGAACTATAGACCCATTTCTTTGATGAACATTGATGCAAAACTTCTCAACAAAATTTTGGCCAATCGACTTCAACAATTCATCCAAAAAATCATACACCACGATCAAACAGGATTCATTTCAGGGATGCAAAGCTGGTTCAATATACGCAAATCAATTAATATTATTCATCACATCAACAGGAGCAAGAATAAGAACCACATGGTTATCTCAATAGATGCAGAAAAAGCATTCGACAAGATCCAACACCCCTTTATGATGAAGGTTTTGGAAAAATTAGGAATCCATGGAACATTCCTCAATACGATAAAGGCTGTATATGACAAACCTACAGCCAGCATTATACTCAATGGTGAAAAACTAAAGCCATTTCCTCTTAACTCAGGAACAAGACAAGGATGCCCACTCTCTCCACTTCTCTTCAATCTAGTATTAGAATGCCTAGCTACAGCAATAAGACAAGATGCAGACATAAAGGGGATCCAAATAGGGAAAGAAGAAATAAAACTCTCCCTCTTTGCAGATGACATGATCTTGTATTTAAAGAATCCCATAGACTCCACTCCCAAATTACTCAAGCTGATTCAAAACTTCGGCAAAGTAGCAGGTTATAAAATTAACCCCCAAAAATCAATGGCTTTTCTGTATGCCAACAATGAGAAAAGTGTGGCTGAAATTAGGAAAGCAACTCCATTTGTAATAGCCCCACAAAAAATAAAATACCTAGGAATTAACTTAACTAAAGAAGTGAAGGACCTCTATGATGAAAACTTTAAAATCTTGAAAAAGGAAATCAACACAGAACTTAAAAAATGGCAAAACCTCACATGCTCCTGGATTGGAAAGATTAACATCGTGAAAATGGCAATACTTCCCAAGGCTATCTACAAATTCAACGCAATACCTATCAAAATTCCACCCTCATTCTTCAAGGAAATAGAAGAGGCAATCCAAAAATTCATATGGAACAATAAAAGACCCCGAATAGCAAAAACGCTCCTGAATGGAAAGAACACTGCTGGAGGAATATCAATACCAAACTTCAAACTCTACTATAAAGCCATAGTAATCAAAACAGCTTGGTATTGGCATAAGAACAGACCTCAGGACCAATGGAATAGAATTGAAAACCCAGAAATGAACCCACAGACCTATAGCCATCTAATCTTCGATAAGGGAGCTAAAACAATAGAATGGAAGAAAGACAACCTCTTCAGTAAATGGTGCTGGCAAAATTGGTTAACTACATGTAGAAAACTTAAGCTAGATCCTTATATATCACCCTGCACCAGAATCAACTCCAAATGGATCAAAGACCTTGAACTCAAAGCAGACACTCTGAAAACATTACAGGATGGAATAGGAGAAACCCTAGGTCTCCTTGGCTCAGGCCGAAATTTTCTGAATAGAGACCTGGAAACACAACAAATCAAAGAAAGGTTGGACAAATGGGATTGCATAAAGTTGCAGAGCTTCTGCAGGGCAAATGACATAGCTAGCAAGATCAATAGAAAGCCCACGGATTGGGAGAAGATCTTTACTAGCCATACAACGGACAAGGGTCTCATATCTAAAATATACTTGGAACTCAAAAAATTAAACCCCCCAACAACAAATCCTCAAAGAAACAACTGCCCAATAAATAAGTGGGCGAAAGACTTAAAGAGAAACTTCTCTGAAGAAGAAAGAAGGATGGCCAATAGACACATGAAGAAATGTTCAACATCCCTAGCCATAAAAGAAATGCAAATCAAAACAACATTGAGATATCACCTCACTCCAGTGAGAACGGCAAAAATCAAGAACTCTAACAACAACAGATGCTGGAGGGGATGTGGACAGAAAGGAACCTTAATTCATTGTTGGTGGGAATGTAAACTTGTTCAACCACTTTGGAAAGCAGTATGGAGGTTCCTCAAAAGACTCCACATAGAGCTCCCCTATGACCCAGCAATCCCACTTTTGGGCATTTACCCTAATGTTTACAAACAAGACCACACTAAAGCTACCAGCACAACTATGTTTATTGCAGCATTATTTACCATAGCTAAGATATGGAACCAACCCAGATGCCCCTCAGTAGATGAATGGATCAAGAAAATGTGGTATATATACACAATGGAATTCTATGCCTCCATCAGAAAGAATGACATTGCCCCATTTGTTAGGAAATGGAAAAACTTGGAAAAAATTATATTAAGTGAAGTAAGCCAGGCCCAAAGAAACGTAGGTCCCATGGTTTCCCTTATTTGTAATATCTAGTATATGTATGAGTCAAGCGGAAAAGGTCAGATAATGTGATGTCAGGAAAATGAACCCTTAGATGTGTATTTTAATGTTTTTTTCTTTCATGCATGTGTTTCTAACACATTTATAAGATTATCTCTTTGTTGCTTTGTATGTCCCTCCCCCATAGTATAACCCTTGCTTTCACTATATTTGATGTCAGTATAACTTGTGGAGGAGATGGGGAAAAACCAGTTGTTTAAGGATACAGGTGGACCTGTTGCAACAATGAGAAGTACAAGTTGTCATGTCCAAAACGAACTTTACAATGTTGGTGGGGGGGGGGGGGCTGGGGGGAGGGAGGAAGGAGAAGGATTGGGATTAGGGGGGGAGGGGGGAGGCTGGGAAGGGATGTGAAGGATAAACAAAGGAGGAGGCTGCAATGCTTGGTAAGAAATGTACACATTATCCTGCCCATGTAACTGTAACTCCTCTGTACAGTATGTTCACAAATAAAATAAAATTAAATTAAAAAAAAAAAAAAAAAAAAAAAGAATGTCAGCGAGACTCAGAGAAAAGGTCCGGCCTGGAGGGCAGGCCGGGGACACAGTCAGATTGCTGAAGATTCCTCGCACAGTTTGACGCCAGAGACACACTCAGATTGCTGAAGATTCCTCGCACAGTTTGACGGGACTCGCTTCTGCTCTTCTTGGAAAAGGAAGAAAAAAAGAACATAGGAATTCTGCACGGGGAGTATGGGATGCCAAAGACTCCTGCCCTTCCCCCGCCAGCTCACCCTCCCCAGCTCACCCTCCGCGACCCCCCTGTCCATGGCAGTAGCCGCTGCTTCACCACATTCGTTGCCTGCATCCGGAAGGCAGAAGCTCCTTCCTCACGCACTGCCCTTCCGCCCCAAGCCTAGTCACAGCTTTGCTGCATTTCACTGGCTATGATTTGTGATGACCCAGTTGCAAAGGAGGCTTAGAAAGGGACAGTTTGGTCTCTTAGACTCCATAGTGGAGGGGAACAAAGGAAGGGAAGTGAGAACAGATATATTGGTGCCTTTTCCTGGACATTTCTGTATCCGGATAGACAGCCCGAGCTACTTCTGCACTTACACAGTCACAGTCTGCTTGTTTAATTGGTTGACGGTGTGGGCTAGAGCCAGCTAGCATTCTAGATATTAGGAACCCATCCACCAGGGTTGAAGTATCATACCAAAAGGGCAGAAATGGCAGAAACGGAGGTACTGATACTTTAGCCACGTTCGTTCACCTATGATGACGACAGATGTTTTGATAATCATCATGACAAGTGTCAGAAATATTTTTAACTGGAAGAAATCACAGCATATTAATTATCGTCGTGACTATCACAGCTGAACTCAAAGCACAGCATATTAATTATCATAGTGACTATCACAGCTGAACTCAAAGCACAGCAAGAGATGGGTGAGCTGGCTGAAAGTATTGTAGAGAAGGCTTGTAGTCTTACAATAAGCGAAATTTAAAGGCCCAGCCTCCGGGGCTGCCGCCCGAAGCTTCTCCTCTCCCGGTCTCGGGCTGACCACTCCTCTGGAGGCCGGAGAAGAACCAGCCCCATTCTTGGCTTCTCAACTTCTGCGTGTCAGATCATGATAAGATCGCCTGGACTGCACTTTTCAATACAGAACTCAGTCACATGCAACGAAGGGACATTAAAATGTGGCTCAACAATGCTAAAATCCTATGAACGATATATCTTAATAATTGCTTGTGTGTGTGGAGTGAACAGTTAAGCCGGTCTGTTGGATCTTTTGAGTCAAAATACAATATCAAAATTAAAAAAAAAAAAAAAAAAAAAATTAAAACAATTTAAAAATTAAAAAAACAATTATTTATCTCCCTGTTTTGCAATTTGTGCCATTTTTTCTGCCTGGTCTGGGATTTGAACTCAAGGTCTGGGTAAATAGGTGGCACTGTCGGGCTAGGGGAATCCAACATACTTGAAGTCAAGAAAGTCAGGCCTGTTCCTAGGCCTGAATTCAAGCCTCAGTCCTGCAAAACATACTCCTTATATACATTTTATTTACATTTTAAAGACAGGATTTATACTTCCATATAGTCAGACAATATCATGTTTGGTATGGTTATTCATTTCATTGCTTGTTTTATTCATTTATTTACCATTTATTTTATTGACTCTTTTGACACCTATACCGTTTATTACATTGTTTACTTGCTATCACATAGCATCTAGATTTGTAGATGTGTTCACTATCATGCCTGACACCCAGGACTCTCCCAGAAAAGGAAAACATGGGTCACACTCGGCTTCTTACTCCAAGATTAAATTTTTGGCAGTGCTGGGATCCGAACTCGGGGCCTAGCAGGCCCAATTCATGAATGGGTAAGGTTGAGCACGGCAGGCTCTCACCAATGAAGCTGTGAAGTGGTTCCCAGGCACTGAGATGGAGCCCCAGGTTTGGCCAAAACAGTGATACATGGATTGGCAGATGGTGGTATACAATTAATACATATTGATAGAGTGCCAGAGCCATCTATCTGACTGAATGATGCCTACTATATTCCTACCAACTCTTAGGTATTTATTATACTGCCTTTGAAGTAATATTATTCTTTTCATGCTTAATAAACTATCAATTAAAATCAATCCGCATCCTAGGATTATTACATCCACTTTTAGACCCGACTGATGCACGAACTACTCTTTCAATCAGTATTCCTATGCATAATAATGAGTCTCTTGTGAGGTCCTGCCATTGGTAGGTGTCAGGACTTAGCTTTTTAACCCAGTGCCTATGTTGACAGGTTCTTGTATGGCTTCCCGGATGGCCCACCAGCCTTCAGGAATAGCAGTTCAGCTCCACTTTGCAGCCATGCCATTCAGATTCAGGATGGTCACCCTGCAAAGAAAAAAATAACATAAAACTCCCAGTCCTCTGCAGCTCGCCACTTTTTGTGCTGTCCCAGTTTTTTTTTTTTCTTCCTGCAAGCCCTCGGGGCCTAGGATCCCAGGATCAACTATGGGTGAGAGGCTGCAGTCTAGTCTAAGGCAATCAGAGCTGAGGTAGAGTTGTCACGACCTGAGTTCAAGCTCCATGGCTGGCAACAAAAAAGAATAAGTAAAAAAATTAATTAATTATTTAACTAAGTTGAAAAAAATCCCCCTGGTTTGGAATTTCTGCCAGTTTTCTTTCCTAGCCTGGGATTTGAACTCAGGATCTTGGAAAACCTGTAGCAATGTGAGGGAAGGCGCAGAGTTTCTACTACTTGAGTTCAAATCATGTGCCTAGCCAAAAACAAAAAATTAAGTCACTGACCTCACCTGGGGGTTGGGGGGGTAGCTGTGGAGGTGGGCAGGAAGGGATGGCAAGGGGAAAACAAAGGAAGAGGCAACAATGCTCAATAGTAAATGTACTCATTACTTTGCTCATGTAACTGTAATCCCTCTATCCAATATTTTTACAACAAAAAAATGTACAAAAAAGGAAACAATTTAGACCTCAGAGAAGCACTTTGCAGGTAAGTGAATGATGTCTGAATAGCTATACAAATTTATACACTGCTGCTTTTAAAATATTCAGTTTGGAACTGAATAAACATAATTGCATCTATTAAAAATAATTGTCATTGTCTTGGAACTTGGGTTAATATTTCTGCCACTGCTGGGATTTGATCTCACCATCCAGGTAGCTCTTTTGCAACGTAGGTGAAGGGGAAGCTCACTGTCCTTGAGGAAAAGAAATTCAGGGTACAGTTCCCAGATTCTGAATTAAGTCCCTATAATGGAAAATAATATTTATGTACATGTGTAATATATGTTATGTATTGCATGTGTATGTTTATTACAAACTATGGTTTTTATTATTGATTTTGTATTTCTGTATTTCCAAATTTTATCATTTACTTATTGTTTATTGTATTAGTATTATTATACACATAATATTTATTACATTTTGCACATCTATTATAAAATTATACACAATAATTTAGGACACTGACTCATTTTTCATTAATACTTTATTAAGTGTTGAAACATGATACATAATTAAATGGAGGCATTTGTCACAGCCTTCACATGTTTAGAGTCTATTCCAAATATGAGCTGTGTCTTGTTTATCTTTAACACCTTCTTATAGGGATTTCTTTAGATGATTTATACTCAGAAGCCTTTCCTTCAAGATAGGCAAGTTGAGGGATAATTGTAAGGGTGGGACTGGGAATGTGGCTTAGTGGTAGAGAGCTTGCTCAGCATGCATTTATGCCAGGGTTTGAATCCTCAGTGCCACATACTCAGAAAAAGCCAGAAGCTGTGGAGTGCTCAAGAGGTAGAGCACTAGCCTTGAGAAAAAGAAGCACAGAGACAGTACCCAGGCTCTAAGTTCAAGCCCCAGCACTGGCAAAAACAATAGGCCAGATGCCAGTGGCTCACACCTGGAACCCTATCTTCTCAGGAGGCTGAGATCTGAAGACCACAGTTCAAAGACAGCCTAGGCAAGGAAAGCCTGTTAGACTCTTATCACCAATGAACCACCAAAAGACCCCATGTGGTGCTGTGGCTCAAGTGGTAGAGTGTTTGCCTTGAGATGAAGGGCTCAGGGACAGTGCCCATGCTTGAGTTTGAGACACACAATGGGAAAAAGTGAGGGTTAATCAAAGTACTTTTCCTATTTGCTAATTAGGAGAACATTCTCTGGAAAATGAACGTTGATGTACACCAGAATTGGAGTCAGAGCTCAAGGTTCAAGTGTAGCAGATCCATATGCTCAGCCTCTCAGACTCTTGCTTTATAACCTTGTGTCCTGCAGGGTTCTGAAAGGTCCATTGTTGAAAGGCTTAATATATTCCCCAAGCCCTTCGTGATAAGCAGTTGACTTGTATTGTCAATGTCATTACACTTCTGACCTAGCAGAGTACCAGTAGCTAAGGCCCATCCCCTAGCTCAGGATGCTGAGGTCTGAGGATCACAGGGTGAAGCCAGCCAGGGCAGGAATGTCTATGACACTCTGACTTCCACTTCTGAAAGGGCAGATGTTCAAGAGCTTCCTGGGTTTCCCATGGTGATGAAAAGTTACCTGTACTTGAGTTGAACTCAAGGCCTGGGCACTGTCTCTAGCACTCTACTACTTGAGCCACAGTACCAATTCTGGCTTTTTCTGTGCATGTGCTACAGAGTGATCAAACTCAGGGATTCTTGCATGCCAGGCAAGCACTCTCTCACTAATCCACATTCCCAGCCCTCTCATCTTTTTCTTAATGGTAGATTCTACATAAGTATGCTACCATTTTACATCCCCCAAGTTTAATTTTCTTAATACAGGTTATTTCAAAAACCCTAATCTTCTCTTCCCCTGCCTGATTTGTGACTGCTCCTGCCTTGGCCTCATAATAATATGTAAATAAAGGCTGCTGAGATCTTAAGTGTGCACCATATGAGGACACAGGCCTGGAACTCTGGAAGAGAAAAGCCATGGGACTGAAAAGAAAAGAATGATGCAGTATGTGCAACAAGATTATCTGAAAAATAAATCTGTACATAAAAGGAGAAGAATTGCATACAATCTGTTTGCACTCAGGGAGGTAATATACACACATAAGTAGGTAGGACACTCATACATAAACTTGGCCTTCTCGTTTTGAATTTTTTTGGTGGCCATCCCAGGGCTTAAACCAGGGCCCTATGTATTCCTCAGCTGTTTTGCTCAAGGCTGAGACTCTACCACTGCCACAGCTCCACTTCCAGCCATCTGGTTAATTGGACATAAGCACCTGTCAGGCTTTCCTGCCTGGTCAGGCTTGTATCTCCTGTTCGGCTTTCTTTCTCAAAGCTGGAGCTCTACCCTCTGGGCCACTGATTCACTTATGGTTTTCTGGTGGTTTATTGGAAATAAGAGTCTTGCAGACTTTCCTGCTTGGGCTGGCTTTGAACAGAGATCTCCTGAGGAGACTTCAAATGGTTTTCCTCAGAGATTCGCTGAGGATCTGCTCCACACAAACCCTTAATCTAAATCTCCAGAGGTACTAGAGCAAAACGGAAACATGAAGATGCTTCTAGAGTGTTCTGGATACTTAAGGTTGGAGACACAAAACACTCATAAGTATTAGATAATTTTATAGGCCTAAGGAGCAATTCAGAGAGTATGAGGATCTCTCCAGCTTATGGTCCTCTCGTGCTGAGACAGTAAATTCACTGCAGCTCAATGCTAAGTGACTGAACTGGCATGTCCTGTAGACATTTGCTGCCAAAATCATGTGACACTCATTTCTCACTTTTGGCTTCAAACCTGTGACCAGAAGAGAAGAGGAGGAGAAAAAATCCTTCTCAGAGAAAGCACCTATAAAGAACATTGGATAGTTTACTTATAAATTCAAAGCACTGGAATGATGCTGTTAAGTAGTCACATTGTCCAGATTAAAAAATGAAGAAGAAAAGAAAGGCAGGTTCCAGTGGCTGCTGACTATAATCCCAGCTCCTCAGGAAGCTGAGATGTAGAGAATCAGAGTGTGAATCCAGCCAGCATAGGAAAGTCCATGACACTGTTATTTCTAAGAGATCACAGAAAACCCAGAAGTGGGGCTGTGGCTCAAGGTTAATGCACTACTCTTGAGCAAAAGTAACTCAGAGACAACGACTATACTCATAGTTCAACCCCAGGACCTACTTCCATGTCTTTGTGCATGTGTGGATGTATTCCTATAGGTGAAGCTCCAGAGTAGCTATGATAAAAGGCACCAAGCTAGAAAATTTGTTTTCAATACAATGATTTCATAACACAGAGACTGCTTTCATGACAGTGCATGTTCCTGGGCTCCCCTCACAGTTCCCAGTACAGCCTAAGGGTTTCTCTGCCTCCCAGGCCTGCTGGAAGAAGGCTCTCTCATTGTCTGGACAGGCAGACAAAAGGCCTCAGTCCTGTACAGCTGTGTAACAAACAATTCCATCTGGGCCAATTAGTGAGGATGAGTGTGGATGGGCTCTGTGGTCAGGACAAAAAGGCCTCTTTGTACCCCAAGCTATCTCTCTCCCCAGTGCTCCATTTTAACAGGAAGCCTTCATTTGTGCCACCTCCTTTGGCAGGCCAAGTTCTCAACACTAATCCTGCCTTTGTAAGACTATATTCTGGTGCTCAGATACAGTGCTCAATATAATTCAGGAGTCCTTCTGGCAGACAACTAGGGCACTTAACCTCAAGAAATGTTTCATTGAGGGAGATGATAGGCCTATGATGCCTCTGCTAGGTTTCCGGAAGCTTTAGAAATCCAAGCACATGTCTGATCTCACCATGTTTCCTGTCATCGAGGACTGCTGAAGCACATTAGGTTTTGAAACCTTTGACCTCTCCTAGTTGAGCCCTGGGTGGCAAAGTTTTGGGGTTGAACACAGGGCCTGGGTGCTGACCATGAGCTCAGTGCAGGAGCCCAGTGCTTTACCATTTTGTGTCACAGCTTTTACTTCTGGTCTGTGTGTGGGTGGTTGTGTGTGCAAGCTTGCACACCTACACCAGTCCTGGAGCTTGAACTCAGGACCTGAACACTGTACCTTATTTATCTTGTACAAGAATAGTCTTCTCCCACTTGAGCCACAGAGCCACTTGAGGATTTTTTCTAGTGATGTGTACCTGAGAAATCAAGTCCAGAGTTTCATAGATGCAAAGCACCCCACCCCTAAGGCACATACCCAGCCCTCTACTTCAGGTTTGTTATTTTGTTTCTTTTTTGTTGTTGTTCCTTGTAGGAGTTGAAGTCTGGGCCTGGGTGCTGTCCCTCAAGTCTTGTGCTCTACCACTTGAGCCAAAGCACCATTTCAGGTTTTCTCATAGTTCATTGGAGCTAAATGTCTTGAAGACTTTTCTGCCTAGGCTAGCTTTGAACCATGATCCTCAGATCTCATCCTCCTGAGGAGCTAGAATGACAAGCATGAGTGACAAGCATCCAGCTTCTACTTCAGGTTTCTTAGTGGTGATTTGGCGATAATAGTCTCATGGGACCTTTTGTGTCTGGCATAGTTTGGAAACCAGATCCTCAGATCTCAGCTTCCTGAGAAGGCAGGTTGACAGACCTCAGCTATAGACCCCTAGGCTCTGACACTCTACGGCAAGGGGGTCCTTGGCTCCACGTAGTGGAGTGCTAGCTATGTGCCCAAGAGGTAAGGGTCAGTGCCTGTGCCGCGAGTTCAAGGTTCATGACTGAGAAAAAAACAAAACAAAACAATTGTCTGCAGTAGACAACTCATCCACTCTTCAGTAATACATAATTTTCTCCCTGCCATGAGGACATATCTGCGTCTCATTATTCTTGTCTGCATAATAATCTCAGTTGTATAGTCCTTACGAGGACCATATGAAAGAATGTACTCTGTGAAGGACACAGCAGATGGCACTCTTTGAAGGACTCAGCACACAACATCCTGTGAAGACTTAGCACCCAGCACTCAATGCATGACTCAGCACACTGCACCCTGTGAAGAACTCAGCACACAGCACCCTGTGCCATACTCAGCACAGAGCACCCTATGAAGGACTCAGCACATAGCTCTATTCCACAAGCTGTCATTAGAATTAGGTTGCTTTCATCAGTATCACCATTCTTTGAGGAATGTTTCACGAATCACACAAGTTCACATCTAATGGTTTAGTGGGGTGTTTTTTTTGGGGGGGCAGGCCACCCATAGAGCTTGAACTCAATGCATGGGGATACTGTTCTAATAACATTTGCTCAAGGCTAAGGCTCTAGTACTTAGAGCCACATCTCCAAGAGTCTCACATACTTCCTACCAGGGCTTGGTTTTAAAGCTCCCAAGCAGCCAGGATGATGTGGGTAAGCCAGCAGCATCTGGTTCTGTGGAGCTGGGTTGCAGCTGTTTACATTTGCCTAAGTCAGGTTAGATGGCAACTGTCAGTGCCAGACTCCTAGCTTGTTCTGTGATGTGGTATTTGAAGTCCTGTCCTTCTATAATTGCAGTTAGAACATTCTACCTTTTTTTGGTGACAGTGTTGGGGCTTGAGTAAGGGCTTAGACACTGTCCCTAAGGATTTGTGCTCAAGGCTAGCACTCAATTGATGGAAAGACAGCAGAAATTCCAGGTTTTCTGCTTATGTGGCACTGATGAATCGTACCCAGGGCTCATGCTTTCTAGGGGAGCACTCAATCACTGAGCCCCAGGAGTAAAGGAGGTATAAATAGATAGATTGTTGCATATAAGTATTATATAGACAAAAGAGAGATGTCTATATTATTACATTATAGATAATATTGTTATCAATTATTAGGTATTAAATTATATCTCCATTTAATGATGTGTCCCAGCTAACAATTAATAAAGCATTAATTAATACTCAATATCTTGTTATTGTTTATCATATATGTACATACATCCATAAATATAATTAAATATTTTATAGAATGAGACAGGTGTCTATATATTATTAAATTATGCATCATGTGATACTACCAATTATTAGGTATTTATGTCTCCATGCAATTTTTATTCTGTTAATACTTAATAAAATATTAATTAAACTTAATCCACATCCTATAATTACCACATCTAGTTTTATCCTAGAATGATTCATTACTAATTCAATCTGTTTATCATTTATTGTAGTGACAATTCTTCCACCTATGACTTTTTTTTACCTTTGTGACATTCTACTTACATAGCATATTGATTTGCATCCAAATTATACATCCTACCTGACACTGAACACTTTCAAAGAAAAGAAAATCATGTGTCATGCTCGGCTTCCCACTCCATGATTACATTTTTGGCAGTGCTGGGATCTAAACTCAGGGCCTAGAAGGCTCAATTCATTTATGTGTGGCTGCCAGCACAGCAGCCTCTAGCCAAATCAGCTGCCAGGTTGTTCCCTGGCCCTGAGATCGAGCCACATATATTGACTCCATATTGTGCTTAGTGTAGCTATTCACTTTTTTTGTTTTATTCATTTATTTACCATTTATTTTATTGACTGTTCTTACACATGGACTATTTATTACATTTATTATATAGGATAGATTTGCCTATGTATGAACTTCACACCTGACATCCAGGACTTTCACAGCAAAGGAAAACCTGTGTCACCAAGGGTTTCTTACTCTATGAATCAATTTTTGTGAGTGCTGGCATCTGAACTCACAACCTACAAGGTCCAATTCATGAATGGGTGAGTGTCAGTACGCCAGCCTGGGCATATTGAGCTGACAAGTAGTTTCCAGCACCTGAGATGGAGCCCCAGGGGTTGACAAAATAAGAACAGATTGACATGCAGATGGAAGTACACAAATAAATATAGACCTTTATAGAGTGCCAGAGATGTCTATACATTATTCATTTAAATAGGCTACATTCCTACCAATATTTTGGTATTTTGAATGCCTCCATGTAATTTATATTATTGTTTTCATCCTTAATGAATTGTTAATTAAATCAACCACTGTCCCGAAACCATTGTGTCCATGTAATTAATAGTATTCTTTTAATGTGTCAAAAATATTCATGAAAATCCATCGGCCTCCTAAAATCACTCTAATTTTATAGTAGCATCATTCAGGAACAACTAATTAAACCTTGACATTCATAACCTTCCATTGGTATTCCTATGAATAGGAACCAGACTATTAGGATCTCCCGCCATTTGTAGGGGTCAGGACCAAGCTTTGAACCCAGGGCCTATGTTGCCGTGTTGGCCTATGGCTTCCCTGGTAGCCCTCCAGCCTTCAGCAATGCCAGGTTTCCAACACTTTTCAGCCATGTCATTCAGACACAGGAAGATCACCTTGCAATGAAAACAAATGTAAAACCGGCAGCCATATGCAAGTTGCAGGTTTTTCTTCTTTGTTTCTGTGTTGTTTTATGTATTTATTATTCCTGTCAGCATTTGTGCCCTGGGAACCCAGGTTTGGCTCTGGGTCCAGTGGCTGCACCCTAGCCTGGAGCGATCGAAGCTGAGGCAGAGTTGCCATGCCCTGAGTTCAAGCTCTATGCTTGACAAAATAAAAATAAATAAATAAATAAATAAACACATTAAAATATTTTAAAAATTATGAGGCTGCTTGGCTTGGAATTCATGCCATTTTTTTCTGCCAGTCCTGGGATTTGAACTCAGGGCCTAGGTACATCTACAGCACTGTGGGAAAAGGGGAAGCTCACCGTGCTGGTAGACAAGAAAGTCAGGCCTGTTCCCTAGGACTGAATTCAAGTCCTAGCTCTTGCAAAAATAATATTTGTATTCATTTTAAATACAGGATTCATATTTACATACACATGTTTACTGCATATTGCAGTTACTGTGGTTATTCATTTTATTTTGTGTTTTATTTATTTCTTATGTATTTTAGTGAGTATGATTACACAAATAACCGTTTTTACATCTTATTACATAGGACATAGATTTGCCAATGTACTATACCTCATTCCTGAGACCCAGGACTTTCACCGATAAGGAAGACAAATGGGACATTTGGCTTCTTCCACCAGGATTACTTAAGTTTTGGGCAGTTCTGTGATTTGAACTCAGGACCTAGAAAACCCACTTCATGAATGGGGCATGGGTCAATGTTAGCACACCAGTCTGATGCAAATGGAGTTTTCGGTCAAATTTTGCCCTAGGAGTTGCCAAGATATAAACACATAGATGTGTAAAATGCAGTCTGTGTTTATTTACATATGTATATGCATCTATAAACATATACAGAGAGAGACAGATAGATATTTAGGTAGATTCTAGTGTATAACTCTATATAAAGACTGATGTCTATATCTTACTTTCATATATTCTATTGCTACTAATTATTTGGTCTAAAATTATTCCTCCATTAATTAATCACGGTAGAAGACTTAATAAAATATTAATTAAATTAATCAATGACCTATATTTAATGCATACAATCTTATATTAGAAAGACTAGTTAACTAGTAATTCAATTAGCACATTTCAAACATTCTATTAGTGTTCCTAGCGATAGGAACCAGTTTCCTAGGATCTTCAGCCATGTGTATGTGGGAGTCCCAGGGATCGAACTCAGGGTGCAGGTGTCAGGGTTAACCTCAGGCTTCACTGACAGCCCACCAGCCTCAGCCATGCAAAGTCATGTACAATTTTCAAGCCAAGTCAGTGAGACCCAGGATGGTTACTGTGCAAAAGAAACAAAGGTAAAACTGTTGTGTAAAACTTTCCGGTTTTTCCTCTTCCATTTTGATTTGTTTGTTTTTTGGCCAGTGTTGGGAGTTGAAATTGGGTCCTAGGATCCTTGGATCATCTGTGGGTGTAAAAGCTGCACCCCAGCCTAGGGTAATCAAGGTTGAGGCAGAGTTGTAAAGACCTGAGTTCAAGCCCCATGCCTGCCCCACAAAAAAAGTTAAGGTCCTGGCTTGGAATTTGGGACATTTTATCTGCCATACCTGGGATTTCAAATCAAGGCCTGGGTAACTCTATTTTGCTGTGGGTGAAGTGGAAGCTCACCCTCCTTGAATAAAAGAAAGTCAAGAGCATTTCCCAGGGTATGAATTCTAGCCCCAGGACTGGCAAAATAATATTTATATACATTTATAATGTACATCATATATATGTATTTGCATAGGTATTACATATTGAACCTAGGAAACAATATTTTCACACACAGCAGAACAGGTCAACTCCACCTATTGTCTTTGGCACTGCTGGGATTTGAATTCAGGGCCTTGAATGGCCAATTCATCAAGGGATCAATGTAAGTACAGCAGCCTCAAACAAATTCACTGCCAGGGAGTTCCCAGGACCTAAGTTTAACCTCCAAGATTGGCCAATATATAAATAGATAGATGCATAAATTGCTGCAAATAAATATATATGCATGGAGAGTGAGAGAGAGTGATGTATATGTATATTGCAGTGTATATTTAAATATATAAATATATTTATAGAATGTGAGATGTCTATATATCATTAAATTACATGTAATATATTACTAATAATTATTAAGTATTAAATTATGCCTTCATTTAATGATGTATCATGGTTTAAGGCACAATAAAATGCTTCCTTGTGCAAAAGGAGCTCAAGGAAAATGTCTAACCTCACAGTTCAAGCCTCAGGACCTGCACCAAAAAAAAAAAAAAAAAGAGCCAGTAACTCCATGTGTCTGTGTATGTGTGAATGTATTTCTATTGGTGAACATCTAGAGTCACTATGAAGAAAAGCACCCAGCTAGGAAATTTGTTTTGAGTAGAATGATTACATAGCCCAGAGGGTGCTTTCAAGACAGTGTGTGTTCCAGGGCTCCCCTCCCTGTTCCCAGTGTAGCCTGAGAGGTTCTCCACACCCCAGACTGCTGGTGGAAGTCTGCCTCATTGTTGGAACAGGCAGACAAAAGGCCTCACTCCTGTACAGCTCTGTAACAAACAACTCTATCTGGGCCAACTAGTTATGATGAATGTTGGCAGGCCCTGAAGACCAGGAGAAAAAGGCCTCTTTGTACCCCAAGATATCTCTCTCCCCAGTGCTCTGTTTTGACAGGAAACCTTCATTTGTGCCACCTCCCAGGGCAGGCCAAGTTCCTTGCACTTATCCTGTCTTTGTTAGACTATGTTCCAGTGTTGAAACAAACTGCTACAATTAATTCAAGATTCCTTCTGGCAGACAACAACTAGGGAGCTGAACCTAATGCAATGATTCATTATTGGCAACAGTGCCTCCCCAGGTTTTTGAAAGCTTGCTACAGCTAAGCATATTTGCAAAATCACAATGTTCCCTATTATGTAGGGCTGGTGGAGCTCATCAGGTTTGGAAACCTTTGACCTCTCCTAGTTGGGCCTTGGGTGGCTAGGTTTCCAGGTTTAACACAGGGCCTGAGTACTGACCATGAGCTCAGAACAGAAGTTCAGTGTGTAGTAGGAAGACCCCTACTCAGGCAGGGAAACCCACCTAGACAGAGCCCACCGCAGCAAAGTTGGTAACAAAGAAGCAATTTTATTGCGAAGGTTCCTACACTGATAGGCCAGGGCCACAGCACAGGCTAAGGAGCTGATACTTCCACCCTGAGCAGCCCCCATTCTTTGGTTTGTAAAGGCAAAATCCATGAGGTCGAGCCTGGTCATGCACAGGTGACCAATGAAATCATACCATACAAAAGGATTGCATGGTCATACCAGACCACACACAGGTGGCCAATAGGCAGAGTTTACTGTAAGCATGTGTGAAAGGCAGAGTTTACCAGGTGGTGTCTGGTAGTTGGAGCCAGATTACAATCTATCTGTTTTATGAGTCAGTCTTTAACTCAACAAAGTAAGTTAGGTTGTTAAGGGGAGGGGGACCTAGAGGCATTCTTTCCATTCTAGAGGCATTCTTTCCATTCCAGGAGCAGGGCTGGTTGGAGCCAAGGTCTAGTTAACCTTGTTTAAAGGGTTTTTTTTTTTCTTCTAAAATCCCTAAAACAAAGGCAAAGCCTGGAAAGAAGCTGTACCAGCTCAAGTCTCCTCTCAGGGCCTACTTCCCAGTGTTTTACCCTTTGATGTCACAGTTTCACTTCTGGTATCTGTGTGTGTGTGTGTGGGGGGGGGTAATTTGTGTGCATATACCAGTCCTGGAGCTTGAACTCAGGACCTGAGCACTGTACCTGAGTTTCTCCTGTACAAGGATAGCACTCTACCACTTGAGCCACAGAGCCACTACCAGCTTTTTTCTAGTGATGTGCCACTGAGGATTAAAAACCAGGGTTTCAAACATGCAAAGCACTCTACAACTAAGACCTATTCCCAGCACTGCACTACAAGTTTCTTTCTTTCTTTTCTTGTAAGTTGGAGGAGTTGAAGTCTGGGCCTGGGTGCTGTCACTCAGCTCTTCAGCTCAAGTGGAGAGCTCTACCACTTGAGCTACAGAACCCATTCAGGTTTTCTGGTGATTCATTGGAGATAACCATCTCAAGGAATCTCCTGCTCAGGCTGGCTTTGGACCGTGATCCTGAGCTCTCAGCCTGCTGAGTAAGTAGCTAGGATGACACGCATGAGTCACCGGCACCCAGCTTCCACTTCAAGTTTCTAAGTGGTGAATAGGAGATGATAATGTCATGGGACCTTTTGTGTGTGGGATAGTTTTGAACCCCGATCCTCAGCTTCCTGAGCAGGCAGGATGATAGACCTCAGCTAAAGACACCTAACCCGTGACACTTTGCTGCAAGGGGGTCATTGGCTCCACGTATTAGAGTGCTAGCCATGAGCATAAGAGGAAAATCAGTGTCTAGGCTCTGAGTTCAAGGTTCATGATGGAGAAAACTAAACCAAAACAATTGTCTGCAGCAGACAACTCAATAGAATTCAGTACATGCATAAATTTGGCCCTGCCTTGGGAAATATCTGTGCCTCAAGTTTCTCATCTGCACAATCATCTTACTTGTGGAGCTCTACCAAGGATCAGATGAAAGAATACACCCCGTGAAGGACTCAGCACATAGCACCCTGTGAAGGACTCAGCACACAGCACCCCGTTAAGGACCTATCACCCCATGAAGGACTCAGCACCCAGCACCCCAGGAAAGACTCTTCATATAGCTGTATCCAACAAGCTGTCATTAGAATTAGGATGCTTTCATCAGTATCACCATTCCTTCAGAAACATGTCACGAACCACATAAGTTCACATCTAATGGTTTAGACGGATGGTTAGTCAGGGGGTAGGGGAGAGGGAGGGTCATCAGACTCAGGGGTTCTACTCATAGGTTGTGGGTATTACCCTAAGATCTTTTCCTCAAGGCTAGAGCTCTACCACTGTCAGCCAGAGCTCAGAGTCTCACAGACTTCCTGCCAGGGCTGAGTTTTCAATCGCCCAGTGTCTGATCTCATCCCCTGAGCAGCTAGGGGTGAGCCAGCAGGATCTAGTTCAACGTCTCTGTGTATGGATGGATGATGTATGGATGATGGGCATTCAGCAGGTTGCCCATATCCATCCCCCCAACATGGGCAAGTCCTCAGAGAGTCCTAAGTCTGAGCCAGCAGCTTGAACAAAGCATCCTTCTCTGCCATTTAATAACTGAAGCCACGCAGGCTTTGCCTGGGCTGTGCAACAAGTGCCTTATGTTCTGGCTGAGATGTCCCATCGGGACACCTAGCAGCCAGCCACTGCCTCCATGGAGACCACATTTCCTAGGCTGTAAGAGTTGTCAAAGGTTCTGACTCCATGTTCTCTATCCCTCTGTAGGCTATTTGAGCCTACTCCTCTGGGGCCTGATGGCCATCCCTCCTTCACCATTCCTCATAGCCGAGTAAAAGGTTGGTCCCAAATCTTGGCAAAGATATGAAATAGCCAATGATTTCTGCACCAAAAGGGGTAAGCCAATAAATCCCACCCTCATAGTTCCTGTCAAAAGTGAGCCTTGGGCTGCAAATGTGGCTTAGTGGTAGAGTGCTTACCTAGCACGCACGAAGCCCTCAGTATCACAGAAATAGAAAAAGCCAAAAGTGGCACTGTGGCTTAAGTGATAAGAGCGCTAGCCTTGACCAAAAGAAACTCAGGAACATGCCCAGACTCTGAAGTCAAGCCCCAAGTCTGGCAAAAAAGTGAGTTTGGTGAGACATATTCTTCTGGTACTCATAGGAGGGCCAAGGTTAGATGTAAGAAGTAAGGTAGAGCACAGTTGCTGGTGGCTCACCTCTGTAATCTTAGCTACTCAGGAGGCTGAGATCTGAGGATCACAATTGCAAGCAGGAAAGTCTATATGAGACACTTTTCTCCAATCAAACATCCAAAAAGTCAGAAATAGAGCTGTGGTTCAAGGAATAGATTGTTAGCCTTGACCACAAAACCTCAGGAATAGCATCCAGGCCATGAATTCAAACCTCAGGACTGGCACAAACACACACACACACACACACACACACACACACACACCAAGCTAGAGCATTTGCCAGTCAGCCTGCACAAGTTCCATCTCTAGCAACTCAATATTTTAAAAAAAAGATGGAAAAGGGAAGGAAAGACTTGCTCCTGGAGGTGATATAACCAGTGCCAAAATTCCACAGGCGTTCTAAGATGTGGAACAACATAGAGAGCCTCAGGCAGAAGGTACAACATGCACAAAGTTTCCTGAGGTGTGGTGTAGAATGGTGGTGTGGGTGGAATGAAGGTTCTGTGGCTTCAGACATGTCCAGCAGCACATTCAAGGCTGGGTCAAGGTTTATACTTGAGGCACAGGGAGGGCAGATGGAGGAGGTCCCAGAATGGGGCTCAAGGGGAAGATTAGCTTGGCTTTTCACCATGGACCCCAGCCTTTTCCTGTGGCTGGAAGCCTATTTTTCACAGCTCCTGACCCTCAGACTTCCTTTGCATGGAGGAGTCAGGGCAAATGCAGGGAAGAACACTTGCTTAAGAAAAGCTTCCAGCCCAATGCCAGTGGTGGTTCAACCCCTGCAAATCCTAGCGACTGAAAAGACTGAGATCAGAAGTCGTGGGTCAAAACCAGCTCAGGGGAGGAAAGTTAGTGAGACTCTTCTTCCCGATGAACTACCAAAATCCAGAAAAGCAGCTGTGGCTCAAGTGTCAGCCTTGAGGCAAAAATTAAAGAGACTAGAGTTCAGAATCTAAGTTCAAGCCCCATTACTGGCAAATAAAAAATAAAGAAAAGCTTTCAGCAGTTCTTAGTCCACTGTGGTGAAGGTCCAAATCAGTTGGGTGTTGTTGGCTCATGCTATCCTCCTAGCTACTCAGGAGGCTGAGATCTGAGGATCATGGTTCAAAGCCAGCCCAGGCAGGAAAGTCCAAGAGACTCTGATCTCCAATGAACCACAGGAAAACTGGAAGTATTACTGTGGCTCAATGGTAAGCTGAAGAGCTGAAGGAACAGTGCCCAGGCCCAGAGTTCAAGCCCCATGACCAACACCTAGCTTGCTTGAACCTCACTCTGTGGCTCTAGGCAGAGTAATTTCCAGTGGGCCCCTAAGGGTCTCCCAAGATCTAGGTGTCCTACAATTCTTGAAAGCAGCCTCTTTGGGAGCCTTTGCCTACAGAGCGGGCCAAAGTAGCACTGAAGGGTCTAGCCTTGGGGCACGGAGGTCATTGGCCAGGTCATCAGAATGGCATCTGTCATGGGTGCACTGTGGAACTGAGCAGTGAATCAATATTTCAGACCAGGTTTCTGGGCCAAGAGAAGCAAGAGCTGCAAGATGGAACGGGGGCAAATTTGTCAGGCACACCTCGGGTGGGTGTTGAGTTGGGCTCATGAAAGACTTGTAGGCACTGGAATCCACAGCTGGCTGGCTGCTGCTTGTAGTAGTGGCTATCCCAGGAGTCCCAGGGCTCAGAGCCCTGCTTTCCTCACCAATGTTCAGTGGCAGATGAAGGTCTGCAATCATGCACTAAGTATAAACGAGCATCCATCGTGTTCTTCCCTTGATCCTGTACCCTAGGCATGGATGGAGGTGCAGGTTCCATGCACCAGACACCTCAGCTCAAGAAAGAGTTGGGGAGAAATAACTGGCATGTCAAGAGGTTACTATGACTGTGCCTCTGAACTGCCCCCAGTTATAGCTCAGCTCATCATTACCACCTTCCTCTGTGTGTGTGTGTGTGTGTGTGTGTGTGTGTGTGTGTGTGTGTGCATGGGCACATCTTGGTACTAGGGGTTGAACTCAGGATCCGGGTTCTGTCCCTCAGTTTTCATTCAAGGCTAGCAACTCTAGCACTTGAGCCACAGCTTTTCTTCCAGCTTTCAGCTGGTTACTGTGAAAGGAGAGTCTCACACACTTTAGAAAAGTGAGCTGGTGATAAGAAATGTACTCATTATCTTGCCCATGTAATTGTAACTCCTCTGTACAGTATTTTCACACACACAAATAAATAGATCCTACTAATACTAAAAAAAAAAAATGAAAAAAAGAAAGAAGAAAAGTGAGCTGGGCTGCCTCTGAATGCCAATCCTTAGATCTCAGCCTCCTGAGGAGCTAGGAATATGAGAGCATGAGCTATTAACATCTGGCCACACTTTCCTTCTTGGCTAAGACAGTGTACCTCTCTCCCAGCCTAGCACCCAGCTACAGCTAACCTCCCTCCCCCTCCCACTATTCCTCCAGGCTTCAGAGGAAACATACCCTCCCCTGAGGACATAGAAATAGGATGCTTGACAGGTTTGAGCTTTATGTTCTCCACACAGTCAAGGGCTGCTGGGAGCTGATGTGGAGATCAGAGATCTAGGCCAGGGCAAGTAGACAGCTGTTAGAACAGAAGACAGTATGAAGAGACATCCTTGCAGCTGGATGCCAGTGGCTCATGCCTATAATCCTAGCTACTCAAGGCTGACACATGAGGATCAATCAAGATTCAAAGCTAACCTGGGTAGGCAGACTCTTATCTCCAATGAATGACCAAAAATCTGGGAAGCAGAGGTACTGGAGTACAAGTGGTAGAGCACCAACCTTGTGCAAACAAGCTAAAGGATACCACCTAGGCTCTGAGCACAAGCCCTGGTAAACACACACACACACACACACACACACACACACACACAAACATCCTTAGCAGGAACCAGTGGCTCATACTAGCAATCGTAGCTACTCAAGAGGCTGAGCTCTTAAGATGGCAGCTTGAAGCCATCCCAGGCAGGAAAGTTCGCCAGACTCTTATCTCCACTAAACTACTAAAAAAGATGAAATGTGAGCTGTAGTTCAAGTGGTAGAATGATAGATTTGAGCAAAGGAAGCTCGGTGCCTAGGGCCTGAGTTTCAGCTCTAAGAAGTTTTTTTTTTTTAAGACATCTTTTGACACCCCCCCCCTCCCTCAGGCCATAAATCCAGATTTTGATCATACTAGATCTCACTTCCACTCCTGCCACTTCCACAGCACCACCACAAGTGGCCTGTTTCTGGCCAGCTCTGGGTTAAGAAGTGACGTGCACAATGGGGGCATACCCAGGTCAAGGCTAATGCCCCAGAACATTGAAGTATTGGCCATACCAGTCTCTCCTCCCCCAATTCCCTGGCCCTGGAATCTAAAGTCTGTGCCTCTGTATTCTGGGCATCCAGAATTCTCTAGAAGGATTGAAGAGACCCAGCTGGGGCTGGAAGTTAGACTTGCCTGCGATAAAGTATGTTGACATTTCCTAGACACTAACAGACACTTCCAAGCCACCTTGGCCTCACCTCCAATGTAGCCCAGAATCCTCCTTGCTTGGGCGGCCTTCAGTCCGCTATCAAGCTGGAGTTGGCCAGAGCCACTGGCAACCCCTTCCCCCACTCCACTGCCAGCCTGCTGAGAGGGACACGCAGCCAGAGGTCTAGCTGAGGAAAAGGGCAGGATATCCCATGTCTGAGTTCCCCACCCAGAGACAGGCAAGACTTTATTGCAGCTGGCCTGGCTGACCCAGAATCCCCTGCAGGCGGCCAAAGATTTGGACAGCTGCACTTGGGCCCCAAAGAAAAGCTTGAACTCAGGTCTCTGACAATTTAGGACTCATTGTAGACCCAGATAGGAGGCTAAAGGCAAGGTCTGTGTGGAAGAGGGGCACCATTCGAGGTCAGAAAGAGGCAGACAGGCACCCAAGAAGGGGACAGAGAAAGATGAGGAAAACACATACACACACACACACACACACACACACACACACACACACACACACATATGGCACTGGTGTCTCACACCTGTCATCCTAGCTACTCAGGAGGCTGAGGTCAAAGCCAGCCAGCCCAGAAATGTCTGTGAGGCTCTTATCTCCAATGAACCACCAAACAGCCAGAAATGGAGCTGTACCTCAAGTGTTAGAGCACTAGCTTTGAGTACAGAAGCATAGGAACTTCACCTAGACCCTGAGTTCAAGGCCCAGGTCTTCTACATCCAAACACACAGACACAGACACACACAGACAAAAGACACACGAACACAAAGACACACACACTGGTTGCCCAAGGCCTCAACAGTCCCTGAGCACCCTGAATATTCCACCCCAGAGATGATGGCACTACCATCATCAGACCAACTGTAGACAAAACTCAGAGCCTCTCACATGTCTGGAATGGTTCACAACACATCATGGCATTTCTACTGTACACAGTTATGCAGAAAATTCAGCTACCTTTTGTTTGGTTGTAGGTTATGGGGTTTGAACTTTAGGCCAGCCAGCAGGCCCTCAGCTCTTCAGATGAAAGTGTGCGCTCTACTACTGGAGCCACAGCACCACATCCAATTTTCTGGTGGTTCATTGGAGATAAAGTCTCACAGACTTTCCTGCCCAAGCTGGCTTTGAACCGTGATCCTTAGATATCAGCCTCCTGAGTAGCTAGGATGACAGTTGTGAGCCACTGGCAGCGCCCGGCTACACCCAACTTTTTCTTTTTTTTTCTTCAGCTCTTTTCATTCTTTCTTTTTTTATTGTGAAAATACTGTACAGAGGGGTTACAATTACATGGGCAAGATAAGGAGTACATATCTTATCAAGCATTGTAGCCTCCTCCTTTGTTTCCCCTTCCCACCCCTTCCCAGCTTCCCCTTACCCCTCAACCAGCGCTCCCCCCACCACCAAAGTTGTAAAGTTCGTTTTCGATATGACAACTTGTACTTCTCATTGATGCAAGGGTCAGCCTGTATACTTATTTAAACGACTTGTTTTTCCCCTTCCCCTCCACAAATTATACCATAATTAAATACAGTGAAAGCAGGGGTTGTACTGTAGGCGAAGGACATACAAAGCAACAAAGAAATAATCTTATAAATGCATTAGAAACAAATGCATGAAAGAAAAAAAAAACATTTAAATATAAACCTTAGAGTTCATTTTCCGAACATCACCTTACCTAACCTTTACTGCTTGACTCATATATATACTAAATATTGCAAATAAGGAAAACCATGGGACCTAAGTTTCTTTTGGCTTGGCTTACTTCACTTAATATAATTTTTTCCGTCTTTCCATTTCCTAACAAATGGGGTAATGTCATTCTTTCTGATGGAGGCATAGAATTCCATGGTGTATATATACCACATTTTCTTGATCCATTCATCTACTAAGGAGCATCTGGGTTGGTTCCATATCTTAGCTATGGTAAATAATGCTGCAATAAACATAGTTGTGCTGGTAGCTTTAGGGTGGTCTTGTTTGTAAACATTTGGGTAAATGCCCAAAAGTGGGATTGGTGAGTCATAGGGGTGCTCTATGTGGAGTCTTTTGAAGAACCTCCATACTACTTTCCAAAGTCGTTGAACAAGTTTACACCCCCACCAACAATGAAGTAAGGTTCCCTTCTATCCACATCCCCTCCAGCATCTGTTGTTATTAGAGTTCTTGATTATAGCCATTCTAACTGGGGTGAGGTAGTATCTTAATGTTGTTTTTATTTGCAACCCTGCTACTTCATCATCTCTTGCAAGCAAAGAAGGGGTATCTTTCTTTCTTGTTTGGTTTTTTGTTTTTTGTTTTGGTTGAGGGGCTTGAACTCAGGGCTTGGGTACTGTCACTGATGTCTAATTTTCCTCAAGGCCAGTGCTCTACCATTTGAGCCACAGTGCCCCTTCCAGTTAGAGATTGGAGATGAGGCTCTGGAGGGACTTTCCTGCCTAGCTGGGAAATGAGATCCTCTGGATCTCAGCCTCCCAAGTGGCCAGCATGACACGTGTGAGATGACAGGTATGAGCCACCGGCTCATGGCTTAAGGTGTCTGAAGGACTAGACATCTTAAGACAAAAATGGCAAAAACTCCCATGCTTTTGGATTAGAAAGATTAACATTGTGAAAATGGCAATACTTCAGAAGGCTATCTACAAATTCAATGTGATACCTATCAAAATTCCAACCTCATTCTTCAAGGAAATAGAAGAGGCAATCCAAAAATTCATATGGAACAATAATGACCCCGAATAGCAAATACGCTCCTCAATGGAAAGAAGACTGCTGGAGGAATATCAATACCAAATTTCAAACTCTACTATAAAGCCATAGTAATCAAAACAGCTTGGTACTGGCACAAGAACAAACCTCAGGACCAATGGAATAGAATTGAGAACCCAGAAATGAACCTAAAGACCTATAGCCATCTAATCTTTGATAAGGGAGCTAAAAAAATAGAATGGAAGAAAGACAGCCTCTTCAGTAAATGGTGCTGGCAAAATTGGCTAACTACTTGTAGAAAACTAAAGTTAGATCCTTATATACCACCCTGCACCAGAATCAACTCCAAATGGATCAAAGACCTCGGAGTCAAAGCAGACACTCTGAAAACATTACAGGATGGAATAGGAGAAAAACTAGGTCTCCTTGGCGCAGGCCAAAATGTTCTTAATAGAGACCCAGAAACACAACAAATCAAAGAAAGGTTGGAGAAATGGGATTGCATGAAGTTGCAGAGCTTCTGCATTGCAAAGGACATAGCTAGCAAGATCAATAGAAAGCTTACAGATTGGGAGAAGATAGTCACTAGCCATACAATGGACAAGGGTCTCACATCTAAAATATACTTGGAACTCAAAAAATTAGATTCACCAACAACAAATCCTCAAAGAAACAACTGTCCAATAAATAAGTGGGCTAAAGACTTAAAGAGAAACTTCTCTGAAGAAGAAAGAAGTATGGCCAATAGACACATGAAGAAATGCTCAACCTCCCTAGCCATAAAAGGAGTACATTTCTTATCAAGCATTGTAGCCTCCTCTGCAGCCACCTTCTTATACCAAGGGAAAACCAAACTCATCAAGACACAAACCAAATGTAACCCTACACTTCAGACTTTGTCACCAGCATCCAAAACCATTCTTCCATGGATGCAGAGCATATAATTCACACTACCATTCCACCCCAGCTCCCATTCACCCACTCCCTGCCTACCATAGCCATAACCTCTGGAGTTCTTGGTAAGGCATCACCCACCCTGCTTTGGCTTCACACTGGGGCAAACCTGGGGACTTATTAGAAATGTCTGTACTGTGAGGTCAGCATCTGGTCTAACAATCACAGAAACCCTACTACTTCACCATCTTTTGCAAGCAAGGAAGGGGTGTCTTTCTTTCTTGTTTGTTTGTTTGTTTGTTTGTTTGTTTTTTGGTTGAGTGGCTTGAACTCAGGGCTTGGGTACTGTCCCTGATGTCTAATTTTCCTCAAGGCCTGTGCTCTACCACTTGAGCCACAGTGCCACTTCCAGTTGGAGATTGGAGATGAGGCTCTGGAGGGACTTTCCTGCCTGGCTGGGAAATGAGAACATCTGGATCTCAGCCTCTCGAGTGGCCAGGATGACAGGTGTGGGATGACAGGTGTGAGCCACCGGCTCATGGCTTAATGTGTCTAGTCCTTCAGAATTTCCACCTACTCATCTAGACACTACCACCTAGACACCCCTCTACCTCCTTCAGGGAAAGTAAAGGGAGGCTAGAATCTGGGTGGGGCCACGGGGATTAAAGGGCCCACTCTACATCACTAACACCCTCTAAGCTCCCATCTGCCTCCTCCGGTTTGCCTGGTCTTCCCGGGCAGATCAGACCCACTAGGAGTTCTGGGATTCCCCTATGTCCCCATACCCCACCCAACCGATACTTGAGGACTTCTGGGGCCAGCTGCTCCATGTCCCGGTGGAAGACGTTGGGAAGGTTGCTGATAACGGGGCCCAAAGGTGCCCAGGGCAGAAGGAGTGTCCAGCTCCCCTCTGTCAAAGGAGACACAAAGCATGGATGGATTTACTAAGAGCTTCAGGGCATAGCCATCTACCTGTCACAAAGGTCCCTGGGAGAACTGTTTTATGGTGACAGCCCTGGGGCCTGACCTCATGGCCCAGCACTGTCCCTGACTTTCTGTGTCTGCAGGGGAGTGCTCTTTCACCTGAGCCACTGTGCCACTTCCAGCTTTTTCTGTGTATGCAGGACCTAGGAATCGAACCCATGCTTTCCTGTGTGCTAGGCGAGCCTTCTACCTCTAGGACGCAATCCCAGCCCTGGATAGCTGTTCTTCTGTGACCCCTCGAGCCTCTCTTGGGACAGTCTAGCACATCTATACCAGGTCTCTCATCAGCAGCCCTGGCTGGAAATGAACACACTCTGCTATGTTGCCCATCATCTGTAGCACCTTTGTTCTCTGTGCTTCCTTCAGATCCTCCTTGTTAAGCAAGACCCCCTTTTCAAGTGCTGTCTCTAAGAAGCCCTTTCTGATCACCTTGGAAAAGCTGGAGCCTCTCCGCTGTGCAGGCTGCCAGCCTTGTCAGGCTCTGCCCTCCTGCCAGTGTGGGTTGAGAACTTATGGAAGGGCTAGGCCTGGATTCCACAACGGGATTTGTCAAGGCCCTGATACACCACCCAGGGGCAGGTGATGTATTACACTCCATGAGAGGGGGCTCGAGGCCTGGGCAATCTTTGGGCAAAAAGACAGGGCCATTTCTTTTTGTGGGCTTGAACTGAGGATCTGGGAGCTGTCTTTCTGAGTTTTATTGCTCAAGGCTGGTGCTCTACCACTTGAGCCACAGCTCCACTTCTGGCTTTTTGGTGGTTCCATGGAGAGAAGAGTCTCTCTGGCTTTCCAGCTTAACGCTGGCTTTAATCTTTGATCCTCAGATCTCTGCCTCCCAAGTCGCCAGGATGTCAGGCTTGACCCTGAGCCAGAGGTGACGGGCACCAAAGGCTTTTTGGTTTATGTTTGCTTCCGTTTATCTCCTGTGAACTAGCAAGCCCAAGTTAAAATAATCAGTTACAGGGGATCAAATTCCTCTCCTAGGTCAGTTAATCCAAGGAGATAAAGTGTCTTTGGAAAAGGCTAGTCTGAGTTGGCTTAGTGGTGTTTATGTTTGTGTGTGTGTGTGTGTGTGAGTGTTGGGGACACCTACCATCATCTCTGTGATGCCTCCTCCTCCCAGCAGGGAGAGCATCCAGGAACCTGACCCCAAGGGAGGTGGATGAGGGAGGGTACCTAAGGTCACATCCAGGGTGATGATCCGAATTCTGTCCTGCAGCAGATAAATCCTGGACAGATAAAGGAGAGAAGGAGAGGGTTAGGGGAACATGAAAGGGAGCTCCTTACTTTGGCTACATGTACCAGTGAGAAAACTGAATACATCTTTCTTGGTAGTCAGATGAAAGATGTACACTATTCATTTATTTTATGATTGTGTTAATCCTAGGGCTTGGATTCAGGGCTTGGGTGTTATCCCTGAGCTTCTTTTGTTCAAGGCTGAGGCCCTATGAGTTGAGCCACAGCACCACATCTGGCTTTTTTGTGTGTGGGTTTGGGGAGGAAGGTGGTTTATGGGAGATAAGAATCTCCTGGACTTTCCTGCCCGGGCTGCTCTGAGTCACAACCATCAGACCTCAGCCTCCCAAAGAGGCAGGATGATGGGTGGGAGCCATGAGCTCCTGACCGCCACCATCCATTTATAATCCCTTAGGCCCAGGGCCGGGCCACCCATACTACATGTCCTTGTTGGGAGTAGGAAGCATACATGAGTGGGTTTGATACTTCAACAGCCTACCTATCTTTGAGCAATGTTCTGGGTCAGTCTGATGGAGGCTTCTTCCTTATCCACAGCAATGACTTGGCTCTGTCACAAGAACAAATGTCCCCCTGGGAGGTGTCAGGTCTGGGGTCTTTCCTCTGAACCCCGCCACCATAAATAAATGACACTCCCCAGCGAAGGGTAGTACACACAGAGTGTTTTTATTGTCTTATAGCCAGGGTCTTGTCAGATAGGTGGGGGTATAGGTCAGAGGCCCGGAATTGTGCTGGGCAGGGGGACAAGGTAACACCTTCTCATGCACTTTCCTTCAACGGTGAAGCAGAGGGATGTGGGGAAGGACTCATGGGATGGACAATGAATAACTGTCACGGTCTAGCCAGGGCACAGAGGGACTTACCTCATGAAGCTGGTTCAACAGGCTGAGCAAAACAGGTCCTGACCCACAGCCCACCTCCAGGATGAGAGGGCTACCATGGGTTCCAGCCACATGGGGATGCTGGGCCACCTCCTCCAGCACTCATTCAACCAGTTCCTGAGAGAGAGAAAGAGAGAGGGTGAGAGAGAGACAGAGAGAGAGAGAGTCAGAGAGACAGAGAGACAGAGAGACAGAGAGACAGAGAGGGAGAGACAGAGGTCCAGAATTACACTTAAGCCTGATCTACACAGGAGGCTGAGATGTGAAGATCGTGGTTCATAGCTGGCTCAGGAGGAATGTCTGTGAGACTCTTATCCTCAAAGAACCAACAGAAAACTGGAAGTGATGCTGTGGCACAGGGGGTAGAGTACTAGCCTTGATCTGAGGAGCTCAGAGATAGCATCCAGGCCCAGAATTCAATCCCCACAAATGACAAGAAGTGGACTTCCCACCACAAGAAATGGACTGAATAACACCCACTGTCCTAGGAAGCATGTCAAAGAAATCAGGCCAAGATTCCTGTCAGCTGGAGGTCATGAGTAGGTCACCTGGCTTCTCCATGACTCATTTTCCGCAGCTGGAAAAATGAATGGAGTGAAGGATCCCTTCCTCATGGGGACAGGGTAATGATGAAAGACAGACATTTTTTTTTCATAATCCCACACCTGTTGCATGATTAATAACAGACCCCATCTCATGCCCTTTCCTGGCAACTTCCTGTCATATGCTCACAGAATTGTTGAGAACTGTATCTGAAACCTGCTCCCTCTGTGCCTGGCCCTGCTCCAGAGATCCCTCTGTATTAGTCCCTTATTCACTCATAACTGTCCCATGAGTAGACGGAGGTCCGATGGACGACATCCAACCCAGAACTTCACCTATGGTCAAGAATTGGCTGCCGTGAACTAAGACTTTGGCACAAGCCATCTAAAATGATGACTGAGCAGGGCGCTAAATGTCTATCACCCCCCCCCCCCGCACACACACACATACACACAAACACACCTCCACCGTCCTTTGCAGCCAAAGATGTTTTACTTTCTTTCTTTTGGTTGGTTGTGGGGCTTGAACTCTGGGCCTGGGTGCTATCCCTGAGCTCTTCAGCTCAAGTCCAGCACTGTACTTCTTGAGCCACTGCACCACTTCCAGTTTCCTGGTGCTTTATTGGAGAGAAGAGTCTGAGGGTCTTTCCTGCCCAAGCTGGCTTTCACCCGTGATCTTAAGATTCAGCTCCGGAGTACTTAGGATGACAGCCATGAGCCACTGGCATCTGGCCAAAGATGCTTTTCTATGCCTGTCATCCTATCCCCTCAGGAGACTGAGATCTGAGGACTGCAATTGGATGCCACCCTTGGCAGCAAAGTCATTCAGAACTCTTATCTCCAATTAAACACCCCAAAACCTTGCAAGTGGAGCTGTGGCTCAAATGGTAGAGTGCTAGCTTTGAGCATGAAACAAGGGATGGGACCCAGGCCCTAGTTTTAAGCTTTTTCTAGCATAGAGCCACCCAAAAAAAGGAATCAGGTGAGTACACGGGGGCTCAAAGCTCACACATAATACTCAAGACTCACAGAATAGATCCCATCCTGCTCTGATTCTCTAGATTCTATGTCCTAGATCATGGCAGGCTGAGATGGGACTGACCATGCACCAAGTCAGGACATTCAAGTACAATCTCATACTGAGGATCCCATGACCTCATCAAGGACTCAAGATCTCTCACTGTCCTACCTTGACACTGGGCAGTCAGGTGATATCTAGTTATCCAAACAAAGGATATGGGAATGAGTGAATTTCTCAGCCAAGGGATACAGACTGGAGGGCTCTAGGTCCCTCTGTCTCAGGGAGGAAAAAAGGGCTGATCCATCTCAGGAATGTTCCTGGGTTGTGAGTATCCTCAAAGAAACAACCCTGCTCCCATCCCAGTGCCTCCTGTTTTCCCACTAGCCTCGAACTTCAGTCGGGCCCTCCCACATCTGCCATCTAGCCTAAAGGCTGAGCCAGCAAAGAGACCCACCTCTACCTCTGAGGTTGGCAGTCATGGGGCCCTAGAGTCCCCTAGATGAAGTCTCGGGGCAACACAGCTCTGACTCTCGCCCTCATTCCTTGGGTGTCCTGTTCCAGTGGCACGCTTACCTCTGTCTCTGGTTGAGGAATGAACACTGGGGGTGTCATCTTCAGATTGAACCAGCAAAAGTGCCAGTCCCCAAGGATGTACTGCACAGGCATCCTGCAGTGGATGACAGCCAGGTTGTCAACGGTGATCCCAGAGTGCCAGGACTTTTAATAGCCATGTGGCTGGGTTGAAGATTCTATCACTGATACTCTAGGTTGTCAGTTGAGGTCATGGCTCCAAGGGCCTGACACACTGGATCTGGGATTGTCCTCCCTCTTCATCTTCCTGCTTATCCCTTGCCATCCCACCTCTTGCCACTCCCTCACCTTATACCTCCCTAACCCTGGGACAGGTTCTTCTTTTCTGAGCCAAGGGAGATTGAAACTCTGTGACCCACCCTGAGCCCTAGGGTCTACCCGAGGCTATTTCCCTCTGCAGTCAGCGACCACTCAGATTTGGATGTCATGAAGTTGCTGATGTCATGAAGGGGTCAGTGGCTTGGTCCTATACACTAGCTTTAGGCTCTGAAACTGTCCCCACAGAGATTGTGAATGGTTGGCTCCCTTGATCCAGGGACTCCAAACCAAGACTTGCATGCTCCCTTCTTCCTTCCTTTCCTCTTTTTCTCCCTCCATCCTTCCCTCCTCTCTTTCTCTTTCCTTTCTTTGTGTCACTCCTGGGCATGAACTCAGAGCCTGGGTGCTGTCCCTGAGCCTTTTTACTCAAGGCCAACAGTCTACAGTTTGACCTACTCATCCACTTCTGGCATTTTCTTTTTGGTAGTCAGTTGGAGATAAGAGTCTTACAGGCTTTTCTGCCTGGGCCATAAGCCTCAATCCTCCTATCTCAGCCTCCTAAGTAGCTAGGATGACAGGTGTGAGGCAACAGCATCCAGCTCAAACCAAGATTTCTTCATGTGCTGTGGAACCAGCACTGGAGCCTTTCACCGTGTATGACCCCCACCCCATCCCCCCTAAGATCTGGCACACACTGTAACGTTTTGTTAGATAAATAGATGAGCATCTGTCTATGACAATACTACAGAAAAGTCCATTCCAGCTCAGGGAAGCATCCTGGGTGGGGTAAAGCCTGATGTAGCTCTCCCACAGTTCTCCCTCCTCCCTCTTCCCACCCTCCTGGTGCCACCGCACCTAACTGTTTTGGTTCCAAGGAAATGAGCCATGATGTACTCACTGTATTCTGGGGCCTCTGGGATGCCTATCTTCTCAAAGATCTCTGTCCAGCCACTGAGCAGCTGTATGGCACTCAATTCTCCACTCAGCTGTGAACAAGGTTGTGGTGAGGCAAAAGCCTGGCTCAAGGGGCCTCCTCTGCATTCCCTAGCGCCAGACAGGATGGTCCACCATATCCGGCCACCAATTTTCATGTTGCAGAAAAGGATCCCTGAGGCATCCTGGGTCTCTGAATCTCCCAGAGTCCAGTACAGGTCCTGGGAATTGTCTCTGCTCACAGCGATCAGGCTACAGATGGCAAGGTCACAATCTCTGCTCCCCACAACATTCTTGACTGTAGTGATCACCCTAGAGAGAGCCAGAGGAGAATCGGCAGCTGCCGGAGAAAGGCAGTCAAGGCACGACGTTCATAGCAGGAGACCATTTGGCTCAGGAACTCTGCTTGTGCTGCTTGAATGTCATTGTTTGGTGGCTGAAATGGTCCATCTCATTTGACCCAGTATCCCAAGCATTAGTAGAAATTGCCAGCTTCAAGAAAAATCCCTGGAAAAGCTGGCATTTCAACTTGTCCCAATCAAACTTAAAGGGTTCCAAAGTCAGTGGTCCCCTTTTCCTTCCAGACAGCCTATAGCAGGTTACAGAAAATGGCATTCAGAGAGCCCTAGCTAACTGCCATGTCCTGATCCCAAGTAGGCTCCAGCAGGGGGAACACACTTGCCTACCATTGCCCAGCTGGAAACAGCCCAGGAGGAACACAGCTTGGAGTCTGCAGGACTCCAGGGAGGACTGCCCACCAGTGCACTGTCCCTGGAAGGAATCCATGCCACCATTGGGGGTCCGGAGCCCCCTGCCCAGATGCCCACTTTCACAGTCAATACCCTGGGTAAGATTCCCCTCTCATCCTCAGTCGTGGTGAACCATCTGCTATGTCACACCTTTCGTCACTTTCCAGACCCTCCTAGATTCACAGCCCCTGTCCTACTACCTCCTATCGCGTTCCCTATATTTGTTTGGCAGACTCATTCCCAACCTTGAATTAGCTCCAACTATACACACCAGAGCAGACTGTCTGGCTGGAAGAGTGCCCTGTGATCACAGTAGCCCCATGAGCCTTCTGGCTAAAGACAGAAGGGCAGGTGTCTGCGGTTCTGGTCTGTGGTTCACACAGGCCTCCTAGGGGAGACCCACGCAGGTCCAGCAGCTACTGTGGGCTGCAGGAAAGGGGAAGAAAGAGGTGGAAAGGAACATCTACTGAAACCTCTAAAGGAGCCATGAAACGGTGAAAGAGAAAACAAAAATTATGGCTGGGCTCATACTGGGCATTAATTGAAAAAGAATAACAAATACACACATACACACAAATAAAATGTTTTTGCTCTTTGTAGACATAGTGACTGTACAATGAGAAAGATGATCTCTCTCTCTCTCTCTCTCTCTCTCTCTCTCACACACACACACACACACACACACACATACACACACACAAACACACACAGATTCAGAGCAGTGTCTCTCCTGTGTTTGTTTGTTTCTCATGTAGGCAATGTACTAGCTGGAACACAGGGGTTCCCTTGTCAGAACCAGGGAATCTCACCCAAGGGGAACAATGCTCTAAAAATGCAGAACCACCCTGACTCTCCCTTTCTTTAGGGCCAGAACCTTCCCATTGGGAACAACCAGCCTTGACTCCCCATTCACCAAAACCCTAGGCCAGAACGCTGGGTGAAGGAGTCCCGAGACACGTGGCTTCTCAGAGCCTGGACAGAAAACAAAGCAGGTGCCTCCAGAAAGGTGTCTGACCTGGGGAGGGGGTGTTTTGGGGGACTTTGATGGGGTCCTAAAGGCTATATACATGGTTGGACTCCCTCCTACATACTTCTGGGTGACTTGGCAAATTCTTGGGGAGGACTAGGAGACCAGATGGACTGGGAGCACTAGCAGAAGCTGGCAGAAATGGGAAATGTGATCACCCAGTCAGAACTGTTGAATGCTGGGGTTGGGGGTACAGGCCAGTTGTATGTGTGTCAGAGGGGGTGTGTTTTTCTCCCAAATACCCACCTTCTATCTGACCCCAGTGCCCTCACCTCTCTAGTGGGCTCTTCTGGGAATGTCCTCAGGTGAAAGGGTGACTGAGCACAGAAGACAAGAGCTCACACAGCAAGGTGGTCTATCTTCTGTATCCAACACCCCACTCCCCAGCAAAAGGGATAAGAACCAAGAGGTACAGCTTCCCAACTCTGACTAAAGCCACCAGGTTCCCACCAGGGAGAGGAATGGGCAGATGCACAGCTGTGTGGCTCCCACTGCTCCAGACCAGGGGCTCTGTGGTGCCCCCATCTCCTCATCCCTGCAGCTCCCCTTTTCCTGGAACACTGGCCACTAGGGATGAGGGTGGGATCCCCGGGTGGACATCCACCTCCACCCCCCACCCTTGGGGTGCATTTGTCACAGAGCCAGGACAGACTGTGGGGCACGGGGGAAGGTGCAGGCAGGAAGGAAGGGGGAGGCAAGAGGCAAGGGTCCGGGTCCGCGAGGGTGGGGAGGAAGGGTAGACTGGGGGACGGGCTTTACGGGGGGGGGGGGTCATGGAGTGAGGGAGCACAGGTCGGCAACTCACGTGAACTGCTGGGAGAAGCTGTAGGCTGTGACTCCGGGTGAGCGCCAGGAGTCTGAGGACCGAAGGCCAGAACCAAGTCAGGGCCACAAGCAGGCCAGGGGCGCAACAGCTCCGCCAGGTGACTGCTAGAGGCTCCGCAGGTCCGAGCCAGCAGTGCCATGTTTGTAAAGCAGCGTGGGCGCGTGGTGGAGCTGCTCACAGCCTCTGCTCCTCTTCAGCCACCACCGCAGCCTCAGCGGCCTCCTATCCTGTGGCCGCCGAGGCCTCAGCAGCCACTGCCTCTGCCGTGCTCCCAGCACCGGGACCTCAGACTCAGGGCCACCATGGCTGGGTGTCTCCGATGTGCCTGCCGTGCAGGCTCTGCATGCTCTGCGCTTCTGGCCAGGACCCATACTATGATCGGAGCAGCCGCCAGCCACTGAAGCCCTTTCCACGGGTGCTAGTGCTCATGCTAGTGCTCGTGCTTGCTCTTCTCCCAGCTCTCTCTCGGCCCCACATTCCTCTCCTGGGCTACCCCGCCCCTGCTGCACACACACCCCTGCCCCCTTGGGCTCCTGGCCATTCCTGCCACTATAGTGCGCTCCTGGGCCCCGCCCCCACCTCCCCTGGGCCCCGCCCCCACCCCGGCTACATTTGCAGGCCTGACTGGGCCCTGAGGCTTCTAGATCATGGCAATTGCAGCCTTACCTCAGCTCAGCACTACACCCCACCCCCAGTACTGGCCCAGGGGATCTAATCTCCCCTCAGCCCCACCTCTGGAGGAGACTATCCTCCATCCTCCTCCACTCCACACAACAAGCAGGTGCATGGTGACACTCGTGCGTGTATGTGTATTTGTGTTTGTGTGTGTGTGTTGGGGATAACCATCTCTCAAGGACTCAGAACATAGCACCTTTTGGAATGACTTAGCACACAGCACTCTTCCAAAATCAGCACAAAGCACCCTGTGTAAATGACTCAGCACACAGCTCCCTTTGAAGGACTCAGCATGTAGTATGCTGGGTAGAGTACTCAGCACACAGCACCCTTTGAAGGAGGGAGTCCATAGCTCCCAGTTTAAAGGACTCAGTGCATGGCGTGCTTTGAAAAACTCAGCACATAGCACTCTTTCCCAGGGATTCATCACACCCTGTGTTGAAGCACACTGTGTAAAACACCCAGTGCACAGCATCCTTCAAAAAACTCAGCACACAGAACAATTTTGAAGGACTCAGCACATACCACACTGTGGAAGCACTCAGCACACAGCACCATTTGAAGGACAGTACAGAGCACCCTGTGTAAAGGACTTGGCACATGGCACTCAAAAAATACCTCATCCCTCTCTTCTCAAGGGCTCAGCACATAGCAGGACCCTTTGGGATGCATTAGCACACCACACCTTTTGAAGGATTCAGCATACAGTATGTTGTGTAATGGACTCAGCATACAGCACCCTTTGAAAAACCTAGGACGGCCCACTCTTCTCAGGGACTCAGCACATAGCACCCTTTGTGATGATTTACCAAACAGCAACTTTTTGAGGACTCAGCACAAAACCCCCATGAGGGAAAAACCCAGCAAGTAGCACCCTGTGAAGGACTCAGCACATAGCTGTAAGTCACAAGTTCAGCTGTCATTAGAATTAGGGTGCTTTCTTCAGTATCACCATTCTTCAGAAACACTGCACAAATCCTACTAGTTCACATTTAGACAGCCTGTGTTTTATGGGGGAAGGTCAGCTGGGGGTCTTGGATTGAAAGCTTGGGAGCCCTGTCTCTGAGCTCTTTGGTTCAATGCTAGAGCTGTACCACATGGAGGCACAGATCCAATTTTGTTTTTTTGGGTTTTTCTTTCACAGGTCTTATGGTGATAAGTAAGGACAAGTTGGGGTATCCGTGGGCAAAGGCTCTTAGTCAACCTTCAGCTGACCTCTCCCTTCCTTGTGTCCCTGGAAAGCTGGGCTTTCTGGAGCTCTCTTGGCCTCGCGTTGAAAACACCTGCTCTGGCATCAGCAATCAGGGTGAGCAAAAGTCGGCTTGGTTCTGGTCACTTCCCCAAATTGAACTGTAGAGGATAATGGCATGGGGCCGCATGTTCTGTGTGTGGCCACCAGGGGGCAGGGGTAGCCCACCATAGGGATAGTACTTGGGAGTTGTGTTTACTCTTGCTTCCCTGGGGCCCCCATTATGATTCAAAGCCACCCTGGAGAGGAAAGTCCTTGAGACTCTTACCTACAATTAACCATCCAAAAACTAGTGGGGCTGTGGCTCAAGTGGCAAAGCACTAGCCTTGAGCAAGAAAACTCAGGGATAGAGCCTAGGCCCTGAGTTCACAAACACAGACACAGACACACACAGACACACACACACACACACACACACACACGCACGCACGCATGCACGCACGCACGCACTCACGCACACACACCACGTGCATGCAAAATCAGAGATTTCTACACTAAAATCTTTTCCCCACTAAGCCTGGTGGCTGCTGGCCTAGGTGTTTGATGCATACACCACCACCTATTTCCTATTTATCTGAGGAATGGTCATATGGGTTTGGGAGGGGGGAGAATCATCCTAGCTGAGAATGTGGCTCAGTGGTAGAGTGGTCACCTAACATGCCTGAAGCCCTGGGTTCTATTCCACACAGAAAAAGCTGGAAAGGGAGGTGGGGCTCAACTGGTAGAATGCCAGTCTTGATCAAAAAGAGCTCAGGACAATGGCCAGGCCCTGAGTTCAAGCCCCAGGATTGAAAGAAGAAATCTTTGTTGGAGGCTTTTTATTTTGCTTTGAAAACAAATTATTCTTTGTGATAAGCATAACACGGACCTCTTTCCTGGACAGCAATGGGCCATTAGATATCCCTTGAGTTTGGGCCAACTCCCTGAAGCTTCTGACCTACCTGACCCCCAGTTTAACCTTCCTGTCACCTGGCTGATGGAGGCCTGAGAGAAAGCCACCTGGCCACCTACTTCTGGTGGCTGCCAAGGCTTTTGAGAGTCAGTATGTCACATACAGAGTCATCATCCACATGAGTCTACAGGAGAAAGTGAGGGAGCACTCTTCCCTGAGCCTGGGAGCTGTGTGCGGATCTGGAAGTGGGGCATCTGGGGCAGGACATGCTCCTTGGGGGAGTCCACTATGGGGTCGGGAAACCTGACCTCTCCTCTGGCAGTTTCCATGCTGTCTTCAAGTTGCAATTCTTCAAAACCTTTCTGCTCCTCCCTCATTTCACCCACCACAGGCCCTGAGGCGTCTGAAGCAGTGTTGGTGGTGGGGGCCTCAGCCTGTGCTGGCATCTGGAGACTGCTGTCTGTGCTTCCCTTGCAAGGAGTGACAGCAGCTCCCGCAGCACTATCCTCTTCTCCATCTTCTCCTGGGACAACCAGTGCATGCACTGGGCTTTCTCCCAACACAGCTCATTTAGGACCAACATCTGTTCTTTACACACCATGAGGGACTCCTCGATAGTTCGGATGTGTGCCAACAGCTGGCTGCATCAATGGTGGAGTTCACCTGCTGGACTCTGGAAGTCCACCTCATCAGGCAGGTCATGGATGAAGCAGATTTTCTTCTCAGATGCCCATCTGTCCTGCTTCCCATCCTCACGCATGTTGTGGTGAAAGCTCATGGGGCAGAGGGCCTGTGGCTCCAGCTCAGTCTGGCACTGAACTGCTCAGTCAGCCAGGGGGTGCCTGCAGCTGGCCCGCCATTCTTGCGGCAGGAGTTTCCCCCTGTGAATCTCATCCTCCAAGAACACTCTCAGAGCCATGTCACTCTTGGTCTGGGAGACATCTCCACCCTCTGTGATGGTCACATCGGCTGGGGTGCGAGGGAGTCACATCCTTACATTTTGCTTCTCAAGGGTTCATGCCTTCCCATTCCCCAGGGAAATCCAGGAAGCTCAGCTGTCTGCAGGCACTCCTCCTGTGATCTGGTGGCTTCCAGGCTCTTGAGAGTGTCCTGCCAATTCGGGGACACCACCTGGTCCCTCCAGTTTGTTGAGCCCTTCACTTGCTTCAGCTGCTCCAGCAGCTGGGTCTGTCTCTCTAAGTCTGCTGCAGGGCCTCCTGCTCAGAGCACAGTCGCTCATTGGAGGCAATGTGCCATTCACAGGAGGCTCTGAACTCCTGCACTGGCCCAGGGACTGCTTCTGCTGCTCCTGAGCTGCTTGGCTCTATCTCTCAGCCACCACTATCCATTTCTCTATCTTCTCCTCTGAGCAGTCCAACTGTTCCCAAAGATATTTCTTCATCTGCTGCTCTGATTCCAGGATGCTGGCGAACTCCTCCTTCTCACTGCTCACACTGTGGAGAACGTCCCACAGCAGGGCCAGCTTTTCCTCCGGTTGTTCATTCCACACACATTCTCATCATGGGGTCTCAGGGATCTCCTACCGATCCTAGGCTTTCTCCTCCAGTCTCTGTAGTTGCTCCTGCTGCTCCATGTTCTGAAGACGGAGACTGGTTTTCCTGGACCTGGATGTGAAGTTGTTCCTCCAGGTTTTTCAACTCCATCTGCTTGCTGTAGACCTGTCCTTGCAGCTGCCGCTTGGCCTGAGATGGTCCCGTGGTGGGCGTGGCTTTACCAGCTTCCTTCTCAGTTCTCACAGCTCATTCCTTAGGTCCAACACATGCCTTGCCCCTCATTCCTTCTCCTCTGTCAGTTGGTTCACCCATTGGGTCAGCCACCATGCCTCCTTCTTCTGTGCGGACCTCTCAATTCTCAGGTCCTCCATGAAGGTGTCTCTTTACAGATTCACTGTGGTCACCAGCCACCTCAGGTTGTCCAGTAGTCTCTTCAGTACCTCACACCCCTCCAGCACTTGTTGGAACTTGCATATTCTCTTCTTCATGTTGCTCCTCTGTATCCACGGCGCTTCCACCATCTCCTGCAACTCTGTGTTCACTTGCTCCAGGTCATCAAAGTTACTGGTCTTGTCCTTGAGCTGAAGGGTCACATCATTCAGCTGTTTGAAGAACATTTTGGTCTCCTCCTTTCCAGTCGTGACCACAGAAACCACTATCTCCAGCTCTGCCATGCGCCACTCTGTAGCTTGCAGGCAGCTGGTAAGAGCTGCGTGATCCCTTTCTCTGTCATCAGTGGCCTGCTGCACTTGGGCCAGTGCACATTGTAAATCGCTTTCTGCTGAAACCAACCACTATATGGGTGCCTTGTGGATCTCTACCTCCATTTTTGGCTCTGCGTGTATCTGGGCTATCTTCTCCCTCTCTTACTCCCATTGACCCTGTGGGTCTGTCTTTCCCTGCTTCAGTGGTTGGATCTTGGCAAATAGTGACTGGTTTCTTCTTTTCTGTAGTCCAGGGTGGGTACCACATGCGGGTAGAACCTCTGTGGATCCTTGGTGGTATTGGGACCCTTGACACTCTGGACCATGCTGGCTGTGACTGTGTCCAAAGGCAGGGGAGGCCCATGGTTGGCATCACCTTTGACCGGACTCTCCATTCAATCTGGCTCCCCAGTGGTGTTTGTCTTGGGGATCCCTCCCTTTTTCTGTGTTCTTTGTTTTCTTGAAAGTTTCAGGTCTGTCGGGAGGATACTGCTGGTGTTCTTGTGGCAGTTTTTTGCCCACAGTTCTCTCATTGATTCTTATTGGTTCAGACATCTGAGCAATGGGATGGGAAAGTTGGGCTGGCCATGCTTCCAGGGTCTAGGAAATCCTCTATTCTCCCACTCACCAACTAGGACATCATTTCCTACTCTACCTCAAAGTCACCTGGAGTCTCTTGCTCACCACTCAGCCACCTCTACCTTCCTCAACTGCTGGTAGTGGTGTCAACCAACAGAAGGAATCCAGGTGCTACTGGGAAGCATGGAATGTGGGCGCGGCCACTATTCTTGTATCCCATTGGTGAAAAAGAACCATGAAAGAATGGGGGTGTGCCTGGAATCCTGTGATGCAAACAGAATGGACAGAGTCAAGATGACAGCAGCCCCTTTACCAGGAAACTGTCCAATCCATTTGGGGTCAAGAGGGAGACCTGCTTCAGCCAGATGGCTGCACAGATTGTTGTGTATGTCTGTTTGTTGCCAGTGCTGGGCCTTGAACTCAGGATCTGGGCATAGTCCATGAGCTGTTCTTGCTCAAGATTAGCCCTCTACCACTGGAGCCACACAGCTCTACATTTGCTTTGTTGTTATTGAGGTTGGACAGGGGTCTTAAGGACTTTCCTTCTTAGGGTGACTTTGACCATTATCCTCCTATCACAGCCTTGTAAGTATCAAGGAGGGCTGCTGAGAGCCACTGGTGCCTGGCTAATCATTGTTCTGGATTATGGCTTCCCCAGTCTCCTGCAAGCTTTCAGCAATGCAAGGTGAAGTATCCTTTGGAGCCAGGTTGCCATGGTGCAAAGGAAGAAAATGTAAAAACGCCATCTTGCCACTTTTTTTCTGTGCATTCCCCGCTCCCCCTGCACAAGGCCTGAAGTTCTAGGATCCCAGGATGGGCTGTGTTTCCAGCGGCTGCACACCAGCCTATAGTGATGAAATCTGAGGCATATTTGCCATGACCTGAGTTCGAGACCGTGCTTGGCAAAAAAAAAAAAATAGCTCCCTGGCTTGCAATTCACACCATTTCTCCTACCTTTGAATTTGAACTTAAGGCCGTGGTAACTCTGAAGCACTGTGGATGAAGGGGAAGCTCACCATGCTTGAAGACAAGAAAATAAGGCCTGGTCCCTAGGCCTGAATTCAAGTCCCAGCCCTGGAAACATTCTATTTATATACATTGTAAAGATAGGATTTGTAATTATGTATAGATGTTCAGTCCATGTCCTGTTTGTTGTGCTTATTTATTGTATTTTTGTTTTATTCATTTATTTTCCATTTTTTATTGTGAAAATACTGTACAGAGGAGTTACAATTACAAGGGCAAGATAATGAGTACATTTTTATCAAACATTGTAGCCTCCTCCTTTGTTTCCCCTTCCTATCCCTTCCCATCCTCCCCTCCGCCCCCACCCAAACCTCCCTGCTCCCACCTGCCATGCTGCACCAAAGTTGTAAAGTTTGTTTTCGACATAACAACTTGTACATCTCATTGTTACAATAGGTCCACCTCTATCCCTATTTAAACGATTTGTTTTTCCCCTTCCCCTCCACCAATTATACCGACATCAAATACAGTGAAAGCAGGGGTTATACTGTGGGGGAGGGACATTCAAAGCAACAAAGAAATCATCTTATAAATGTGTTAGAAACAATCACAAGAAAGAAAAAAACATTTGAATACATATCTTAGGGTTCATTTCCTTAACTTCACCTTATCTGACCTTTTCTGCTTGACTCAGACATATACTAGATATTGCAAATAAGGGAAACCATGGGACCTATGTTTCTTTGGGCCTGGCTTACTTCACATAATATAATTTTTTCAAGGTCTTTCCATTTCCTAACCAATGGGGCAATGTCATTCTTTCTGATTGAGGCATAGAATTCCATTGTGTATATATACCATATTTTCCTTTTTCTTTTTTTTTTGTCGGTCGTGGGGCTTGAACTCTGGGCCTGGGCACTGTCCCTCAGCTCTTCAGCTCAGGTGAGCACTCTACCACTTGAGCTACAGCGCCACTTCCGGTTTTCTGGTGGTTTATTGGAGATATTAGTCTCACGGTCTCTCCTGCCCGGGCTGGCTTTGAACCACGATCCTCAGATCTCAGCCTCCTGAGTAGCTAGGATTACAGGCGTGAGCCACCAGGGCCCGGCTATACCACATTTTCTTGATCCATTCATCTACTGAGGGGCATCTGGGTTGGTTCCATATCTTAGCTATAGTAAATAGTGCTGCAATAAACATAGTTATGCTGGTAGCTTTAGTGTGTCTTGTTTGTAAACATTTGGGTAAATGCCAAAAAGTGAGATTGCTGGGTCATAGGGGAGCTCTATGTGGAGTCTTTTGAGGAACCTCCATACTACTTTCCAAAGTGGTTGAAAAAGTTCACACTCCCACCAACAATGCAGTAAGGTTCCCTTCTGTCCACATCCCCTCCAGCATCTGTTGTTATTAGAGTTCTTGATTATAGCCATTCTAACTGGGTGAGGTGGTATCTCAATGTTGTTTGGATTTGCATTTCTTTAATGGCTAGGGAGGTTGAGCATTTCTTCATTTGTCTATTGGGCATACTTCTTTCCTCTTCAGAGAAGTTTCTCTTTAAGTCTTTAGCCCACTTATTTATTGGACAGTTGTGTCTTTGAGGATTTTTTGTTGCGGGATTTAATTTTTTGAGTTCTAAGTATATTTTTGATATGAGACTTTTTATTGACTGTGATGCCACACATTCCATTTATGATATTGATGACAACCCATCAAATAGTATCTAGATTTGTAGATGAGTTCTCCATCATGTGTGACACCCAGGACTCTCAGAGAAAAGGAGAACAGATATCACACTCAGCTTTTTACTCCATGATCCAATTGTTGGCAGTGCTGGGATCTGAACTCAGGGCCTGGCAGACCCAATTCAGACCCTGAAAGGTGTGCCAACATGGCAACATCTAGCCAATGAAGCTGCCAGGGCATTTCCAGACCCTGAGATTAAGCCGCAGGAGTGGACAAAATAGCCATACATGGATAGACAGTTGGTAGAACATCAATAAATATATATTTGTACAGAGTGCCAGAGACATCTACCTAGGATTCAATGACATCAACTACGTTCCTACTAACTCTTAGGTCTTTATTATGCCACCATTGAAGGAATAGTACTCTTTTCATGCTTAATAAACCATTCATTAAGATGAATCATCGTCCTAGGATCATTGCATCTAATTTTGGACTAGACCAATACACACAGAAACTTCTCATTCAATCATGAGTTTGTCAACATTTCCTTGTTATTCCCATGCATAGGAACAAGTATCTTGGGATCTCCCCCCATTGGTAGGTGTCAGGACCAGGATTCAAGCTCAAGGCCTATTTTGCCATATGGGCCTAAGGCTTCCCTGATAGCCGGTTAGCCTTCACCAATGCAAGGTGAAGTACCCTTTGCAGCCGTGTAATTCAGACCCAGGATGTTCAACGTGCAAAAGAAGAAAATATAAAAACATCCGTCCTGTGACATTTTTTCTGTCATTTTTCTGTCATTTTTTCCTTTCATTTTTCTGACATTTTTTCCTGCAAAGCTTCAGAGCCTAGGATCCCAGGATTGGCTATGTGCCCATGAGAGGTTGCCAGCCTGAGGTGATCATGAACTGATTTCAAATCAGATGCTTGGCAATAATAATAATAATAATAATAACACACCTTGGCTCAGAATTCTCACTATTTTTCTGCCACCTCTGAGATTCCAACTCAGGTTTGGGTAACTTTGTTGCACTGTGGGGAAAGGTGAAGCTCACCATCCTTGAAGACTACAAGGTCAGACCTAGTCCCAGGACCTGAACCGAAGCCCCAGCACTCACAAAAATCATATGCTCACCTATTTTACACATAAGATCTCTCTTCACATAGAGATGTGGAATGCATCATGCATTCAGTGTAGTTATTCTTTTTATTGTGTGTCTTAGTCATGGATGCATTTTGTATTTTATTGCATATAATGACAGCTATAACTGTGCTGACATGGATGGCAACTGATTTCCATGAATATAGAGTTGCATACATAGCATACTGCATCCTAGCTGAGACCCAGGACTTTCACGGGACAGAAAAACAGGTGCAACGATTGGCTTCTCACATCAGGATTCATCTTTTGGCAGTGCTGGGATCTGACCTCGGGGACTGGCAGGCCCAATAGGCGAATGGGTCCAGGTAAGCACACCAGCCTGTGAGCCACTAAAGAGCTAGGCCATTCCCAGGACCTGAGATTGAGCCCCACAAGGGGGGGGGGGAGAATGGGGAGCACAATAGTCATCCATTCATAATCTGAAGGTAGTATGTAAATAAGTACATATTTGTATAGAGTAGGATGGTGACCAGTGACGGAATCCAATCTACCTTGTGACTAACAATTCTTGGATCTTCCCCAATGCCTCCATTTCATGACTGTGATGATTATGGTCATGTTTCATCAACTCTTCATTAAAAATAACAGCTATCCCATGAGTCTTGCCTATCATTTCCTACTCCCATCAAGCAGGAACTACTCATTCAAAGATGAGATCCATCGAATTCCGTGACTCTTCCTAGATCCAGAAACGAGTATCTCAGGATCTCCCGCCATTCCCTCAATGTATGGGGACTGACCGGGATTCGACCTCGGGGCCTCTGTTGCTGGGTTGGCCTCTGGCTCTTGGGATAGGTAACAAGCCATCAGCCACACTAGGTAACCTTCACTCTGCAGGCCACCGTGTTTGGACCCAGCATGGTCAGCATGCAAAGGAAAATATATGTAAAAGCGCCATGTGGAACTTCCCACCGCTTTTATTCCCCCTAGCGGCCTTTTTTTTTTTTTCCAGGAAGCCCCGGGATCCTAGGGTCGGAGGATGGGCTGTGGGTCCAGAGGCTGCAGCCTAGGATGATCAGAGCTGAGGCAGAGTTGCCATGACTTGAGTTCAAGCCCTGGGTCTGGCAAAAAAACAAAAATAAAAAATTATGAACGAAGCACTCTAGCTAAGAACTCACACTGTTATACTGCTAGAGCTGGGATTTGAACTCAGGTCTAGGGAACCCCATTGCACTGTGGGAGAAGGGGAAGCTCACCATCCTTGAAGACTAGAATGTCAGGCCTGGTCCAGAGCTTAATTTGAAGCCCAAGCACTGGACAAAATAACAAGCCCACCTCATTAACACCTAGGATCTCTATTTACATACAGGTGTGGTATGCATCTTGCATTCAATGTCGTTATCTTCTTTTTATTTTGAGTGTTATTCATGGATGTATTGTGTATTTTATTGAGTATGGTGACAGGTATATCTGTGCTGACATGGATGACAACCTATTCCCATGGCTATAGAGTTGCCTATATAGCATTCTCCATCCTTGCTGAGGCCCAGGACTTTCACAGGACAGGAAAACAGGTGGATCGATGGGCTTCTCACATCACGATGAATCTTTTGGAAGTGCTGGGATTTGAACTCAGGGCCTAGCAGGCCCAATTGGTGAATGGTCAATTTGAGCACACCAGCCTGTGAGCCACTACGGAGCTAGCATGTACCAAGGTCCTGTGACTGAGCTCTGGAAAGGGGGATCATAATAGTCATGAATTCATAATTTAAATACAGGATCTATATTATCATACATGGATGGGTGACATCTTGCATTCAGTGTACTCCTTCTCTTTATTTTGTGTCTTATTCATGGATGCAATATGTATTTTATTGATTATGACGACAGATATAACTGTGCTGACATGGATGACAACCCATTCCCTTGGGTATAGGGTGCCTAGGTAGTAATCTCTGTCCTCCCTGAGACCCAGGTCTTTCTCAGGACAGGAAAACAGATGGATTGACGGGCTTCTCACTTCAGGATAATCATTTTACAGTGCTGGGATTCAAACTCAGGGCCTAGCAGGCCCAATTGGTGAATGGGTAAAGGTGAGCACACCAGCCTGTGAGCCACTAAGGAGGTAGGCCAGTCCCAGGACCTGAGATACAACCCTAGGAGGAGGGGATTGGAAGGGGGGGAATAGTCATGCATTTCTAAGTGCAAGTTAGTATGCAAATAAGTACATATTTTTATAGTGTAGGAGAGATGGTGACCTGTGATGGAATCTACCTTGTGTTCTACCTTCCCCAATGCCTCCATTTCATGACTGCGATGATTATGGTCACTTTTCATCAATTCTTCATTAAAAATAATCGATACCCCATGAGTCTTGCCTATCATTTCCTACTCACATCAAGCAGGAACTACTCATTCAAGGATGAGATTGATTGCATTCCACCATTCTTCCTAGGCCCAGAAAAAAGTGTCCCAGGATCTCTGGCCATTCCCTCATCTTAACAGGGCTGACTGGGATTTGTCCTCCGGGCCTCCATTGTCTGGTTAGCCTGTGGCTTCACGAAAACCAGCAGGCCTTCAGCCATGCCAGGTCACTTTCACTCTGCAGGCAGCCATGTTCGTACCCAGAATGGTCACCATGGAAAGAAAAAAAACATAAAATTGTCAGGTGGAACTTCCAGCTGCTTTTTTTCCCCTCGCGGCTTTTTTTTTTTTCCAGCAAGCCCCAGGGTCCTAGGGTCCGAGGAGAAGCTGTGGGTCCAGAGGCTGCAGCCTAGGGTGATCAGAGCTGAGGCAGAGTTACCACTACTTGAGTTCAAGCCCTGGGTCTGGTAAAAAAAAAAAAAAATTAAAAAACTATGAACGAAGAACTCTAGCTCAGAATTTGTGCCATTTTTCTACGAGAGCTGGGATTTGAACTCAGGTTTGGGTAACTCTGTTGCACTGTGGGGGAAGGGAAGCTCACCATCTTTGAAAACTAAAAGGTCAGGCCTGGTACTGGGCCTGATTTGAAGCCCCAGCACTGCACAAACCCACCTCTTTTAAATCTAGGATCTCTATTTACATACAGGTGTGGTATGCACCTTGTTTTCAGTGTAGTTAATCTTTTCATTTTGTGTCTTATTCATCTATGCATTGTGTATTTTATTGAGTATAGCATGACATATATAACTGTGCTCACATGGATGACAACCTATTCCCATGGGTATAGAGTTGCCTATGCTTTCTAGATCCTAGCTGTTACCCAGGACACGCACAGTATAGGAAAACATCTCCAAGGTTTGGCATCTCACATCAGGATGAACCTTTTGGCAGTGCTGGAAGTTGAACTCAGGGCCTAGTAGAACCAACTGCCAAATGGGTCCAAATGAGTACACCAGCTTGTGAGCCACTAAGGAGCTAGGCCATACCCAGGACCTGAGATCTAGCCCCAGGGTGTGGGTGGAGCACCATATTCATCCATTCATAAGCTGAAATTAGTATGCTAATAAAGGCCTGTTTGTATAGAGTAGGAGATGTGGTGAGCTGTGTTGGAATCCTATCTTCCATGTGACTACTGATTCTTGGATCTTTCCCAATGCTTCGATTTCCTGAATGTACTTATTGTCACACTTCATGCAGTCTTAATTAAGATCTTGCCTAACATTTCCTATGTCAATCATGCATGCACTTCTCAACTCTTCCCTAGGCCTGAATTCAAGCACCAGTACTGAAAAACATAACATTTATAGACATTTTAAATATTTGAGTTATATCTCTATATTCATTTAAAATCGTGTTTGTTGGAGTAATTCATTATATTATATTATTATTGATTGATTGATTGATTTAGCATTTATTTTATGGACTGTGAGTACACCTATAACATTTATTAAATTTGTTCCAATCTATTCCATAGCATGTAGCTTTGCAGACATAATATGTACATCATAACTGACACCCAGCACTTGCACAGAAAAGGAAAACACGTGTCACACATGGAATCTTACACCAGGAAGAAACTTTTGGTAATAATGGGACCTTGACTGAGGGACTAGGAGGCCCAATTCATGAAGGGGTGAGTGTCAGCATGGAAGCATCTAGCCCACGCAGGTGCCAAGTGGATCCCAAGACCTGGGATCGAGTTCCAGGTTTGGCCAAAATAGCAAAAATATTCTATGCAGATGATGGTATACAAATAAATATAAATTTAGATATTTACATACTGCCAGAAATGTCTATTTAGTATTCAATGACACATACTACGCTCCTATGGATTCTCAGGCCTTTAGTGAGGACTCCATTTAATCAATAGTATTCTTTTAGTGCATAATAAACTATGAATTAAAATCAGTCTGTGTCCTGTTATTATTGGGTCTAATTTTCTGCTAGACTAATTGATGAACTACTTATTGAATCATGACATTGTTCACATTCCTCTGGTGCTCCTATGGATAGGCAATAGTTTCTTAGGCTCCCCAGCCCTTTGTAATTGGCATGACCGGGATTCAAACTCAGGACCTAGGTGTTCAGGTTGGCCTATGGCTTCGCTGCCAGCTTGCCAGCCTTCAGCAGTGCAAGGTAACCTACAGGTTGCAGCCCTGTCATTTGGACCCGGGATGGTCACCATGCAAGAAAGGAAAAACAAGAAACTGCCAACCATCCACAGATTGTGGATTTTTCAGTGCTGTTTTCATTTTGTTTTCCTGTCAGCCCCCGAGGCGTACCATCCCATGATGGGCTGTGGGTCCAGAGCTGCACCATCCCAGCCTAGGGTGATGGAAGCTGAGGTTCAAGCCCTGTGATTGGCAATCAATCAATCAATCAATAAAATTTTAAAATATTAAAAATATCCAGGCGCAGGTGGTTCACAACTGTAATCTTAGCTACTCAAGAGGCTGAGAATTGTGGTTCAAATCCAACCCAGGCTATAAAGCCCATGAGACTCTTTTTTTTTTTTTTTTTGCAATTTACATATTTAATGCAAATCTTTGAAAGTATCAATGGTGTTTTTTTTTTTAATTGTAAAGATACTATACAGAGGGTTAGAGTTGCATGAGTGAGGTAATGAGTACACTTCCTCTTGAACATTGTTACCCCCTCCATTGTTTTCCCCCTACCATCCCCTCCCTCCCTCCCTTCCCCGAGGTTCTTTTTTTTTTTTTTTGATTGTGATTAAGTGATTACATAATTTCTGGAAATTCACGCCCCAAACAGGCGTTACTCAAAGTCTAACTGAGCAAGCACAGGAGGAAAGGAAAGAAGAAAAACTTAGAAAAACGGAATGGCAGCTACAACAATGCATCTCTCTATACTTTCTCTTAATTTAAATGGGCTGAATTCGCCAATTAAAAGAAAACGAACTGAGGACTGGATCAGAAAACAAGACCCATCCATCTGTTGCCTTCAGGAGACCCACCTCTCAGTCAAACATACAAACAAACTCAGAGTGAAGGGGTGGAAAAGGATCTACCAATCAAATGCCCCCAGTAAGAAAGCAGGTGTAGCTATCCTGATATCTGACAAAATAAACTTTTCATTAAAATCAGTACAGAAAGACAAGGACGGACACTACATATTAATAAAGGGAACAATCCAAGAGGAGGATATAACCATCATCAACTTATATGCCCCAAATATTGGTGCACCCAGATATGTCAAACAAATACTCTCAAACTTACAGAATAAAATAGATCCCAATACGATAATACTAGGAGACTTTAACACACCACTCTCACCAAAGGACAGGTCTATCAACCAGAGGATTGGCAAAGAAGCTACCGAATTAAGTGAGGCCATACTTCAAGCGGAATTAACTGACATCTACCGAGTATTTCACCCTAAAACAACACAGTACACATTCTTCTCAGCAGCTCATGGAACTTTCTCCAAAATAGACCATATCATAGTTCATGCAAGGAACTTAAGCAAATACAAAGGGATCGACATAATCCCCTGTATCCTATCTGACCACAGTGGAATCAAGCTAGCTCTCAATAACAAAGCATACCGCAGAAATTTCTCTAATACATGGAAATAGAACAGCACACTCTTTAACAATGCCTGGGTAACAGAAGAGATCAGAGAAGAAATTAAGCATTTCCTTCAACTCAATGAAAATGAAAACACCTCACAAAGAAACTTGTGGGACACAGCAAAAGCAGTCCTGAGGGGCAAATTTATTGCCCTCAATGCCCACATCAAGAGAATGGAGACAGACAAAGTAAATAATCCCATGAGACTCTTATCTCCAATAAAGCACTAGAAAACCAGAAGTGGTGCTGTGGCTCAAGCGGTAGTGTGCTCGTCTTGAGCTGAAGAGCACAGGGACAGTGCCCAAGACCAGAGTTCAAGCCCCACGAAAAAAAAAATTGTAAAAATACTAATGAAGCTCCCCAGCTTGGCATTCATACCTTTTGTTTTTCCTGTCAGGCCTGGGATTTGAATGCAGAGTCTGGGTAATTCTAATGCACTGTGGGGGATGGGGAAACTCACCATCTTTGAAGACAAGCAATTCAAGCCTGTTCCCTAGGCCTGAATTCAATCCCCAGCCCTGTTAAAGTAATATTCATCCACATTTGAAATAATGATTAATATCTACATACTTATGTTTACCGCATATTATTTTACTGTGTATTTATTTTATTTTTTGCACTATTCATTCATTCATTATTTATATTGACTATTATTACACTTATAACATGTATTAAATTGATTACATCTTATGAGAACTATACAGATTAGCATATGTATTATATATCTTACTTCAGACCCAGGATATTCACAGAAATTCTATAGTAGATGATCCCATGCTTAGAAAAACAGAAAGAATACACCAACCAAATTTGAATTCCCTAGGCACCCCAGTGGCTCACATCTGTAGTCCCAGCTACTCAAGAGGTGAGAACTGGAAGATGAAGTTTCAAAGCCAATCCAGGCAGAAAAGCCTGAGAGAGGACATCTCCAATTAACTGGCAAAAAGCCAGGCTACAGGTATGGCTGAAGTGGTAGAAAATCAGCTATGAACAATCAAGCCAAGAAAGAGCAAGCTGAATTCAAGTGCAGAGAGAGGAGAGTAGGGGAAGAAAGCAGAGAGAAATCCTCCAAAAACAGAGAACAAATCAATAGTACACACATCCCACCTAATTTATGGTACCAACAAACTGAAAATAAAAAATCAAGCTTGTCAGCCTCCATGTGATACCGGACTTTCTTTGGTGGCTTTTGGTGTTGAGTTCTAACTTTATTCTCTTGTGGTCAGAGAGAATGCAAGGTATAACTTCAATGTTTCTGAATTTAGACAAGTTTGCTTTGTGGCCTAAAATGTGGTCTATTTTAGAAAACGTTCCGTGTGCTGCTGAGAAAAACGTGTATTCTGATGCTGCTGGGTGAAATGTTCGGTAAATGTCTGTTAAGTCTAGTAGATCTATGCAGTTGTTTAGATCTGCGGTTTCTCTGTTGAGTTTTTGCCGGGTTGATCTATCTAGTGGGGAGAGTGGTGTGTTAAAATCCCCAACGATTAATGTCTTTGGATCTATATGGGATTTGAGGGAAAGTAGTGTTTCTTTGATAAATTTGGGTGCTCCATTGTTTGGCGAATAGATATTTAGAATTGTAATATCCTCCTGAAGGAGAGATCCTTTAATTAGTATGTAGCGACCTTCTTTATCTCTTTTCATGAATTTTAATTTGAAGTCTATTTTATCTGATATTAGGATTGCAACTCCCGCCTGTTTATGCGGTCCGTTTGCTTGGTAGATTTTGTTCCAGCCTTTAACCTTGAAAATGTGTCTGTTTTTATGGGCAAGATGTGACTCTTGCAGGCAGCAGATAGAAGGGTCTTGTTTTTTAATCCAACTAGACAGTCTATGTCGCTTAATTGGAGAGTTCAGTCCGTTAACATTAAGAGATAGGACTGAGAGGTATTTGGGAGTTCCTGCCATGTTATCTACCTTCTTGGGGGCTGCGAAAACTGGGTTCTTCCTATGGTTCTTGGATTCTCAGTTTGGGTGCAGTTTCTTGGCCTTTATTGTGGTCTTGTTGGTTTTCTATGTGTAGGACTTCTTTAAGAATCTTTTGTAGGGCTGGTATTGGCATAAGAACAGACCTCAGGACCAATGGAATAGAATTGAAAACCCAGAAATGAACCTACAGACCTATAGCCATCTAATCTTCGATAAGGGAGCTAAAACAATAGAATGGAAGACAGACAGCCTCTTCAGTAAATGGTGCTGGCAAAACTGGTTAACTACATGTAGAAAACTAAAGCTAGATCCTTATATATCACCCTGCACCACAATCAACTCCAAATGGATCAAAGACCTTGAACTCAAAGCAGACACTCTGAAAACATTACAGAATGGAATAGGAGAAACCCTGGGTCTCCTTGGCTCAGGCCGAAATTTTCTGAATAGAGACCCGCAAACACAACAAATCAAAGAAAGGCTGGACAAATGGGATTGTATAAGGTTGCAGAGCTTCTGCAGGGCAAATGACATAGCTAGCAAGATCAATAGAAAGCCCACGGACTGGGAGAAGATCTTTACTAGCCATACAACGGACAAGGGTCTCATATCTAAAATATACTTGGAACTCAAAAAATTAAACCACCCAACAACAAATCCTCAAAGAAACAACTGCCCAATAAGTAAGTGGGCGAAAGACTTAAGGAGAAGCTTCTCTGAAGAAGAAAGAAGGATGGCCAATAGACACATGAAGAAATGTTCAACATCCCTAGCCATAAAAGAAATGCAAATCAAAACAACATTGAGATATCACCTCACTCCAGTTAGAACAGCAAAAATCAAGAACACTAACAACAACAGATGCTGGAGGGGATGTGGACAGAAAGGAACCTTACTTCATTGTTGGTGGGAATGTAAACTTGTTCAACCACTTTGGAAAGCAGTATGGAGTTCCTCAAAAGACTCCACATAGAGCTCCCCAACGACCCAGCAATCCCACTTTTGGGCATTTACCCAAATGATTACAAACAAGGCCACACTAAAGCTACCAGCACAACTATGTTTATTGCAGCATTATTTACCATAGCTAAGACATGGAACCAACCCAGATGCCCCTCAGTAGATGAATGGATCAAGAAGATGTGGTATATATACACAATGGAATTCTATGCCTCCATCAGAAAGAATGACATTTCCCCATTTGTTAGGAAATGGAAAGGCTTGGAAAAAATTATATTAAGTGAAGTAAGCCAGGCCCAAAGAAACATAGGTCCCATGGTTTCCCTTATTTGCAATATCTAGTATAGGTATGAGTCAAGCGGAAAAAGTCAGATAATGTGATGTTAGGAAAACGAAACCTCAAATACGTATTTTAATGTTTTTGTTTCTTTCATGCATGTGTTTCTAACGCATTTATATGATTATTTCTTTGTTGCTTTGTATGTCCCTCCCCCACAGTGTAACCCCCGCTTTCACTATATTTGATGTCAGTATAACATGTGGAGGAGATGGGGACAAACAAGTCGTTTAAGGATTCAGGTGGACCTGTTGCAACAATGAGAAGTACAAAATGTCATGTCAAAACCAGCTTTACAATGTCGGTGGGGGGGGGGGAGGGGGGGTATGATTGGGTGGGAGGGAGGGGGGAGGCTGGGAAGGGAGGTGAAGGGTAAACAAAGGAGAAGGCTGCAATGCTTGGTAAGAAATGTATGCATTATCCTGCCCATGTAATTGTAACCCCTCTGTACAGTATCTTCTCAAATAAAATAAAATAAAATAAAATAAAAAAAACATCAAGCTTGTGCAGTTGTATAACTTTACATGAGCACATATGCTTTTAGGTACACTTCAAAGCTATGTTTAAATAATATATAAGTATATATATAAAATATATATATATATATATATATATATATATTTGAATAAACTAAGAAACCAGCCAATGAATAAATACTTCTGAATTAGTGCCTTAATCATGGCATTATAAATTATTTATATTAAAAGTGTATTTCAAGATTCTTTCCTCAGAATCAATCTTTAAGTTTGTTCATGTGCCAGGCGACAGTATCTCATGCCTATAGTCCTAGCTACTCAGGAGACTGAGATCTGAGGATAGCGGTTCAAAGCCAGCCTGGGCAGGAAAGTCCGAGAGACTCTTATCTCCAATCAACCAGAAATGGCACTGTGGCTTATCTCCAATAAACCGGAAACGGCACTGTGGCTCAAGTGGTAGAGGACTTGCCATGAGTTGAAGAGCTGAAGACAGGCAGCCAAGCCCAGAGTTCATGCCCCACCACCGACAAAAAAAAAAAGAAAGAAAGAAGTTTGTTCATACAGATCATAAAATTCTAACCTTCGGAGCTTGAGGAAACTTGCCTTCCTTTTCTTCCAGGGTCTTATGCTCTTTAGGCAAGTACTCCACTACTGAGCTACATCCCAGTCCCAATGTTTTTGTTTTTCATTTTACAATTCACTTTATTCCCAAAATGCTTACAAGTACCTACTGTCCTCACAGAAGTGAGTTTTTATTCAGAAACCCAACCTTTTGTGGTATGAGGACTCCCCTAGTGTATTTTGTGGTAGGCACTGAGGAAAACTCATATGATACAATTGCAGAGAGTTTATGGCTATAGAAATAACTCTAAATAGAAATAACATCAACTGTCCTTCTAGGGAGGAATGATGTACTCATTTTCATTCTCACTCTTCATGGCAGATGGTCAAAATGGAAACACAAATGTGCTATGCTGAAATGTAAAAATTTAAAACCCTTTTTGAAAAACTCTCATGTTATAAAAACAAAATGTATCAAATAAAGGCCAAGTGAACTTTAAAAAATATGAAAAATGCTAATGAAGCTCCCTGGCTTGAAATGTGTGCTATTTTTTCGTCTGCAAGGTCTGGGATTCGAACTCAGGGACTGGGTAACTCTGTTGCACTCTGGGTGAAGGGGAAGGTCTCTATGCTTGAAGATCAGAAAGTCAGGCCTCTTCCCTAGGCCTGAATTCAGGCCCCAACCCTGGAAAATGTAGCCCTCACATGTATTTTAAAGATTGGATTGAATTTCCAGACAGGTGTTCAGTCTATATTATGTTTGGTGTGTTATTCATTGTACTTTTTGTTTTATTCATTTATTTGCCGTTTATGTTATTGACTGTGATGATACCTAACCATGTATTACATTGTTTACACCCTATCACATAGCATTTAGTTTGTAGACTTGTTCTGCATCATGCCTGACACCTCGCACTGTCACAGAGAAGGAAAACAGGTGTCACACTTGGCTTCTTACTCCAGGAGGAAATTTTTGGCAGGCTCTGAGTTCGAGCCCCAGTGGTGGCCAAAATAGCCATACATGAATAGGCTGGAGGTAGTACACCAATAAATACATATTAGTACAGAGTTTCAGAGCCGTGTATCTAGTATTCAATGACATCTGCTACATTCCTACCAAGTCTTAGGTAGTTATTATGCCTCCTTTGAAGGAATATTATTCTTTTCATGCCTAATTAACCATTAATTAAGTTCAATCAGCATCCTAGGATTATTGCATCTAATTTGAGTCCAGACCGCTGCACGAACTATTCAATCATGAGTTGGATACCATTCCATCGCAATTTCCATGCGCAGGCAGGAGTCTCTTGGGATCTCCTGCCATTGGTAGGGGTCAGGACCAGGATTTCAACTCAGGGACTGTCTTGTGGGGTTGGCCTACGGCTTTGCTGACAGTACCTCCAGCCTTGAGCAATGACAGGTCACATGTGTGTGGCATCCATGTCATTCAGACCTAGGATGGTCACCGTGCAAGGAACCAAAGCCAAGAAACCGCCTACCATGTTCGGCTCGAGGCTTGTTTTAGTGTCATTTTCATTTTGTTTTCCTGTCAGACTTTGGGTCTTAGGATTCCAGGATCGGCTTTGGTTCTGGAGGCTGCACCCCAGGCTAGTGTGATGGAAGCTGAGACAGAGCTGTCATGATCTGAGTTCAAGCCATGTGCATGGCCAAAAACAAACAAAAAAATTAAATTAATAAAGTAAAACAACTAAAAAATTAAAACAATTTAAAAAATTAAAAAAAACAATGATTTATCTCCCTGTTTTGCAATTCGTGCCATTTTTTCTGCCAGACCTGGGATTTGAACTCAAGGTCTGGGTAAATAGGCAGCACTGTCAGGCTAGGGAAATCACACCATACTTGAAGCCAAGAAAGACTGGCCTGTTTCTTAGGCCTGAATTCAAGCCCCAGTCCTGCAAAACATATTCCTTATATGCATTTTATTTACATTTTAAAGACAGGATTTATACTTCCATATAGTCAGACAATATCATGTTTGATATGGTTATTCATTTCATTTTTTGTTTTATTCATTTATTTACCATTTATTTTATTGACTCTTTTGATGGAGTTTTCGGTCAAATTTGGCCGTAGAAGTGGCCAAGATATAAACACATAGATGTGTAAAATGCAGTGTGTGTGTATTTACATATGTATATGCATCTATAAACATATACAGAGGGAGACAGATAGACATTTATGTGGATTCTAGTATATAACTCTATATAAAGAGTGATGTCTATATCTTACTTTCATATATTCTATTGCTACTAATTATTTGATCTAAAATTATTCCTCCATTAATTAATCACAGTAGAAGACTTAATAAAATATTAATTAAATTAATCAATGACCTATATTTAATGCATACAATCTTATATTAGAAAGACTAGTTAACTAGTAATTCAATTAGCGCATTTCAAACATTCTATTAGTGTTCCTAGAGATAGGAACCAGTTTCCTAGGATCTTCAGCCATGTGTATGTGGGAGTCCCAGGATCGAACTCAGGGCGCAGGTGTCAGGGTTAACCTCAGGCTTCACTGACAGCCCACCAGCCTCAGCCATGCAAAGTCATGTACAATTTTCAAGCCAAGTCAGTGAGACCCAGGATGGTTACTGTGCAAAAGACACAAAGGTAAAACTGTTGTGTAAAACTTTCTGGTTTTTCCTCTTCCATTTTGATTTGCTTGTTTTTTGGCCAGTGCTAGGAGTTGAAATTGGATCCTAGGATCCCTGGATCATCTGTGGGTGTAAAAGCTGCACCCCAGCCTAGGGTAATCAAGGCTGAGGCAGAGTTGTGACGACCTGAGTTCAAGCCCCGTGCTTGCCCCCCCCCCCAAAAAAAAGTTAAGGTCCTGGCTTGGAATTTGGGACATTTTATCTGCCATACCTGGGATTTGAAATCAGGACTGGGTAACTCTATTTTGCTGTGGGTGAAGTGGAAGCTCACCCTCCTTGAATAAAAGCAAGTTAAGAGCATTTCCCAGGGCATGAATTCTAGCCCCAGGACTGGCAAAATAATATTTATATACATTTATAATGTACATCATATATATGTATTTGCATAGGTATTACATATTGAACTTAGGAAACAATATTTTCACAGACAGCAGAACAGGTCAACATTTGTTTCTAACTCCACCTATTGTCTTTGGCCCTGCTGGGATTTGAACTCAGGGCCTTGAATGCCCAATTCATCAAGGGATCAATGTAAGCACAGCAGCCTCAAACAAATTCACTGCCAGGGAATTCCCAGGACCTAACTTTAACCTCCAGGAGTGGCCAATATATAAATAGATAGATGCATAAATTGCTGCAAATACATATATATGCATAGAGAGTGTGTGAGAGAGAGATGTATATGTATATTCCAGTGTATATTTAAATATATAAATATATTTATAGAATGTGAGATGTCTATATATCATTAAATTACATGTAATATATTACTAATAAATATTAAGTTTAAATTATGCCTTCATTTAATGATGTATCATGGTTTAAGGCACAATAAAGTGCTTCCTTGTGCAAAAGGAGCTCAGGGTCAATGTCTAAGCTCACAGTTCAAGCCTCAAAAATAATCGAGCCAGTAATTCCATGTATCTGTGTATGTGTGAATGTATTTCTATTGGTGAACATCCAGAGTACTATGAAGAAAGGCACCCAGCTAGGAAATTTGCTTTGAATAGAATGATTTCATACACCGAGGGCACTTTCAAGACAGTGCATGTTCCAGGGCTCCCCTCCCTGTTCCCAGTGTAGACTGAGGGTTTCTCCACACCCCAGGCTGCTGGAGGAAGTCTGTCTCTTTGTTGGAACAGGCAGACAAAAGGCCTCACTCCTGTACAGCTCTGTAACAAACAACTCTATCCGGGCCAACTAGTGATGATGAGTGTGGGCAGGCCCTGAAGACCAGGAGAAAAAGGCCTCTTTGTACCCCAAGATATCTCTCTCCCCAGTGCTCTGTTTTGACAGGAAGCCTTCATTTGTGCCACCTCCCAGGGCAGACCAAGTTCCCTGCACTTATCCTGTTTTTGTTAGACTATGTTCCAGTGTTGAAACAAACTGCTACAATTAATTCAAGATTCCTTCTAACAGACAACAACCAGGGAGCTGAACCTAATGCAATGATTCATTATTGGCAACGCATGCCTCCCTAGATTTTCGGAAGCTTGCTACATCTAAGCACATGTGAAAAATCACAATGTTCCCTGTTATGTAGGGCTGGTGAAGTTCATTAGGTTTGGAAACCTTTGACCTCTCCTAGTTGGGCCTTGGGTGGTTAGGTTTCCAGGTTGAACACAGGGCCTGACTGCTGACCATGAGCTCAGAACAGAAGTTCAGTGTGTAGTAGGAAGACCCCTACTCAGGCAGGGAAACCCACCTAGTCGTCTGGAGTGACAGAGCCCACCGCAGCAAAGTTGGTAACAAAGAAGCAACTTTATTGAGAGGGCTCCTACACTGACTGGCCAAGGCCACAGCACAGGCTAAGGAGCTGATACTGCCACCGTGAGCAGGCCCCATTCTTTGGTTTTTAAAGGCAAAATCCATGAGATCGAGCCGGGTCATTAACAGGTGACCAATGAAATCATATCATACAAAAAGATTGCATGGTCATACCAGACCACACACTGGTGGCCAATAGGCAGAGTTTACTGTATGCATGTGTGAAAGGCAGGGTTTACCACCATAAGCAGGTGGAGTCAGGTAGTTGGAGCCAGATTACAATCTATTTTATGGGTCAGTCTTTAACTCAACAATCAAGGTAAGTTAGGTCGTTAAGGGGAGGGGGACCTAGAGGCATTCTTTCCATTCTAGGGGCATTCTTTCCATTCCAGGAACAGGGCTGGTTGGAGGCAAGGTCTAGTTAACCTTGTTTAAAGTTGTTTTTTTTTTCCTAAAATCCCTAAAACAAAGGCAAAGCCTGGAAAGAAGCTGTACCAGCTCAAGTCTCCTCTCAGGGCCTACTTCCCAGTGCTTTACCTTTGATGTCACAGTTTCACTTATGGTATCTGGGGGGGGGGGCAGGTAATTTGTGTGCATATACCAGTCCTGGAGCTTGAACTCAGGACCTGAGCACTGTACCTGAGTTTCTCCTGTACAAGGATAGCACTCTACCACTTGAGCCACAGAGCCACTTCAGGCTTTTTTCTAGTGATGTGCCACTGCGGATTCAAAGCTAGGGTTTCAAACATGCAAAGCACTCTATCCCTAAGACCCATTCCCAGCACTGCACTTCAGGTTTCTTTCTTTCTTTTCTTGTAAGTTGGAGGAGTTGAAGTCTGGGCCTGGGTGCTGTCACTCAGCTCTTCAGCTCAAGTGGAGAGCTCTACCACTTGAGCTACAGAGCCCATTCAGGTTTTCTGGTGGTTCATTGGAGATAACCATCTCAAGGAATCTCCTGCTCAGGCTGGCTTTGGACCGTGATCCTGAGCTCTCAGCCTGCTGAGTAAGTAGCTAGGATGACAGGCATGAGTCACCGGCACCCAGCTTCCACTTCAAGTTTCTAAGTGGTGAATAGGAGATGATAATGTCATGAGACCTTTTGTGTGTGGGATAGTTTTGAACCCCGATCCTCAGCTTCCTGAGCAGGCAGGATGATAGACCTCAGCTAAAAACACCTAACCCGTGACACTTTGCTGCAAGGGGGTCATTGGCTCCACGTATTAGAGTGCTAGCCATGAGCATAAGAGGAAAATCAGTGTCTAGGCTCTGAGTTCAAGGTTCATGATGGAGAAAACTAAACCAAATCAATTGTCTGCAGCAGACAACTCAATAGAATTCAGTACATGCATAAATTTGGCCCTGCCTTGGGAAATATCTGTGCCTCAAGTTTCTCATCTGCACAATCATCTTACTTGTGGAGCTCTACCAAGGATCAGATGAAAGAATACACCCCGTGAAGGACTCAGCACCCAGCACCCCAGGAAGGACTCTTCATATAGCTGTATCCCACAAGCTGTTATTAGAATTAGGATGCTTTCATCAGTATCACCATTCCTTCAGAAACGTGTCTCGAACCACACAAGTTCACATCTAACTGTTTAGACAGGTGGTTAGTGGGGGGGGGAGAGGGAGGTTCATCAGACTCAGGGGTTGCACTCATAGGTTGGAGGTACTGTCCTAAGATCTTTTCCTCAAGGCTATAGAGCTCTACCACTTTGTGCCACAGCTCAGAGTCTCACAGACTTCTTGCCAGGGCTGAGTTTTCAACCCACCAATGTCAGATCTCATCCCCTGAGCAGCTAGGGTGAGCCAGCAGTGTCTGGTTGGATGGAGTTGGTTTGCAGCTGTTAACCTCTGGCTGTCAGGATAGATGGCAGCCGTCATCTTCAGATTCCCGGCTTGCTCTGTCATGAAGTATTTAAAGTCCTGGCCTTGTATAGTTGCAGTTAGAACATTCTAACTTTTCTTTAGTGCTTGAGTGACAGCACCACTTCCGGCTTTTTCTGTGCATGTGATAGTGTGGAAACGAACCCAGGGCTTCATACAAACTAGGCAAGCACTCTACCACTGAGCCCCAGGAGTGACAAGTGTAGACTTAGATATATAGATAGCTTATATACATATATATATATATACAGATATATACATATGTATAAAATAAGAAAGATGTCTGTATATTATTAAATTACATATACTACATTACTATCAATTATCCATAATTAAATTATTCCTTCATTTCTCATTGTTGAAAATATAATAAAATATTAATTGAAAATTAGTCAATGTACTATGATTATTGTTTTTAATTTTAAAATTTAATCATATACTAACTACTAATGTAATGGTTACTTTTACAACATTCCATTCATATGGATGTATGTCAGAATGCGTTTCTTAGGATCTCCGGCCATTCATAGGTGGCGGTCCAGGATTTGAACCCTGGGCCTAGGTTGCTGGTTTTGGCTATGGCTTGCCTGATAGCCCACCAAACTTCAGCAGTGTAAGGTCACATACTCTTTCTGGGCCCTTTCATTTAGACCCCGGTGGTCACAATGCAAAGGAAAAAACAAAGTAAAACTGCCTTCTGGAACTTCCCAGTTTTATCCTTATTCTTTTCTCCCCCTCTTTCTCGTTTTTTCTTTTTTGTTGGTCGTGGGGACAGAAATCTGGGTCTAGACACTGTTCCTCAACTATTCAGCTCAAGACTAGTATTCTACCACTTGAGCCATAGCACCACTTCCAGCTTTTTTCTCTTTATGTGGTGCTGAGGAATCGAGCCCAGGGCCTTATGCATGAAAAGCAAGCACTCTACTACTGAGCCACCTTCCCTGCCATTCTCCTTTTTTTTTTTTTTTTATCAGTCCCAAGATTTGAACTTGGGTCCTAGGATCTCAGAATGGGCTGTGGGTCCACTGGCTGCAGCCCAGGCCAGGGTGATCAAACCTGAGGCAGAATTGCCACAAGATGAGTTCAAGCCCCGGGCCTGGACAAAATAAATTAAGGCCATGACATAGAATTTGATCAATTTTTCTGGCAGGCCTGGTATTTGAACTCAGGGTCTGGGTAACTCTGTGACACTGTGGGGGAGGGGAAGCTCACTGTTGTTGAAGACAAGAATTTCAGACCAGTTTCCAGGCCTGAATTTAAGCACCAGAACTGGAAAAATTAATATTCATATGTGATCTTTTTACATACATGGACTTACTCCATATGACATTTAGTACCCTTATTTATTCATTATTTATTTTATTTAGTATTATGACATATATAACATTTATTTCATTTATTACATCTTATCACATGGATATATTTGCATATGGATTATACTTCATACTGAAACCCAGGATTTTTACAGAGAACGAAAAAAAATGTGTCAAAGTAGGCAGGATGACAGATATCAGCCACAGATGCCTAGACTGTAAAACTTTTGTACAGGTGTCTTTGGGTCCCCTTGGTAGGGTGCTATCCATGAGCCCAACAGTGAAGGGTCAGTAGCTAGGCCCTGAGTTTAAGGTTCACGACCAAGAAAAATAAACCAAAACAATTGTCTGCAGGAGAAAACTCACTAGAGTTCAGTACATACATCGTAATTTTGGCCCTGACATGGGGACATATCTGAGCCTCAAGGTTCTCATCTGCACAATAATCTGTGGAGCTCTTACAAGGACCGGATGCAAGAATGCACTCAGTACATCATTCCTCATATAAGACTCATGACATAGCTGTATCCCACACGCTGTCATTAGAATTAGGGTGCTTTAATCAGTGTCACCAAACTACACAAAGTTCACATCAAATGATTTAGAGGGGTGGGTTTTTTGTAGGGGGGGCGATGAGTCAGCCACAGGGATTCCACTGAAAGTTTGGGAGTACTGTCCTAAGATCTTTTGCTCAAGGCTAGAGCTCTACCACTTTGAGCCACAACTCAGAGTTTTGCAGACTTCCTGTCAGGGCTGGATTTCAAAACCACCAGTGTCTGATCTCAGCCCCCCAGTATCTTGGATGACAGGGCTGAGCGAGCCACAAACACCCGGTTCTGTGTAGCTGCGTTGCAGCAGTTTACCTCTGGCTAAGTCAGGTTAGATGGCAGCTCTCAGCACCAGACTCCTAGCTTGCTCTATGATGATATATTTGCAGTCCTATTCTTATATCTTTGCAGTCAGAACATTCTATCATTTTGTTTTGGTGCCAGTTCTGCATCTTGAGTAAGTGTCTAGACACAGTCCCTAAACTTTTATGATCAAAGCTAGTTCTCGACTACTTGAGCAACAGTATGACTTCTGGATTTTTCTGTGCAAGTGGTAGTGAGGAATGGAACCCAGGACTTTGTACATACTCAGTGAGCACTCTTAACACTGAGCCCCAGGAGTGAAAAGTGTATAAACAGATAAATGTGTAGATTGGTAGATAGAGATAGATAGATAGATAGATGTATGTGTGTAAAACAAAAGAGATGTCTGTATATTATGAAAGTGCATATATGATATTACTACCAATTATTGGCAATTAAATTATTCCTTCATTTTTTAAGTATCATGATTGAATACATAATAAAGTATTAATTGAAAATTAGTCAATGTAGAATAATTGTTGTGTATAATTTTAGAATATAATCATATACTCACTACTAATTTAAATGTTACTTTTATAGCATTCCATTTCTACGGATGTATATCAGAATGAATTTCTTAGAACCTCCCATCTTTCATTAGTGGCAGTTCCAAGATTCGACCTCCAGGTCTAAGTTGCTTGTTCCAGCTATGGCTTCCCTAATAGCCCACCAAACATTAGCAATACAATGTCTTGTACACATTCACCCAGGATGGTCACAATACAAAGGAAAAAAAAAGTAAAACCACCTTCTTGAACTTCTCAGTTTTATCCTTCTCCTTTTTATTTTTATTTTTTTGCCAGCTCTGAAATTTGAAGTAGGGTTGTTGGATCCAATGATCAGCTGTGGCAGAGATGCGAAGACCTGAGTTCAAGCCCTGTGCTAGGCCAAAAAAACTGTAATAATAACAATAAGACCCTGGCTAGGAAATTGCACCATTTTTCTAGCAGGCCTGGGATTTGAACTGAGGGTCTGGGTAACTCTGCGACACTGTGTGTGAAGAGGAAAGCTCACCGTCCTTAAAGACAAGAAATTCATGGGGCAGGAAAGGTGGCTCAGTGGTAGAGTACTTGCCTTACATGCATGAGGTCCTTGGTTCAATAACTCAGCACCACATAAGCAGAAAAAGCTGGAAGTGGCACTGTAACTCAAGTGGTAGAGCGCTCACCTTGAACTGAAGAGCTGAGGGACAGTGCCCACGCCCAGATTTCAGGCACCATGACGGCCAAAAAAAAAAAAAAAGAACAAAAGAAAAAAGAAATTCAGACCAGTTTCCAGGGCCTGTATTGAAACCCTAGCACTGGAAAAAATCATATTCATATATATGAGATCTATTTACATACATGGGTTCTACTGCATATGACATTTATTACCCTTATTTATTTATTTATTTATTATTACTACACATATAATATTTCCTTTATTATATCTATCACATAGGATATATTTGCATATGGATTATACATTGTATTGAGACCCAGGACTTTCATAGAGAAGGAAAAAAATGTGTCAAATTGGCTTCTTATTCCACAAATAAATTTTTGGCCATGCTGGGATTTCAACTCACCAACAACGCCCAATCCATAAATGCGGTACAGTCTTAGCACATCAGCCTCCAGCAAACTGAGCATCCAGGAAATTCTGAGCACCTGTAATCAAGCCACAGTAGTGCTCAATAGATAGATATGTAGATGGATACTATACATATATATACCTGCATCTATATGTATATATATATTTATACACACTTACAAAGAGGGAATGTGAAGATGTTATTAAATTATATATATGTTATAACCAATTATTAGTTACTAAATTATGACTCCATTTAATGAGGTATTATGGTTGAATAATTATGAAAGCATTAATTAAAAATTAGTCAATATCCTTAATCATACCTTGATGTTAGAATGAAGATATAAATCCAATAATTTTTGTGTGGCACTCTAAAATAGAGTCATGAATTAACTGCAAATTTAATTATTACTTTTATAACATTCCATTAGCATTCACATGAACAGGAATTAGTTCATCAGGATCTCCCTCCATTTGTGGGTGGTAGTCATAGCATTCGAATTCCAGACCTGGGTAGATTACTTTGAATGCAAACCATTGGAATGACACCTTGAAGATTTCAGATTGTCACGATTAAAAAAAAGAACAACAAGAAGAAAAGAAAGTCAGGTGTCAGTGGCTCCTGCCTATAACCCTAGCTCCTCCTGAGGCTGAGATGTAGAGAATGCCAATTTGAATTCATCTGGGGCAGGAAAGTCCACAACACTCTTCTTTCTAAGAGATCACGGGGAGGGGGGGAACCATGAGTGGGGCTGTGGCTCAAGGGCAGAGTGCTATCCTTGAGCAAAAGGAGCTCAGGGACAGGGCCTAGGCTCATAATACAACCCTCGACCTGCCTCAGTCCCCCCAAAAAAGGAGGCAATAACTTCATGTCTCTGTGCATGGATGGATTATGTATGGATGATGGGCATTCAGCAGGTTGCCCATGTCTATCCCCCCAACCTGGGCAAGTCCTCAGAGAGTCCTAAGTCTGAGCCAGCAGCTTGAACAAAGCATCCTTCTCTGTCATTTAATAAATGAAGCCCCGCAGGCTTTGCCTGGGCTGTGCAACAAGTGCCTTATGTTCTGGCTGAGATGTCCCATCGGGACACCTAGCAGCCAGCCACTGCCTCCAGGCAGACCACAGTTTCTAGGTTGTAGGAGTTGTCAAAGGTCCTGGCTCCATATTCTCTATCCCTCTGTAGGATATGTGAGCCTACTCCTCTTGGGCCTGGTGGCTATCCCTCATTCACCATTCCTCATTGCCAAGTCACAGACTAGTCCCAAATCTTGGAAAAGATATGAAATAGCCAGCGATTTCTGCACCAAAAGGGGTAAGCCAATAAATCCCACCCTCATAGTTCCTGTCAGAAGTGAGCCTTGGGCTGCGAATGTGGCTTAGTGGTAGAGTGCTTACCTAGCATGCACAAAGCCCTGGGTTTGATTCCTCAGGATCACAGAAATAGAAAAAGCCAAAAGTGGCACTGTGGCTTAAGTGATAAGAGTGCTAGCCTTGACCAAAAGAAACTCAGGAACATGCCCAGACTCTGAGTTCAAGCCCCAAGAATGGCAAAAAAGTGAGCCTGGTGAGACATATTCTTCTGGTACTCATAGGAGGGCAAAAGTTACAGGTAAGAGTTAGGGTAGAAGACAGTTGCTGGTGGCTCACCCCTGTAATGTTAGCTACTCAGGAGGCTGAGATCTGAGGATCACAATTGCAAGCAGGAAAGTCTATATGAGACACTTTTCTCCAATTAAACACCCCAAAAGTCAGAAGTAGAGCTGTGGTTCAAGTAATAGAGTGCTAGCCTTGAGCACAAAACCTCAGGGATAGCATCCAGGCCATGAATTCAAACCCCAGGTCTGGCAAAAACACACACAAACACACACACACACACACACACACACACACACACACACACACACACACACACCAGGTCTGGCAAACACACACACACACACACACACACACACAAACCCCAAGCTAGAGCATTTGTCAGTCAGCCTGCACAAGTTCCATCTCTAGCAACTCAATATTAAAAAAAGAGGGAGAAGGGAAGGAAAGACTTGCTCCTGGAGGTGATATAACCAGTGCCAAAATTCCACAGGAGTTCTAAGATGTGGAACAAGATAGAGAGTCTCAGGCAGAAGATAGAACATGCACAATGCTTCCTGCGGTGTGGTGTAGAATAGGTGGTGTGGGTGGAATGAAGGTTCTGTGACTTCACACAAGTCTGGCAGGACATTCAAGGCTGGGTCAAGGTTTGTACTTGAGCCACAGGGAGGGCAGAGGGTGGAGGTCCCAAAATGGGGCCAAGGGGGAAGATTAGCTTGGCTTTTCACCATGGACCCCAGCCATTTCCTGTGGCTGGAAGCCTATTTTTCACAGCTCCTGACCCTCAGGCCTCCTTTGCATGGAGGACTCAGGGCAAATGCAGGGAAGAACACTTGCTTAAGAAAAGCTTCTAGCCCAATGCCAGTGGTGGCTCAACCCCTGTAAATCCTAGCTACTGAAAAGACTGAGATCAGAAGTTGTGGGTCAAAGCCAGCTCAAGAGAGGAAAGTTAGTGAGACTTTTCTTGCCGATGAACTACGAAAAGCCAGAAATGGAGCTGTGGCTCAAGTGGTAGAGTGCCAGCCTTGAGGCAAAAATTAAAGGGACCAGAGCCTAGACCCTAAGTTCAAGCCCCAGTACTGGCACATAAATATAAAGTAAAGCTTTCAGGAGTTCCTAGTCCACTGTGGTGAAAGTCCAAATCAGTTGGGTGCTACTGGCTCATGCTTACCCTCCAAGCTCCTCAGGAGGCTGACATCTGAGGATCATGGTTCAAAGCCAGCACGGGCAGGAAAGTCCGGGAGACTCTGATCTCCAATGAACCACAGGAAAACGGGAAGTGGTACTGTGGCTCAAGTGGTAAGCTGAAGAGCTTAAGGGACAGTGCCCAGGCCCAGAGTTCTAGCCCCATGACCAACACCTGGCATGCTTGAACCTCACTCTGTGGCTCTAGGCAGAGTAATTTCCAGTGGACCCTTAAGGGTCTCCCAATATCTACATGTCTTACAAGTCTTAAAAGCAGACTCTTTGGGAGCTTTTGCCTACATAGCAGGCCAAAGTATCAGAGAAGGTTCTAGCCTTGGGGCACGGAGGACATCAGCCAGAATGGCATCAGAATGGCATCTGTCATGGGTGCAGTGTGGATCTGAGCAGTAAATCAACATTTCAGACCAGATTTCTGGGCCAGGAGGGGCAAGAGCTGCAAGATGGCACAGCATGTAATGCCTACTCACGGGGGCAAATTTGTCAGGCACACCTTGGGTGGGTGTTGAGTTGGGCTCATGAAAGACTTGTAGGCACAGGAATCCACAGCTGGCTGGCTGCTGCTTCCCAGGGCTCAGAGCCCTGCTTTCGTCACCAATGTTCAGCGGCAGATGAAGGTCTGCAATCATGCACCGAGTATAAACGAGCATCCATCGTGTTCTTCCCTTGGTCCTGTACCCTATACATGGATGGAGGCACAGATTCCATGGAACTCACTGCCATGGCCCAGACCCCTCAGTCCAAGAATAAGTTGGGGAGAAATAACTTATGTGTCAAGAGTTTACTATGACTTTGCCTCTTGCCTGTCTCCAGTTCTAGCTCAGCTCATCATTACCAGCTACCTCTGTGTGTGTGTGAGTGTGTGTGTGTGTGTGTGTGCGCGCACTCGCGCATGGGCACATCTTGGTACTAGGACTTGGTACTTGAACTCAGGACCCGGGATCTGTCCCTCAATTTTTCATTCAAGTCTAGCAACTCTACCACTTGAGCCACAGCTTTTCTTCCAGCTTTCAGGTGGTTATTTGAAAGGAGAGTCTCACACACTTTAGAAAAGTGAGCTGGTGATAAGAAATGTACTCACTATCTTGCCCATGTAATTGTAACCCCTCTGTACAGTATTTTCACACACAAAAAAAGATCCTACTGATACTAAAAAAGAAAAGAAAAGAAAAGTGAGCTAGGCTGCCTCTGAATGCCAATCCTTAGATCTCAGCCTCCTGAGGAGCTAGGAATATGAGAGCATGAGCTATTAACATCTGGCCACACTTTCCTTCTTGGCTAAGACAGTGTACCTCTCTCCCAGCCTAGCACCCACCTACAGCTAACCTTCCTCCCCCTCCCAATACTTCTCCAGTCTTCAGAGGAAACTTACCCTCCCCTGAGGACATAGAAATAGGATGCTTGACAGGTTTGAGCTTTATGTTCTCCACACAGTCAAGGGCTGCTGGGAGCTGATGTGGAGATCAGAGATCTAGACCAGGGTAAGTAGATAGCTGTTAGAACAGAAGACAGTATGAAGAGACATCCTTGCAGCTGGATGCCAGTGGCTCATGCCTATAATCCTAGCTACTCAAGGCTGACACATGAGGATCAAGCAAGATTCAAAGCTAGCCTGGGCAGACACTTATATCCAATGAATCACCAAAAACTGGGAAGCAGAGCTACTGTAGTTCAAGTGGTAGAGCACGAGCCTTGTGCAAACAAGCTAAAGGATACTACCTAGGCTCTTAGTTCAAGCCCTGGTAAACACACACACACAAACACACACACACACTAACATCCTTAGGAGGTGCCAGTGGCTCATACTAGCAATCGTAGCTACTCAAGAGGCTGAGCTCTTAAGATGGCAGTTTGAAGCCAGCCCAAGCAGGAAAGTTCATGAGACTCTTATCTCCACTAAACTAGTAAAAAAGATGAAATGTGGGCTGTGGTTAAATGGTAGAGTGTTAGATTTGAGCAAAGGAAGCTCAGTGCCTAGGCCTTGAGTTCCAGCTCTAAGAGTTTTTTTTTTTTAAGACATCTTTTGTCCCCCCACCCAGAGGCCATAAATCCAGATTTTGGTCATCCTAGATCTCACTTCCACTCCTGCCACTTCTACAGCACCACCACAAGTGGCCTGTTTCTGGCCAGCTCCGGGTTAAGAAGTGAATGTACACAAGGGGGGCATACCCAGGTCAAGGCTAATGACCCAGAACATTGAGGTATTGGCCATTCCAGTCTCTCCTCCCCCAATTCCCTGGCCCTGGAATCTAAAGTCTGTGCCTCTATATTCTGGGCATCCAGAATTCTCTAGAAGGATTAGAGAGGCCCAGCTGGGGCTGGAAGATAGACTTGCCTGCGATAAAGTACATAGACATTTCCTAGACACCAACAGATATTTCCAAACCACCTTGGCCTCATCTTTAAGGCAGCCCGAAATCCTCCTTGCTTGGGCGGCCTTCAGTCCGCTATCAAGCTGGAGTTGGCCAGAGCCACCGGCAATCCCCTTCCCCCATTCCACTGCCAGCCTGCTGAGGGACATACAGCCAGAGGTCTAGCTGAGGAAAAGGGCAGGACATCCCATGTCTGAGTTCCCCACCCAGAGACAGGCAAGACTCTATTGCAGCTGTCCTTGCTGACCCAGAATACCCTGCAGGAGGCGAAAATTTGGACAGTTGGACTTGGGACCCAAAGAAAAGCTTGAACTCATCTCTCTGGCCATTTAGGACTCATTGTAGACCCTGATAGGAGGCTAAAGGCAAGGTCGGTGTGGAGGAGGGGCACCATCCAAGGTCAGAAAGAGGCAGATAGGCACCCACGAAGAGGACAGAGAAAGATGAGGGAAACACACACACACACAAATATGGCACTGGTGTCTCAGACCTTTCATCCTAGCTACTCAGGAGGCTGAGGTCAAAGCCAGCCAGCACAGAAATGTCTGTGAGGCTTTTATCTCCAATGAACCACCGAATAGCCAGAAATGGAGCTGCAGCTCAAGTATTAGAGCATTAGCTTTGAGCACAGAAACATAGGAACTTCAACTAGACCCTGAATTCAAGACCCAGGTCTTCTACATCCAAACTCAGACACAGACACACACAGACAAAAGACACACAAACACACAGACACACACACTGGTAGCCCAAAGCCTCAGCAGTCCCTGAGCACCCTGAATATTCCACCCAAGAGATGATGGCACTACCATCATCAGACCAACTGCAGACAAAACTCAGAGCCTCTCACATGTCTGGAATGGTTCACAACACATCATGGCATTTCTACTGTACACACTGTTATGCAGAAAATTCAGCTACCTTTTATATGATTTTAGGTTATGGGGTTTGAACTTTGAGCCTGCCAGCAGGTCTTCAGCTCTTCAGATGAAAGTGTGCGCACGACTACTGGAGCCACAGCACCACAGACAGTGCTGGGACAGTGCACAGGCCCAGAGTTCAAGTCCCACAACTGGTCCCAAGAAAGAAAAGAAAAGAAAAGAAAAATCTGCCAGAATTCAAAAATAAAAATGAAATTATTCTTTGTATCCTGTCAGATCACAATGGGACCAAATTAGATCTCGACATCAAAAGGCATCACGAAAAATTCTGAAACTCACAGACTGAATAACACATTGCTAAGTAATCAGTGAGTCACTGAAGACATATGGAGTGAAGTTCCAACTTTTATGGAATTCAGTATAAGTGAACACACAAAATACTACCACCTCTGGGACACAACAGCACAGGTGATACTCAGGAAAATTTATAGCTTTGAGTATGTACATCAGAAAATTAGAACAATCATGAATCAGCATTAATGATTCACCACTAGGTCCTTCAAAAACAGAACAAGCCAAACCAAAAAACGGTAGACAGAAATAATTCATATTAGATTTAAGAAATAAATGAATCAGAGTCTTAAATAACCATACAATCATAATTGACTTTTATCTACTATTAGCTCACAAATTCGCTCAATGAATGTCAACATAGATATTTTCAGAGATAAACTCAACCAGCTCAAACCAGTGAACAAAACAAACTCCTAGGATTCTAAGAAACAACATTTTGTTTGCCTTTTTAAAATAAATTTACTCTGTTGTTTTTATTAAGACGATTTATAGATGGATTACAATTACACGAGTCAGATAATTAGTACATTTCTTTTTGTGAAATGTCTTTCAGTTCCCTCACTTGTTCCCAGTCCAACTCTCCTGTCCCCACCCATGTGTTAAATAGTTCACTTTCATCAGTGTTCAATGAACTCCACTGCTGCAATTTTTCACAATTTTCCCTAAAGCTCTGTGCCCACCCTGAAGATGTACAATGAATACACAAGGCATAAGGTAAAGAAGACAAAATCATCACAAACTATAAACAACAACAAACACAAAACAAAACAAGGACTTTTCTGTTTCCATATGTCATAGTTTGTTTGAGTATATATATCTTGTTATATAAATATAAATGTTTTCTATTATAAAGTCAATTCAAGGATTAAGGTATGTTAACAATCTTCCTTTCTATTTAATAATGCTTTTTATTTTAATATTAAATTTGTAAGTAACACAATTAAAGTCCTGGTGAAATTTGAAAGTTCAGATTTAAAGTTAAATTTTCAAAAAGTCTAATAGTGCCATTTTGGCAAACAAAATGAGAAACAGGCATGTTTTATCCTCAAGAATGTCATTATTTCATGTGTAAAAAAGTAAAATAAATATAATATTAATTCAGTGGAAATAAGAAATCAAATATTATGCAATGCATCAATTCCATAGATTATGAGATCTGTTGATAAAATTAATAAAACTTGTTTAAGTAGATTACTTAAGATATGAAGCAAATGATAATTTTCTTTTTAAGTGAAATTGATAGAAAAATCAATGTCCAAAGTTTCCAGAGTTCTGTGTGCTTGATACATGTCAATTTACACATATGCTTGGTTCATCTCAAAGTTATTTGAAGATAACTGAAAACAGGACTAGAATAAAAAAAATCATGCAAAGGTTTAGCTGCATTTTGTGATTAAATATGTCTCCTTTATATCTCTTTATTGTATTTGAAAAATCTGGAAAATTTGTTTAAGTCACATCAATAACAATGAGAAATAAAGATCCCCTAGCTCCTTAAAAGACCATCAATAAGTAAAACAGGAAACAATAAAAAAAATTGAAGTTCATTGTGCTGCTTTGCAATTGTGGATTATGTGCCTATCCCATGAATCTGGGCTCAAATCATAAGGGCTACTTGAAGAAAATTTCAAAATCTACAGCAGCTAATACACCTCTGAAGTTGTTTGTAAGTTTCACTACAGTCACAGCTGGACATCAACTGTACAAAGAAAATAATTCTATGCTTTACAGGCAAGAATGTGATGAAAAGCATACTTATATCTTCTTATATGAAATAAGAAGACCATACTTTAAAAGTTGACTAAATGATGAGCCCTTTGCATAACAGAGCCATTTTTAAGGCATTCTAGATAATTCAAGTCCTTCATCCCTCCACAAACATTAATGCCATTCACAAAGCATTGCTGAGGGCAATTTCCAGTTCTATTTGATATTTCAAATGGCTTAGGAGTAACATAAACAATAATGCAAATTGTGGAGAAAATTTAATTTTGAATAAGCAAACAAATCAGATTCAACTCCACAGCATAACTTTTAGGAAGTATGAATTAAGGAATTAGGAATATCTTTTGTAATTTAATATTAGAAATTAGGGCAAAATGCCAGAAACAGAATCTGAAAGAAGAAAAAAGAAGTCTGTGATAAGATATATTAAAGCTTACCTAGGGACAAGTAATTTTACCTACATTTGGTATTATATGATAGCATATGTTGTTCTGCTAATCAGAAAGACTCAAAAAGATTTTTAAATATGATATGAAAAGTGTGTCATCACAAATGAATGAAATCAGGGAGTAGATGGCTCAAGAGCTGGTTGGATCTGTTAAATATTCTCATTATTTTGAATGATCTGGTGTTTTTTATGTGTGGAGTTATGAATATATTTTATGTCTAGGCAAGAAAGTTTGATTTTTACATCGTTGTCTGATACCCAATGTCAGAAACCTAACCTGAGTCAGAGTGCTTAGTGTGCTTAGTGTGCTTAGTGTGTGTGTGTGTGTGTGTGCGTGTGTGTGTGTGCCTGCAAATCTATATTTAGAAGGAAGTATCTTATTTCCCTCAGGGTATTTACTTAATTGTATTAATTATACTAAATTAATGACAGCAGATAAAGGTAATTAACATTTTCAGACATATAATTATGTTCCTATGATTGCATGAACAAACTAAAAAATCATGTTTGGGGTATGAGTTTTGTGGAAGGTCAGCTGAAAGTATAAACATTTGGAATCTTGAGAAAGATATCAATGGCAATCATTTCAGTGAAGATAAATTTTAGACAACACTTGCAAGGATATGTACTCCTATATTAAAATGCAATATGTATTGATATTCCAAAGCTACACTCTTCTCGAAATTTGTAGGAAAACATGTTAAAATACGGAAACATAAACGTAATGTGATTATTTATTCTATACAGTTTTACATTTTAGTTTCGTCAAGTAAAAATGCCATTTATTTTTACTGTATAGGAAGGAAAACCATAAATATTAGTTTGTGCCATATTTCACATTGGGAAGCTTTGTCTATATCACTAAGTTTATTTCTGTTGTTTCTGCTTTCCTATTCATAATTCTGCTTCTCATGATATTCTCCTAAGGACCTTTTTTTTTCTCCCAGTTTAAGGCTTGAACATACCCCATGCTCTCAGTTTCTTTGCTAACTGTAGTCAGTCTACCATTTGAACTATGCCTCCAGCCCAGAAATTTTTGTAGTTAATTGGAGATAGAACCTCATGAACTTCCTACCAGCCTGAAAACCATTATCCCCCAAGTCTCATCATTCTTAATCACTAGGATTATAAAGACGAATCATGGACCCCAAGATTCAATGACTTTTCAGGTTTTATACATCCCCCATATTTGCTAGTAATTTTAATAATAAACTACCACATATTGTTTGGCATTAACACTGTAAATACATTGCCTCTGAGTTGGTGGATCTATAACTCCAACATCAGATTTGGCTTCTAAGTCTTCTTTCCATGGCATATTCAAGGCCTTCTGTGTGGGGCACATGGGCAGAAAAGATGGCCCTGAGAAGAAGTTGAGTGGGCAGAGTCTGAGTTGTTTATGTTAAAATCTGACTGGATACCACTATCAGGTGTAGTGACATCAGTGTATAAACAGCTCGTGGACAGCAGGGAAAGTATAGAAAGCTTAGGTGCATGATAGGATAACCTCTACAATGATTGGTTGATTCTTTTTCCTCCCCTTCCATGCCACATGTTTTTTTTGTTTTAAAAAGTGCTTGCTGTGTGGTAATAAATGAGTTCCTGCTTGACTTGACTCCCTGCTGTATCTGACTGTGTCTGAAGCTAAGGGAAGCTGGGGAACAGGCAAGCGGCACACGTAGCTTTTCTAGCAGCCCGCCCATCTTCCATGGGATGTATGAAGACCCAACATCTGGTGCTCAACATGGGGCATGAAAGGAAAATATACTGCTTGAGGCTAAGTTGTCTCTCAGGGTAAGTGAAACAATTAAGTATGGGTAATTCTCTCTCACAGAAGGAGGACTTGGGAAGTGAAGAAGAAAAGGAATGGTCAAATTCGACTGAGAATGCACTGATCAGACAGAAGCACACTCAGTGGAAGTTAACACGAGGGTGAAGGTTACCCCCCTCCCCTGACATGGGTGCCCCTGAGAGTCCTAGGCCCCTACCTTATGCCTCTGAAATTGGGGAAGGGACAAGCCCTACGGAGGGACCTGTGAGACCGGGATCCCTATGACCTAACTTCCACAGAGGGGCCGAGGGCAAGGAAAGTAACCTATGTGGAGGCCTACCCTGTAAAGGAAGGGCCACTGGGGAGGCTGGATCCTGAGCCAGAGGATTTGCTTCCCAAAGAGTATCTGGTCAATCTGGTACCAGGAGCTAACAGACCCTTGGAATTGTATCCATGGGAAGCTAAGTATCTTAAAAGCTCCACAAGGCAATGGTGGAGGATGCCCTGAACTCTCCTTGGGCCCAGACCCTATTACAGGACATTGCTTATCACACATGTGTCCCTAAGGACTGGCTGGATGTGGCCAAATCTGTCCTCACCAGTTCTCAGTTTATCAAGTGGTGTGCCTTCTTTAAGGCAGAAAATAATCGGCAAGCTCAACCTGAAATACCTATTACTTACACCATGTTAACAGGAACAGGGGAAGGTACTCCACTGGTGTCCAAAAGGCTGCAATACCTGGCATGTACTGTGACCAGGTGAGGCAGGCAGGACTTGCCACATGGTACAAACTAGATGAAGGGCACACTGAATCCCCTTAGCAGGAGTGGGACAAATGCCAGGTGAGCCTCTATGTCATTTTATAGACCATGTCCAACAGAGTGTTCATCATAAGCTGCCAGCAAGGGACCTCAGGAATCAATTTGTAAAGCTAATTGTTTGGGAAGGGATGAATGCAGACCACAGCATGGCCTGCCCTGGATTGAGAGAGAGTTCCCTGAGCAGATTGGAGGTGGCCTCACAAGATGTGGGAATGCAACAGTACCAGTCACAATCACTAGCTTTAGTTTTACAGGCTCAGATATCTGTAATGACTGAGGCTATCACCCAGGTGCTGGCAGCCCAGGGCCAAGGAACCCAAAGACAATTGGGGAGAGGGACTTCTTTTAAATGTGGGCAAGAGGGGCACTTTAAGAGGGACTGTTCACAGCCATCCCCCGCCAACCAGCCCAGGGTTTCCAAACTGCCCCCTACACCCTGCCCCAGGTGCAGGAAGGGGTACCATGGGAAAAGGATTGTCGATCCAAATTTGATTTAGATGGGAAGCCTTTACACTAGAGGAGGGGCATCCTCCAGCCCCGTTAATTCAAGGAGGAACCCCTTCTGCTGTAAGGCCAGGCAGCCTCATGGCAACACAACTTAGGCCCATTAGACTGTCCCCCTGGTAAAAAGACTCAGCCCTAAAATGAGTATTTTTATAGGCAAGAAGCGGTTTCACCTCCTAATTGACTTGGGGGTCAGACAGAACCATACTCAGGGAGGTGGAAGTGCCCTTAGACTGGAAGCTTGCACCCGGGTCCCAATATTGGGGGTAGGGGACAACTTCCAGTCCAAAGAGATGGTTGCCCTTATGAATTGGACTAGCCCAGATAGAGAGCAGGGAAAGATATACCCTTTAGAGGCAAAAAAACTCACCGCCAATTTACTAGGGCAAGTCATGCTAGGACAAATAGATGCTATGGTCACTACAGACCATCGAGCATTCTATGATGATATCCTGAATGGAGAAGAAGCACAAAATCTTAAATGGGATCTAGAGGGACTTAAGGAAAAAGATTTTTTAACTTTCATAATTATAGAGAGGAACATATGGTACCCACTCGGGTGCACCCCCAATCCTAAAGGCCACTGCCCCCCACCAAGTACCTCCCATCAGGTGGAAGCCAGGAATCCCTATTTGGGTGGAGCAGTGGCCATTGACAAAACCTAAACTTGTGGCCCTCCACCTTTTGGTGGAGGAACGGATAAACCTAGGGCACATACACCCTTCGATGGGTCTTTGGAATACCCGTATTTGTTATCCAAAAAGCATCCAGGGCCTGGCACATGCTCCAAGATCTATGTAAGGTAAATGAAAAGATCGAACTTGTAGGAACGCCCCTATGAACTATGCCCTGGACTCCTGCTATACCTTCAGAATATGTCTTGGTTGTGATTGATATTAAAGATTGTTTTTTTTTCTATCCCACTGCAACTGGATGACTGCAAGAAGTTTGCCTTCTTCATCACTTCTCTTAATTTTTCACAACCTGATTGGAGGTTCAAATGGATGGTGTTGCAACAGGGTATGGCCAATAGCCCGGCTTTTTGCCAACAATACTTGGCCACACTTTTAGGGCCTGTGCTGGGTTCAGATACCTCCCTTGCCTATGCCTACATGGATGATATAATTCTGGGGCACCAAGTCCCGGGCTACCTGGAGGGCCTTCTGGCCCAGGCTCTTGTCATATTAAAAAAAGGGAGGTTTTACTATAGCCCTCAAAAAAATTCAAAAGTACCTCCTTTTAAAGTGCTCGGATGCCACCTTACCTTGTCTCAGGTAAGCCCCCATAAATCTTTGCTGGATATTCTAGCCTCTCTGACCCTACCCCAACTTCAAAGTCTTTAGGGGAAATCAATTAGCTGTTGCCATGGGTTCTCATCCCTAAAGATTGTCTTGTGTGCTTATTTGCCTTACTAAAAGACATGACATCCCAAGAAGTTGTTACAATTACAAGTAGCTATTGGGCAATGTTTTTACAGTTCCAAAAAGCCCTGGATGAAGTTTCCCTGAAGAGATATTTTATTCTTGAGCCCATTTCCCTCTGGTTGTTTGTGGGTGAAACATTGATTTCTGCAGTTTTAACTCAAAGGGGGGAGCCATTAGAGTGGGTTCACACTCCCCTGGGGGGCACACATCGGGTGTACTCTCAGGCAGAACAAATTGTCGATGCTATCATCAAGGGAAGGCCCCAAGCCCAAAAGAAATATAGCCTCGACCCTCACTCCATTGTTTTTCTTTTTCGGATGGCAGACGTTGAGTGTCTCACTCGAGCCAATGCTCATCTTGCTCTTTCCCTAGAGGGCTTTCTAAGCCATATTGACTGCCATTTCGGGTCATCCAAATGGACCATCATGTTATGGTGACTTCCCCTCAAAATGTCTTCTCTATTTTCTCCTACACCTATTCCTGGCACCCTCCATGTTTTTACTGACAGAAGTAAAGCAGGCTCTGCCTATGCAGCCTTTGATGAGCAACAAAAGACCCCGAGCCAACAAAGATTTCAACCTTGTCAAGGGTCGGCACAATATAAAGAAATGTTCACTGTAATAATGGTCCTTCAAGACATTCAAAAACCATTTAGTTTGTATTCTGATGGCCTATATGTAATTAACTTTCTCCCTCATATTCCCTAGGTTACCTTTAAGGGCCTATTAGAAGGACAGGGAGACCCTATTCATATTCAACATTGAGAGGGCATGCAAAACTTCCTGGATTTTTATCCATGGGCAATAATTAGGTGGACCAGTTACCTTCTGGCCCACAAGCATTAACTTTACAAGAGGCCATCCATTTACATGATAATCCACATCAATGGGAGAGGTCTTCAACATAAATTCCCTCAGTTTCCTGTAAAGGACTTCAAAGGATGGGAGATACCTGCAAAACATACCAGCCCTTCTTAAAAGTACTCCCTTTACAACCACCAGGGTTAAATCCCAGAGGTCTCAAACCCAACATCCTCTGGCAAACTGATGTTACTCATTTCCCAGCCTTTGGTAAGCTTAAATATATTTTTGTTTCAATAAATACCTATTCATGAACATGTTGGGCCACAGCACATAGAGGAGAAAAAAACTAGACATTCACAAACACATTTTCTTCAATGCTTTGCCACCTTGGGTCTACTACCACAAGTTTAAACTGATAATGAATCCTGTTTTGTTCGTATAGCAATGTCACTTTTTTAACAGATGGCATATTAACCATACTACAGGAATTCCCTATAATCCCCCAGACCAAGCAATTATAGAAAGAAATCACCAATGTCTTAAGGAACAATTATTAAAACGAAAAGGGAGAGTTAACCCCCATATACAGTTACACATAGCTTTATTTACCATTAACATTTTTAAATTTTTCAAAGATGCAACTGAATCCGGATTTCAGAAGCACTGGGGAAAATTAAACCCTAAGCCCCAAGTGAAAGTCAGGTGGAAGGACCCTCTGACACAACAATGAAGAGGACCTGACCCCCTAGTTACCATGGGCAAGGGATTTGGATGCATTTTTCCCATAGAGGAGACAGCCCCCATTTGGATCTGGCCAGGAACCTTAAGTTTTTACCCATTACCTCTATACACAAGGATGCCCAAGGATAAACTAAACAGCAAGGAAAGAAAATGGCTCTGGTGGCCGAGGCTTGGGTTTAAAACAGGGAAAACTGAAAAGATAACTACTAACCATCCCTAAGGGCAGCCCTGGAGAAATTCTTATGCTCCCTAAAAATTGCAGATGGTGACACTCAAGCTGTTGGCTGTCCTGACACTCCCAGTCGCAGCAATGGCCCTACGGAATCCACATCAACTTAAACAGGTAACCTGGGCAGTGATGAGCAATGGCAATGGAGAAATCATCAATAGCACCACGCATGTTAGGGTGACCTCTACAATGATTGGTTGGTTCCTTTTCCTCCCCTTCCATGCCACATGTTTTTTTTTGCTTGCTGTGTGGTAATAAACAAGTTCCTACTTGATTTGACTCCCTGCTGTGTCTGTCTCCTAGGCTAAGGGAGGCTGGGGAACGGGCGAGCAGTGCACTTACCTTTCCTCGCAACCCGTCCTTCTTCTGCAGGATAGATGAAGACCCAACACTTTTGCTTCTCTTGGAGGAGTATTCAACTTATATGCTACCTTTGAGATTCTGTTTCCATATGCAGTCACTTTCTAAGACAATGGGTTTTTGTTCTTTAGCATGATTTCAGTGGGACAGTAACCAACACATAATGTATTACTTAATGCATAGAATAAAATCTCATAGGAAATTGTTTTGGACATGGAAGTTATGGTTATACTTTTAAAAAATAGCAAAAGAGGTAAAGGTTTCATTAGAGATTGTAAAGTGAGTATGAAGTCTTGACCTTAGATATGCCAAATTCTTACCCTGGCACACATTTAAATTCCTAGCAGTACTGGAGGATTGAACCCCAAACCCTGTACTTGTGAAAAAGCATCCCTACTACTACCAAACTTGCAGATTATAATTGGATTGATTATTTTGAGGTAGTATCACTATGCCTTGGCCTTCTTGAACTGTGGTCCTACTAACACAAGCATAAAACATTGCACGCAACAAATGGTTAGAGTTTCTGAAACTTCTTTTTGTGTCTGGGCTTGCCTGGAACTGGAATTCTCTAATCTCTGTTTTCCAAGTAGATATTTTAGCTTTGAGCCACTTTATTCAGTAAAAGTATGCAATTTCAAAATATCTTGATATTACCTATATCTGTGCTTAACATATATAGCTAACCTTAATTTTCTCCCTCTTTTGTTTAGTACTCTGAGTTGAAAATGTTGGCTTCCTTGATATACATGGTTTTGTTTTGGATGGAAACCCATCACAATCAAAAAAATCTCCCAAACATTTATGTCAAAAATCATGGAAGGCTTCAGGTTGGAAAAATAAACACTGATCCCTAAGTTATAAATGCAGTATATTAGTATATTTATAGAGTTAGTCAATGCTTTTTTAAGTATGAGGAAGAAGGCAGAAATGTGTAAGATGTCAGGTCTCTGTAGAAATTCTGTAGTTGTCACTTCACGTTAATTTCCTTCCTTCAGGCTTGCTTTTTTAAAACCCTCTGGGTGAATATTGGTTGGACTGATTGATAATCTTCTTCTGGAAATGAAGCTGATTCTAGAAGGCTGATGGTGTGTGAAATAAAGGAATGATGAGAATGAGCACAGATATTGTCACAGAATGAGCCGACTACATTAATTGCTGAACAACAAAACAAAGTTTCAAGTCTGATGATCCACATTGGTATATACATAGATAGATACATATACATATACAGATAAATATACATATACATACATACATGAAAAATTAAATCCACAGTAGAATATCGAAAAACGGCATGACAAATATTAAAGTAAATCAAACTGGTTTTAGGAAAAGTACAGTAAAACCTCAATAGTTTAACATAGATTTTTGTAAAGGATGAAAATTCTTCCTTCATTATATACTTTACAAATATCCTTAGTATGTTTTAAGGTTTTTTTGTTAAAATACTGTACAGAGGGGTACAATTACATGGATAAGGTAATGAGTACATTTCTTATCAAGCATTGTTACCTCCTCCTTTGTTTCCACTTACTATCCCTTCCCATCTCTCCCTCCTGACCCTCCCTCCCACTGTGAGCCAAATTTGTAAATTTTGTTTTTCTACTTAACATCTTGTATATCCCATTGTTGCAGTGGGTCCACCTGTCCTAGCTGCTGCAAATAGAATGATTAGGTATGTTTTGTCAAAAGGTTCATATTTGTGGAAACAAATACCAGCAGTGGTAACTTATTTTCCAGTCCTTGAACTCTGGTTCAGGGCCCTGAACCTGGTTATGCTGGTATCTTTAATGTGAGTTAGTTTTTTATTTATTGGATTCCTGCCCATGAGGGTAATTACTGGGTGTTAGGGGAGATCTATGTTTAGAATATTTAGGAATCTGCATACTGCATTCCAGAGGGGTTGAACATGTATAATTTCCCACTAACAGTGTAATAGAGTTCCCATTTGGCTACATCCACATCAGCATTTGCTATTGTTAATTTTCTTGATAATGGCCATTTAACTGGGACGAGATAGAATCTGTCTTGTTTACTTGTAGATATATAGGCACCTTTGAGCTACCATAAATGAATGAATCTATGAAACCTATAACCTATATTGCTCTGAGTGTGCATTCCTTTATCTTAGTATAATTTTCCCAAGCCTTTCATTGTCCTTAAGAATGGTGAAAATTCATCCTTTCTGATGGGTGAATAGAATTCCATTGTGTGTGTGTGTGTGTGTGTGTGTGTGTGTGTGTGTAACATGACTATATGCCCATGAGTTCATTTCTAAGCCTTCTGTTTCAAATGAAATTTTGTAATTCCATATTAAATTTGGATTACTTTCTCTACTGCATTGAAGAATATTGTTGGTATTTTGATAGGTATTGCATTGCCAATTGTTGGGGGGCAGTATTGCAGTTTTCACAATGTTAATTCTTCCAACCAAGAGCATTGAAATATTTTCCATTTCCTTGAATCTCCCTCAATTTTTCATTTTTATATTTTTAAAGTTTTCACAGTAGAGGTCCTTCAAATTTTTTAGTTAAATTAATTAATTGCTAGTTTTGTTGTTGTTTTGTTTTGCTTAAATTTGATTTGATTTTGAAGCTAATACATATGTGGTTGTTTTTTGGATTTCAGCCTGGATCTTCCCATTGTTGGTAAAACAGAAAAACTACTGATTCTTGTGGATTTTATATCCTGCTTCATTGCTGAAGGTTAGCAACACCTTTACATACTTAACTGAGGAAGCTACAGGGTCCTTTAAATACAGGATCATTTCATCTGTGAAAAGGGATAGGTTTAATTCTTCCCTATTTGGATCCCCTTTTTGTTTTTCTCTTGCCTATTGCCCTTGCTAGAAAGTCCACTACTATATTGAAGAGTAGTAGTGACAATGGACATCTTTTTCTCATTCCTGATTTTAATGTCTTCATGCCTCCACTGTTAGGTACGTGCTTATTATCTCTTAGTCATATATATATATATATATATATATATATATATATATATACTCTATTATACTGAGGAAAGTTCCATGTGTTCCTAGCTTCTCAGACCTTTTAATCATAAAGGGGTATTGGATCTTTTTAAAAGCTTTTTCTACATCCATATAGATGATCATGTCGTTCTTTTCCCTGCTTCTGCTGATGGTGTCTGTTATGTTTATTGAAAAGTATATTGAATTCAATTGTATCCTAGGATGTATACTGTTTGATCATAGCATACGATTTTTTTGTTAGTTGCTGAAATTGGTTGGTGAGAATTTTATTGAGAAGTTCTCTATCAATGTTTATCAAAGAGTTGGGTTCATAGTTCTCTTTCTTTGATGAGTCCCTATCTGATTTGGGGAAGAGTCTAATTCCAGCTTCATAGAATATGTTTGATAATTCCATTTCCCTTTCTATTCCATTGAAGAGATAGATCTGAGAATTGTAAGTTCTTTGCAGGCCTTAATTTCATGGTAAATCCATTGAGTCCTACATTTTTCTGTTATGGGAAATTGTTTATTGAAATTTCATTTTCATTACTTCTTATGTATCACTTCTTGGTTTAGTTAGAGTATAGGAAAGCATAAATTTCTCCAGGATTCTCCAACTGATTGGCATATGGTTTTCAACTACTCTCATAAAACAGTCTCAATTTTGCTAATTTATGTTGTGGTCTCATTTTTTTCTCTAATTTTATCTATTTGGGTGAGTCCTCTTAGGAGCTCTTAGGAGCTGTGAATCATCTACTCAATATATTTACCTTGTTCTCTAGTAGGGAACCTGTCATTATAACCAGTTCCTGTTCTTGATCTTTTCTGTGGAGGATATCTTTGATTAACTTCCATCCTGCTGATTTGGTGGAGATACATTGTTTCAAGTTTTCTTTGTCATGAAATATTTTTATATATCCTTTAATTGTAAAGGAATATTTGGCTTGGGACCATATTCATGGTTTGTAGTAATTTGCCCTTAATATTTGCTATATATCATGCTGGCCTCTTTTTTTTTTTTACCACATCAGCTAAGAAATCTGTAGTTATTCTGACTGTATATCCTTTATAAATAATCAATCTTTTCTCTATGGCAGCTTTAAGAATCCTTTCCTTGATTTTTAATGATCCTCTAATGGATTATGATGTGGTGGTGGGTTGTTCTTTTCTAGAATTCTCTGCTTGGTGTTCTAAAGGCTTCACTTCTCTGAATGAACGTATCTCTTTGGATGTTTGGAATGTTCTTTGCTAGAATTATGTAATATGTTTCATGTTTCCCATCCATTTAGTGTCCTGCTCTTCTCCTTGATACCGAACTTCCCCATGTTTGATCTTCTCAGTCTTGAAGTACTAGCAAGATCATTTCTTATTCTTTGGATTTTTTCTAAATGATTCCTTCCTCTTTCCTATTATACCTATTTGGTCTTTGCCCCCTGAGATTATCTTCTATGTCATCTATTTGCTGTGGAGACATTCTACTTTGTTTTTGATTTCCCTGTCTTCTAATTGGTCATTTTTATGGCTTCTATGTCTTTATTAAAGCTTTGTTTTAGGTCTGGTATGGACTTTCCTTACATATTTTCTTTGGGTGGTGAGGGGCAGTTGGAAGTTATTTTTTAGTTGTGTCTTCTCTCACATCTTTTAACTAGGCATCCATTTTTTCCTTGGACTCCCTTGCCTTTTCAGAATTTATTTCTCTGTTTGTAGTCTCCATGAGTTATTTTGCTAATCTATAGTTGGTCTTATCTTGTTCACAAATTTCCATGTAGAAGTTTTGTATCTTTTCATTAATCACATTTTTCAGCAGTATTTGTAATGAATTTTGAAAACTATCTTCTCCGTCCTTAATTGTTTGTTCTAATGCGTGGTTATTTACTATTTGGTTATTATACTACTTTGACATCACTTTTCTTGTATTTTTCTGATTTGTTCTGTTCACTTGGGGGATTTCTTTTGGGACATCTATGATCTTAATAGGTGACTCTTTATGTTCTTGGTTGAATTGCCAGGTGTTGGTTTGATCTTCTGTTTTGATTTGTTTTTCTGGAATTAGGTTTTTGTCTAGACCATTAAGTGTAGGAGTAGAAATCAATTATGGGAAGATGTTGTGATGTTAAGACTTGTGGTTCCAGTGGCATTTCGGGCTGTACAGTGGTATCTTGAATTGTCTCTGAGTATGTTTTTGGCTGTCTCCGCTGTACACTTCTGATCCTGCTTTTTCCCCATGTGGACCTTTTATTTCCACACTGCAGCTGTACTTTTGAATATGTTGGCCACCACCTTCACAGCAGGCACCTTCCTGGCTGAGCACCTTTTCAAAGATTTCTGTTTGCTTGGAAGTCATAAAATCTTCTATTGAATTGTATATCTATATGTAATTATAGCTGACTTGGTGTGACCCACTAGAAGTGGAGTACCCTCTAGGACTCTAAAGATTTGTTTCATTAGAGAGAGCTAGGGTAACTTTCTGTTGTTATTGTGCCATTGGTTTTCCACTTCCTCAGATTTATTTTTTTTTTTGTTGATTTTTTTCACATAATTTAGGATTTGTGATGGTGGTATCAGGTTATTTTTGTTTTTTTGTTTATGTTAATTTGACATAGTGATTTCAGGGTTGTATGAAGAGACAGTAATAATATTAAATGTATGTTATTACATTGAAAAAAAGCAGACATTTTAACCTATTTACTACAAGTAAATTAATATTAAGCAAAGCTAATTAAAATAATTACTTCTTTACTTTTCAGAGGATGAATATAGTACTTTTGGATATCTTGGAGGAAAAGACTTTAGACTCATTACAACTGATGACTTACATTGATATTACTGGCTAAACTTTCTTCTTCCAAAAGGCAAAAGCTCATTTCTTTCATATTAATATTATAAAATCATAATATCTGCATGTTGAATTGTTTTTCTCTGCTATTTTCAATTCCATTCTTCATCCATTAAGTTTCTAGGGCTTTGAATGACCAATTCCTTAAAATAACTATACTGCTTATGATGTGATATAAATCTCAGTAATATTTTTTTACTTATAGATTGTTTTATTGTGAAAATACCATTTCCCTTATTGCAATAACTAGTATAGGTGTGAATCAAGCAGAAAAGTAATATTAATATGAATTTTCCTCTGAGTCTCATCTTAAGCTACATTCATATGAAATTTATGCAGTCTCAAACAAGAAACCTGACAATTTTACTCTTTTCTGTTTTAATCAATAAATCCATTCTCTTTAGAAATATGTTCTCATCTTTTATATTGCTCCTGTAAACCTCATGTATTTCTAGGACTTTTACTGAAATAAATATAAAATATGGAATATGAAGACAAGCCCCCCCTTATCACTTTAAAGTGAATCCTTGGGGGCTATTTTATATATAAAAATAAAACAGTGCAATGCACATGTTTATACATGAATCATCTAATGGTTGAGTCAATTAGAAACAAGAACTACCTTATCATATCAAGTCTCAATTTACTTAAAGGCACCAAAATATTAGTGTTCATGAATATCACTGATTTTTAAAAAATGACTAGTCACAACAAAGTTTATATTATATTTCAAATTTAAAAAGTGAAAATAACCACCAGATTTGCTGTCAATATCCTGTTTCCAGGAATACATTTATTCAGTAAAGAAACAAAAAATAACGGTTTGCCACATAGAAAGACAGATGTAGAAACAGACTGTCTTTCCTTAAGATGATAAATATTTGCAAGTCATATGATTTATTCGAAGATACTATAGCAATTCATAAGAGAATTTGTGATCAGACGTGACAGTTAAGCAAAGCAACTGGAAAACTGTATATGTAAATTGAAATTTCACTATAAGATCACAAGTTTACAATAAATGAGTCTACAGAAGATGATTTTGTATCTCTAATACACATCCAGTGTTCTACATTTTCCCACATACTCCTGTTCTCTTACCTCAGTTCCTGATCAATATTCTTCTACTTTCATGATGTCAATTCTTAATAATATAAATAGGTGGGTATATTTTGGTTTCTAGATCCAATACATTTTAGTATTTTGGAATAGAAGTATGAATTCATGGAGTTTGCCTTGAATGTCAAGTTTGAGGGTACTGTATTCAGAATACTGTTAATTGACCTGAAGCAGCCAGGAACATACTATGAATATTTAGACACAGTATACTAAGAGCAAGGGACTTGATTTCAGAGAAACGTGTAGGTCCAGGCAAGATCTTCAAGAAAAGAAAAACCAATGGAGCAAACATAAATCAACTATCATTACAAAGGAACTGAACTGATCTCTGATGTGTCTGTGTGGCAGCTGTGTGTGTGTGTGTGTGTGTGTGTGTGTGTGTGTCTGTGTGTGTGTGTGTGTGTGTGTCTGTGTCTGTGTGTGTCTGTTTCTGTGTCTGTGTCTGTGTGTGTAGAGAGAGAAAATTTTAGTGTGGCTTCCATATTTACAGCCCCTAGAGCATTACTTTTTAAGGAGAAGGTGCTCATATCAGGGCTCTGATACCACTCATTACTTTTTACTGAGAAAAACACTTGCTTAATCTGTACTTAAAAAGAGAAAAATAAACTAACATCTTAAATGACTGCTTTGAGAATTAATTGTTATATTGAAAGCCAAAGGGAGGAATTGGAAATCAATAACTGTGATTTCAGGAGTCTCCTGCTATGTATTTACAGCTGAATTACTAATATGCTTAATAATATGAAATATATGATAGAGACTTAGATAAGCCAGCAAATATAAAGAACTAGTGAGGAGACCGAAATTTTGAGCAGGGTTGTCACATCTTTTAGGAATGTAATTCCTTCATATGAACTTCAAATTTTGTGGATTACCCTGTGTGACTAAAAGGTTAGAAAGTACTGTAGAAATGAGAATTCCTGTTAGCCAAGTAGAAAGAGCTCATGATCCCATCCTCACGTTAAAAATTTCCATTTTATAAAGAATCTCTTTTAGAATGCTTTTATTTAATATACTTCAGCACCTCACCCTTCCCTTTTGGAGACAGGAAAAGATAATTTTTGAATATTATCTTACATAAGTTAGTGTGTACAGGCATGATTTGTATGCTTACAGAAGTTAGTATTAAGTGTAATTAGGAATCATGTCACAACTAAAAATATAAATAAAATCACGTAACAAGACTAGAAGTCACAACATTTTGTTCATGAAAACATACATTAGATAAGTTGCAGAATTTCTATTGAGATAAACTTTATATTAAAGTATAATGCACTTTACCAAAGGATTAAACATTTTATTAAAAATATATTTTAATATATTTAATATATATAATATACTTAATATATTTAAGATATTTTAAGATATTTTTGTTGCATGATTTTAAGAAGAAAATGCTCCCAAAGTAATCATTTTTCTTATTATTTTCTTCTTTCCTCCAAATTAGAAATCCAGATATATAGATTTGATTTAATTTAAACAAAAATATTATTGAGTATAAGGACCTTCTACTCTCTACATTCTTCACACTAAGATCATCAAATACAGTGAAATTGAAATAGTTGGACTCTGTGTGAACTATTTTAATATTATTTACAATGTGAGTGAAATGTTTAAAAAATAGTATTTATTTTAGTTTAATTGCTTTGAAGAGACAATGAATGATACAATCAAAACCTAAGAAGGATTAGATTTAAAATTTAGAATTCAGGAAATATTTTTTACCACATTGTTTACTGGAGCCTTCACAACAACCTCATTAGATAAGTTATGTTACTGATGCAAAAATGCCAGAGGTTAGACATTTACCAATAGAAAAACCATGTCATTCTGAATATGTAGGGTTACATAACAAACAGAAAAATTTAGCTTTTAAATACCTGAATATAGTAATAGATTTAATTGCAGGGAGATAAAAGGAGATAAAATTGCATTTATTTTGAAAAGTAAACATAAGTATTCATTTAAATAAAAACATCACCCATTCAAGAAACAAGATGTACATTTAGCTGTTTTTTATGCCAATCATTTTCTATAAACTTTCTCAAATACTAGATTAGTAAACGTAAGTTATTGCTTTGTAGGGAAATAGAAATTTAGTTTATTACAAGTCAGGACTACTTTTTCTCAATTACTAACTGATTTATATTTTTATCATGGAATTTTATCTGATATATTTTTATTGATTAAGTTAAATAATTGGCCAATAGCTATATGAATTATGCATGAACAAATTTTATCCAACACAAGTATTTTATTCACAAGACATATTATGGCTCTCTTAAAGAACACTAGATGGCAGTGTGTTATTTACTTATTAATTTTTAGTTATTTTGTTAATGGTTATTAATTGTCAGAAGTGGCAGTTTCCTTATGCTCTTTCCAAAATATATTTAAAGCATTTGATTATAATCCCTCTATTTCCTTTTCATTACTCTTTCCTCCAAAGTTTTCTGTTTTTCACATAATATTACATTTTTAAATATGCACATATAATCTAAATTGGAAGATTTAAGGTGAACTGCAACTTAATTCAATATATCCAGTGGGTTAACAGAATGAAAAAAAAACTTGAATACTTTTTTTTATCTTCTGAATTGAGCTATTATTTTTATTATGGTTAGGGTCACAGACAGAATTAGAATTAGGGTTAAAGAAAAAGAAATTTAGGTTCAACACAAGATGACCCATTGCAACAATGATACTCACAACACACTATATTGAAAATGAACTTTACACCATGGGGACAGAGGACTGAGAGAGGTGGGAGAGGGAAGGTATAGTGCGAGAACAACAAAGAAGAGGGTAACAATGTTCAACAAGAAGTGTACTCATTTCGTTACACATATAACTATAATCCCTCTGTAAGCCTCTTTACAATAACTAAAATTTAAAAAAAATATAAAAAAAGCCCTGGCAGGAAATAGAAAAATATTTTAAAAACTTTAGGTTCAAAATGCAGGTAAAATTTAGACCTACATGCCTAGCAAGAGTTTGGGCTAAATGTGAAATAGAGGCTTGCTAGTAACATTTTGGTTCAGTCATCAGTAGGTTTAGGATTCAGCAAGCTGTTTCAGGTAGAGCTGGGGTTAGGATGAGAAAAAGATGTAAGGTTTTGTGTAAAACATCAATATATTTTAAGAAGAATGAATGATATCAAAGTTAGAATGAATGAAAACCAACATCTGTGTTGCTTTTAACATTCAGATATGATTTGGTTTAAATTGTGAATTGCTGTTTTAGTTCTTGTTAGGGTGAGCGAAAGATAAGCATTAGGGTAAAATTTAGTTTTCTACTAAGAAGCAGAAGCAATACAATGTGTGATTGAATAGAATCCAGACAATTTTCCTTACATTAACCATTTGATGTTAATTCAGATTGTGATTAGGATTAGGTTTCTGGTGAAAGGGGGTTGAGGAAAGAGTAAAGAATTTGGTTAAACTGGTGGCTTGCAACTATTATCACAGCTGCTCAGGAATCTGATTTCTGAGGACTGCAGTTCAAAGCCAGCCCTGGCAGGAAAGTCTGTGAGACTGTTATGTGCAATTGATCACCAGAAAACCTGAAAGTGGTGCTGTGGATCAAGTGGTAAAGTGCACACCTTGAGCTAAAGAACTCAGGGATCTGGCCCATGCCTAGTGCTCAGGGATCGTGCCCAGGCCTAGAGACCACACACCCAACAAAAAGAAAAAAAAAAGGAATGAGTTAAATGTTAAGTAAATCTGAACTTATTTTAGGTTCTAGGAATTCATGAAAGCTGGGATAATGGAAGTACAATGTATTTCACAATATCAGGATTTGAGAAAAATGGGTATAATGATTCCTCTTATGGAACAAGATAGGTTCAAAGTTAAGAGTGAGAAAATCTATAGGGTTTAGGAAAACCTACACTTTATTTCAAGAATTACAAGTGGAATTTCAGTTAGGATGACACAAAACAAGCATTTTTCATAAATTTTAGATTTGGGATACCATTGTTAAGGTTATGATTAGGATTCTAGCCATGGTTAAGGTTAGAGTATAGGAGAAAAAAAATGAGGGTCATATTGAAGGTAAATTTCGGATTAAGCCAGGTAAAAGTTAGAATGAATATGAGCTAGAGTATTGCTATTAATATTAGAATCTACTTACATTTAGGCTTATGGTTATTCTCAATGTTCCAGTTAAGATTAATTAATGGTTAGAAAATGACTAAGATATTGGGGGAAAAAATTGAAACCTATGTTTGCAAGGCTTATTTAAATCAAGTTAGGATGAGTGAAAACTAGTTTACTTGTGTTACTTGTGTTAATGTTAGTATGGATATTTAATTTGGATTAAAATTAGGGTCAGCACTTTGTTCTGATTATGATTAGTTTTATGAGTAGGAAAGTTTTTAGTATAAAATTCAGTTTTCAACCCAGGCGCCGGTGGCTCATGCCTGTAATCCTAGCTACGCAGTAGGCTGAGATCTGAGGATCACGGTTCGAAGCCAGCCTGGGCAAGGAAAGTCTGTGAGACACTTATCTCCTATAAACCACTAGAAAACCGGAAGTGGCGCTGTGGCTCAAGCAGTGGAGCACTCGCATTGAGCTGAAGAGCTGAGGGATAGAGCCCAAGCCCAGAGTTCAAGTCCCATGACCGACCAAAAAAAATTCAGTTTTTACTAACAAGTAGAAACAAAAAATGTGAGATTGAATAGTAACTAGAGCATTAGCATTATATTTATTTCTCAGTGATCATTCTTGTAATGATTAATGAGAGTTTTCCAGCCAGGATTAGGTTCAGAATTAGCGTTAAGTAATGGACAAAGTGGTAAGTAAATCTGAAACTGTTTTAGGGTACAGTGGTTCAGGAACAGGTAGGATCAATGGAAACTACAGTATCTTTCTGGATAAAAGTATTTGAGGACATATAATTGGACATATAATAATATGTCCAATAATATAATGGTTCATGTTAGGGAACAAGATAACTTCAGAGATAGAGTCAGGAAATTTGTGGAAAATAGAACAAATTAAATCTCATTTCCAGAGGGCGAACAGGAATATTCATTAGAATGAATAAAAATTAGAGTATTTTGCTTAAACATTAGAATTGGACTATCATTAGGGTGAAAGTTAGGTTTCAGTTCCAGCTGGGGTTAGTGTTAGTATTAGGGAAATGGAAAATTTAGGGTCAAAGTTAAAGTAAATCTTCGAATAACAAGTCAAGTTAGAATTTGGATGAATGTGAAATAGGAAACTGCTAATAATATTAGGATTAGGGTATGATTAGTGTGAGGGTTAGCCTGAATGTTCCAGTTAGGGTTCAGTTTAGAAAAATGGCTAGATATTGAGTAAAACTACAAACTATTTTAAGAAAGATGAGTTGAATCAAAGATAGGATGACTAAAACTAATGCATTTGTGTGCCTTTTAGAATCCAAAGGCAATTGGTTCTAGGGTTAGGGTTACTTTTCTAATTTATGAACTAATGAAGTAAAGGCAAAACTCTTTCTTATAAACCAAGACCGTCATTATTTTGGGAAAAAACACAATTTTCTACATGAAAATGTGTCTTAAAATATTTTCCAACCATGATTAAATAATAGTGAACATGGTGTCATTTATTAAAATTAGGTAGGTTGATGATACAACTTTCAAATATATCCAAACACATAGGCTAGAAACTCAGACATGTTATTGGGAAACAGATATTCTACTTGCTATAGCTGGGAAATTGTCTGTGTGTGTGTTTGTGTGTGTTTTGTGTGTGTGCGTGTGTGTGTGTGTGTGTGTGTGGTCTTCAACTCAGGCATGGGTCCTGTCTTCAGCTTATTCTATGCAAGGAAGGCACTAAGCCACGTAGTGACAGGTCTTCTTCTGGATTTTTAGTAGTTAATTTGAGATATATATCTCATGGATTTTTCTGTCTGGACTTAATATTCTGATCCCCAGCGATCCTTGGGTTAATGTTACTGTGGGTGCTACCACAAAGTGACAGTTCATTAAACTAGGAGCAATATGGACGTACATGTGCAAGTTACAAATTTATCAGTTCATTAATTTGGGAGTAACACAGGATTGCATTAGATTGCCTTCAAACACATTGTTTCTGATGAGTTTATCTGAAGCCCAAAGCATAATCAAAAGCTATTAGCCACACTGTATGAAGTAGCACATATTTATGGTGTAGAATATATACAATGAATTAAATCCTGAATCGAAAGTCCTTGCTGGGTTTGCTACTTAAAAACAAATCAGAAATAGAGTGTTATTGAAATGAAGTCCAGACTGGAAGACTGTAGTGAGCACCAGAGCATCTGCTTAGTGTAAGTCCAACCCACAGGACCATAAAAAAGAAGTAGAAGAAAGTGAAAGTGTAGGAGAAAGAGGAAAGGAAAGAAAGAGAAAGAGATAAGATAGGAGGAAGGGCATAGCAGGAGGAAGAACAGGAGGGGACAGGGAGAAAGTAGAGGGGAGGAGGGAAGAAAGAGGGAAACAGGACCCTGGGGAAGAGGAGCAGGAGGGGAGACAGGGGGAAGGAGATAAATGCAATATAACCCCAAGAATTGTTGGGAAACATTTTTCATAAGTAATCAGCATGTGCATGGCAGGATTTTTTTTCTCATCAGAGATAGAGAGCTAGCACAGTAACAATACGCGTGATACCTGTTGCAGGGTCATTTTATTCTCTTTCTTCAGTGAGGAGTTCAGAAGAAATCCTGAGTTTGGTGTTTTACAAATGCACTTCAAATTTTCTTTTTCATGGGGGCTGGTAAGATGGCGCAGTGGTAGAGCGCTTGCCTTGCCTGCCTGAGGCCCTGGGTTCTATTCCTCAGCCCCACATAAGCAAAAAGAAAAAAGCCTGAAGTGGCATTGTGGCTCAAGTGATAGAGTGCTAGCCTTGAGCTGAAGAGTGAGGGACAGCACCCAGGGCCAGAGTTCAGGTCCCACGACAAGACCCCCCCCCCCAAAAAAAATTCTTTCTTATGAATCTAATATGAGAAAGAACTAAATGCAACCTCCCTTAATTAAAAAATAATAGGATCTATATTTATTTTTATTAGTGTGCATGAAGAAATCCTGGAGATTTCTATTTAATTCAGAGGGCCCCATGCAAAAAATATAGGAAAAGAGGAAAGTAAAACTGTTTTTAAAGTATAATAGGGTATCATTGATTAAAAGTTTTAGTGGACCTTTTCCTTTTCTTTTTTGACAGATGTTCAGTGCTGCAGCAAGGCTGTGTCCTAGGGCCCTTTCCATGTCACCATGTGAACACCCATTTCTGTATTTCCTGTGGGTGTGGGTGCCTCCTAAGTTTACCCGTTGAAAAGGGGCCCCCTCCCTTGTGGTGAATGTGCAGTGAGGGGATGTTTGTGCATGCTACCCAGCATTTCCAGATGAGCACTTCCCACCTACCCAACTCTCTTCCCAGTCTCAGTTCCTCCATTTCACCCAGGAGCTGGCAGCCATGGGGCTGGATTTGAGTCCACTGCTGCCCTCTCCTCCTGCAGCTTTGCTGGTTATGGTCTGAAGTGTTCCTGGGTGAGAGTGCCATGCCAGGGAGACTCTGTTCTAGGGTCAATGCTTGCCCCCATTGGTGGGGGGTTGGGGAGACACCATGTTTGTACACTACACAGCCCACGGGAGAAAGAAGGCTGGGCATGCAATCCTCCCGCTTGGGACCAGGCAGCCAAGCCTTGGTTCACCTCATCAGTCTTTAAGGTGGTCTGGAGACTGGAGCCATGTGCTTGCTCCTCTGCCAGCAGGCTTGTGACAGCTGCCGAAGCTGAGCAGCCTGGAGCCCCTTCAGCATGCCCACGGACCTCCACTACCTGGTCCCTGTGGACTTGGATTCAGGGCCATCCCTGCATATGCCCATCAGTGACAGAGGAGCCTGGACATACAGAGCACCAGCTGCAGGACCGGGGACCCAAAGCACCTTTAGATTTGCTTTGTAGCCTCCTCCGTCATCCTTCTGGTCCACGTAGGCCCAGCTCTGGATGCCATTCTGAGGAAGCTCTGTTTGAGGGCAATGGGCTCACCCCCTACCCTTGTTGGGCTCCAAAGCAGGGCAATGGGTCTGGCCTTGGCAGTGTAGGCCGCACAGATGGAAAGCAGGAGTTGGGGGCTGCCCTACCTTCCCTCCTGGCTTTGGCACCTTAGACTGGTTTGCTTGGTTTGGTCACTGATGGAGCCTTGCTGGTTTCAGCCCACCACAAGTGCCACACCTGCTGCAGCAGCAATGTGGTGTCCCGGACTCCCTCAGGGTCACCACATGGACCTCTGATGGGTCTACATGGACTGGGTGTGGGTGTCATCCCAGGACTCCAATTAGGAAGTGCCACTCCCCTTTGTAGTACTGAAAGCAAGAGGTGCCACATATAATTTCTACTTCCTAACATTTTCCTTCACTGAGATAAACAGAACGGGGAGATAAAAATAAGTTTTATAAAAACAAAATATGTAACTTATATCACTTCAACTTGTTAAACCATTGTAATATTTTTCATCCAGTAGGAATTCTTTCTGTAATTACTTATTTTAATTTTGAATGTAACTAATACATCTTGTTGTAATTTACTTTTCTAACATAACTTCATTTGCATTATGTATATACTTTTTTTTCAAATTCTGAGATTTAATCATGTGTTTATTGGATAAGAATTTTGTTGTACTTTTGTTTCAGTTTGCCATAATGGACTTGTAAATACAAACAATAAAATCCATTCTTGCTATCATCAAGGTCAATGATTTTGGAGACTAGAGACTCAAGGATATAGCATTATACATCATACAGTAATGTGTATCACTTTGTTTAAAACTGCTCCCTAAGATAATTAGTAATTTATGTGGCAGCCATTTCATCTCTCATGCTGGTCCCTCTGGTGAAGTAGGATCCTAGTGGCAGCTTGCCCAATTCGGGCCCTTGTGGGCACCTTGCCTGGGACTGTGGGAGAAAGATCAGTGTGTACCTGCTGTTGGGCTAGGGCAGCTACCCAGGGGCTGCTGCATGAATGACATACAGCCACTGACTCACATGTAGCACCAACTTGCCCCGTGGGCCTGGGCCCTGAGGATCAGCCCTTGGGAGCACACACACACAGTGGGGTGGGGGCTGCCCACCTAGGAAGAGTGCAGACCAAACAGAAGCCACTCTGCAGATCAGCTTGTACAGTATTTATTCTAGGTGGTGCGGGGGACAATTCTGCTCCACTGTGGGGAGAAAACAAGAAAGAGAGGCCCAAGTGAGGTGAAGCCAACTTTTTTACTCAGGCTCGAAAGAAAATTTCCTCCATGCATTCTCCAGCAGGTTCAGAAAGCCCTTCCATGCTCCTTGTCCATGGAGTAGCAGCCAAGGACACTCAGGTCTAGTACTCCTGGCTTCTTTTTTGGGTTTGTATGTTAATTTATACAGAGAATCCCTCCTCAGACAACAGAGTTATATTCTGGGTTTTGTAAAACATTCTGCATCTGAGCATTCCCAGTGTTTGGTTTTTGTACTGTTTCTTGGAAATGCATTGTGAAATTTGTGTTTTAGGTGTTGAGGTATGAGAGAAGGAGTCAGATTATGAACATAGTTTCCTACAAGCTTTTCATTTAAAAATGAAAACATATTCTCTCTAAAAATGCCTCTCACCAAATAAATTTGAGAGGAGGAAAAAGGCTGTTTTCTCATGAGATCAAAATGTGCTAGTTTTATATGCATGTTTTATGCATTCGAAATACAATTAAGTAACTGAATATCTGGGAACAATTGTCCAGACCTAAGAGTTAAGTGTCTTGAGAGCTGGAAGCAGGATTTTGTGAGCTTTAGCCAAAGGGAGCAAAGAAAGTTAAAATCCATAGATTACTTTGTAGAATCAAAGTGGTAATACAAAATGAGAATCACAATAAACTTCTTTGCTATTCAAGGTCTTTATTGTTCCATATGAATTTTTGGATTGCTTCTTCTATTTCACTGAAGAGTGACATTGGGATATTGGTAGGTATCACATTGAATTTGGATATAGCCTTTGGCAGTATTGCCATTTTCATGATGTTAATCCTCCAATTCTATGAGCATGGGAGGTTTCCCACTTCCTTAGTTCTGTTTTAATTTTCTTTTTCAAGTTTTTAAAGTGCCCATCATAGAGGTCCTTCACCTCTTAAGTTAACTCCTAGGTATTTTATTTTTTATGCGGCTATTAGAAAGAGGTTGCTTTCCTAATTTCAGCTGCACTCTTATCGTTATTGGAATACAGGAAAGCCATTGATTTCTGAGGATTAATTTTATACTCTGCTAATTTGCTGAAGTTTCTGATCAGCTCAAGTAACTTGGGAGAGGAGTCCATGGGGTTCATTAAATATAAGATCATGTCATCTGAAAAGAGGGAGAGTTTTACTTCATCTTTCACTATTTGGATCCCCTTTAAGTTTGTATCTTGTCTTATTGCCCCAGTAGCATACTAATACTAAGTTGAAGAGTAGTGGAGAGAGCAGGCATCCTTATGTCATTCCTGAATTTATAAGAAATGGCTTTAACTTTCCACCATTAAGTATAATACTGGCTGTAGGTTTGTCAATCCTTAACAGAAAGAACAGCAGTAGAACAATATCAGTTCCAAATTTCAAACTCTACAAAAAAAGCCATAGTAATAAGAACAGCTTGATTCTCGCACAAGAACAGACCCGAGGACCAATGGAATAGGACTGAAGATTCAGACATCAAACCACTGACCTATAGCCACCTAAACATTGACAAGGGAGCCAAAAATAAAATGGAAGAAAGACAGCCCTTTCAGTTAATGGTGTGGGCAAAATTGGTTAAACACCTGTAGAAAGCTACATCCGTATATATATACCACCCTGCACCAGAATCAACTCCAAATGGATCAAAGACCTCAAAATAAAAGCAGACACCATGGAAACATAACATGAAGGAATAGGAGAAACTCTAGGGCTTTTTAGCACAGTCCAAAATTTTCTTAACAGAGAACCAGAAACAAAACAAATCAAGAAAGATTGGACAAATAGGATTGCATGAAACAGCAGAGCTTCTGCAAGGCAAAGGTCATAGCTAGCAAGATCAATAGATAGACCACGTACTGGGATAAAATCTTCATGAGTCATAAAATGGACAAAGTCTTATATCTAAAATATACTTAGGACTCAAAAACTTAAATCCTCCAAAAACAAATCTTCAAAGGAACAACTGCCCGATAACTAAGTGGACTAAGGCTTAAAGAAAGACTTCTTTGAAGAGGAAATAAAAATGTCCATTAGACACATGAAGAAATGCTCAACTTTTCTAGTCATAAAATAAATGCAAATCAAAACATTGAGATTGCACCTCATTCCACTTAGAATGGCTATAATCAAGAAATGTAATAACAACAGATGCTGGAGGAAATGTGTCTAAAAGGAACCCTATTGCATTGTTGGTGGGAGTGTAAACTTGTTTAACCACTTTTGAAAGCAGTATTGAAGTTCTTTAAAAGACTCCACATAGAGCTCCCCTATGACATAGCGATCCCCCTCTTGGGCATTTACCCAAATAATCACAAACAAGGTCATACCAAAGCTAACAGCACAACCATGCTTATTACAGCATTATTCACAGTAGCTATGATATGGAACCAACTCCTACGCCCCTCAGTAGATGAATGGATCAATAAAATGTGTTGTACGTGCGCACACAAGCGCGAGCACTCTCTCTCTCTCTCTCTCTCTCTCTCTCTCTCTCTCTCTCTCACACACACACACACACACACACACACACACACGGGAATTCTATGCCTCCATCAGAAAGAATGGCATTGCCCCATTTGTTCGGAAATGGAAAGACTTGTTAAAAATTTTATTAAGTGAAGTATGCCAGACCCATAGAAACATAGGTCCCATAGGTTACCTTGTTTTTCCCTTGTTTGCAAGGACTAATACATGTCTAGGCAAGCAGAGAAGATCAAAGGCTAGGTACTTATGACCATATAAGATAATGTTAAGCAAAATGTACCCCAAGTAAGAGACACAAGTGTGCTTTTTTTCTTTCTTGCTTTTGTTTTTAATATACTTATAATGCACTATGTGATTCTTTTGTAGGTTCATCCCACCGTGTAACCTCTGTTTTCACTGTATTTGATTCCAGTGTTCTGCATCTTATATGCCTCGCCACCTCCTGAGTCTATATGACAGATCATGCCAGACAAAGCATAAGCTTCAAGGAAGCATGCCTGTAGGAAGAGGGTGTTGGTTCAAGGCTTCCCATACACTTGGCTGCAACTTTATAGCCTCTACCTTTATTTTTATTATATTCTTCTTGGCTGTACATTCGTTGCCTTTATTCTCGTTTTGGCTATTTTTTATTTGATCCGCGAACAGAGCATGTTGTTTCTTTCCAGTCCAATAGAGATGGCTTCTCTGAATAATAAAGACTAGGAACAAATATTAAATATGGGTAATGCCCCAATCAATCTATCACCTGATGTGACACTGCCTCCAGAGACTCCTACAACTTCACAAGCAGCTTTGCCGCTCACTCATAGTAAATATAGAAATTAAAATTTCCATATATGTTACAACAGGCAGGATTAATGAATTAAACTAAGCTAGATGGAGTTATACCAGAAGTACAGAGAGTTCTAGAAAAAGGGACCCATGATAATAAAAGGGAAAAAAGATTCCCGCAACTGTTATGACTAAGCGTAGTCCCTCTTACTTTATAGGGAATAGATGATGGTTTCCCACAAAATATAAAGTTAGTGAAATCACATTTCTGAGCCGACTGATGAACCATTGCTTTACACAGGAGTTTATAAAGATGAAAATAAATGGATTAATGTAAAAAGAGAAAGGATATTTTGGAATTCATTAGATTTTATGCAAAGATTAGGTAGATCTAGATCATTATGGTGTTTATTATCAAAACAACAACAAGATAGATTAAAACAACAATTAGAAATTTATGTGAACAAATACTGGGATTAAAATTATAGAAAAAGTAGAATGCCTGACTCAAGCTGGAAGTGGTTTTTAGGATGGTTTCAGAGGAACTTGAAAATATATGGAAAAAATAAAAAGAGTACAATATATGTACAGCCCTGTCTTAGGTTTGTTAATCATTAAACATAAAAGATTGAATAATTGATGCATTCTATTAAACTATATCCTAGACTTGTTTCGCACCACTTAGCTCAAACAGTTGGTGGGATAGTCATCAATTTTCATGTAATCCATCAAAGCTTTGCTTTTCTTAAAAATTGATTACGTGCTTAAATAACAAAAGAATCTATGTCACAATCACACATTGTATAAAAATGTTAATTCTCTTCAATAAAGACAAACTCAGATGCAACTCTTTTGAGTCTGTGTCTGTTTGTCACTTTGCCAACTCCTTGCCTACGTATCCCAAGATCCCTGTCTCGCTGGTACCAGTGTTCCAGCTGAGCTGGTCCGTCGCACTTATATACACTTATTTTTGGAATTTGGGGAATGGAAGGGATACAGTAGAATGCTTTAATGGGGATGCAGGCTGGCCCATTGTGACTATGAGATGTACAGGACAGTATGTTGAAAATGAATTTACAATGTCAGGCAGGGGTCGAGGAGTGAGGAGTTGGAGATGTGCGGAAGGAAAATGTAATAGGGGAATAACAAAAGAGGAGGTAACAATGCTCGATAGGAAAATGTACTCATTACCTAGTCATGTAACTGTAAGCCTTCTGTACAGTATTTTTACAGTAAAAATATATTTAAAAAATCTCTGCCTGGTGTAGATTTCCAGAGCTGCCATTGGCATTGCATTTTCTGCCTTTTCTCGCTGTGGTTAGTTCCACCTGCCCAGTGGATCAGTAGTCTTCAAGGCATCTTGGTCCTGAAGTGGGACTTGGATTATCCAGTGGTGGTTGGAACCAGGCCAAGGACAGGACAAAACCACTTCCAGGACATGGCTTCTTAATTCCCAATGCAACTAGGTTTACAAGCAAAATTTCTCTGAATTTGACTTTAGAAAACAATCAGTGAAACAAAAGGCAAGGCCACCAATCACCTCTCTCTTCCCCCCATTCACTCCTTTCTCCATCCTTGGTAAAGTACAAAATAATTTTACAGGTTTTGGCAAACACACAAATAGCCCACCACCTCCCCTGGTAAACTGGGTTTCAAGTCACTAAGTCATATAAATAGATAATGCCTCACTCATTATTCTGGACAACATCTCCAGGTTGTTTGAAGCTTTAATTTTTGTTGTTGTTGTTGTTAGTGGGGCCTGAACTCTGGGTGCTAGCTCAAGGCTAGCACACTACCACTTGAGCCACAGCGTCACTTCCAATTTGTTCTGCCTATGTGGTGCTGAGGAATCGAACCCAGTATCTCATGCATGCAAGACAAGCATTCTACTACTGAGTCTCCTTCCCAGCCCTAATGCTTTAATTTTTTAAAATTCCTTTTTTTGTCTGTCATGGGGATTGAACTCAGCGCCTGGGTATTAACATATCCCAGAGTTCTTCAGCTCAAGGAGATCCCTCTCCCAATTGAGCCACAGTGCCACTTCCTGTTTAGAGATAAGTGTCTCACAGATTTTCCTGCCAGGGTTTGCTTTGAACGGTGAATTTTTAAATTATATTTCTTCTAGGTTTTTATTGGTACATTACAGTTTTGCTGGAATTTAAAGGTTTCTGTAAACCTTTGTCTTCAAGTAATCCAACAGCATTAAATATTAAATTTAGAAGCTATCCTGTAGCACATCCATTTTGAAATTATTATATTAAGATGAAATTCGTATTCATTGTAGAAACAACCCATTAAATTCCAAATGGGAAATATACTAATTTCAGCAGCCTTGACTCTCCTTCCTCTTTTTTTTTTCTTCAGTATCTTTTCTTGTTTTGGAACAAGTGTCATGGACTGTCCAACCATTAAAAAGGAAGCTTATTCCATTAATTTAATAGAAAAGGAATTCAGCCTGCCTGCATCTCAAGACAACTCTGAGTATAATGTTAATCAAATAATTCACGTCAGTGAACTTGCAGTCATTTTGATAACTTTTTGTTAAGCCACTCATTAAAGAGGTTCCAAAAACCAAGAAGCAAAAATCATGTTCTGCTTTCTAAGAAGGTTTAAAAAGCTAGTAAATCAAAAAGACACATTCTATTCTTCCAAGATTCCATGGTGAAGAATTTGTCTTTTACCATAGCCCTTACTATTGACCTTTTCCCTTCAAACTTGTAGCTTTATTCAGTTTTCTTATTTCAGCTTTCATTTTGGTACTAGCCTAAGTAATCTCATTATAGTATCTGACATGAAATTCCATTTGTTGTTAGAGAGCTCAATTCATATTGCCAAAGGCAGACTCATGAACATATCATAGAGCATAAAATATTGAATATCATTAACGTGATCATATGTAACTATTACATAAATTAATATAAGTACCACATAAATGTGCAACTTCATATACATTTTAAAATGCAAAGTAATTACATATCTATTTCATAAAATAATTCACATCACTAGGAGAAGATACTAAGCTAAACCTTTGGCATCATCCCCAATATTCTTTCTAAAATTTTCTTTTCTCATTAACTTTCACCTTAGGGCCTTTTTTTCCTAGTAACACGTTATAAGTTGATGTCCTTGGATTTTAGTCACCTCTGGGTAACCTCTTTCCTTTCCACCACCAGTTTGACCCTCATGTTAAAGACCTGAGAAAAAACTTGTCCCAAAGTGCCTGCAAGAGGAGTACCCAAGTCGAGTGTCTGTGCCCACTCTTGTCTTGGTTTGTTTCAGAATGGGGATCAGAGACAGGGGTGTCAGAGATCAGGTGGCTGGAACCATGGTGTTAAGAATTATGGGTAGCAGAAAAGAGTAGCAGAGAGTAGGATACCAGGGAAACGGTAATTGTGACTGTAATTGCTGAGTTGCAGTGGCTGGAAATTGGGTAGAAGCAACATCTTTGCAGGGGTTGGGGTAGCTAATACAGGCATCCAGAAAAATTTAGCAGGGACAAAGAAGCATAGAAAAAGTGAAAGATAAAAGTTGTGAGGGATTGTGGGACACAATTAGGGTAACAAGATCATGGGTGTGCAAACTGGGTAGACAATATTAGAGTAGAAGCAATTGGCATAGTGGACTGATGTGGTGCAGAGCTCTGGGTTTGACTGTCCAGTTTTGGCTGTTAGATCTTTAGGGAACTATCTCTAGCAGCTCATTATCAGCTTGTTGTGTTCATGCAGTGCCATCTATAAATGTCTAATGCAAGTAGATTGCATTCTTTGACACCAGCGATAGGATCTTTCCCTAAGCATCCTGAGAGACCACACTCCACAATGCTGCAGAACAGGCTCCATATATTGAGTTGCAATCACCTTATACACCTCTCGCTGTTCCTCTCCAGTGTCAATTATCATGGTAGCAAGGGATCTGATAGGTGGTCAGCAGCAGTGATCTGGGAAGCTACCAATTTAACTTTGGCATTCTGGGAGCTCCCTAGAAATATGCAAGAGCACTTGCTTATGCTCTTCCAACTTCTCTCTGAGGGTCTGAATAGCCAGACTGTTGTACCTCAGACGGGTTACTTTGATCTCCGGGTGGCCTCAAACTTTCTCTGTCTTCTCTCTCTAGGTGCTCATCAGCTTCAGCTGCCTCTCCCTTTCCCTCCAGGTAGCTTGTTTCATCTCCACATAATTTGAATTGTGCTTCATATCAACCTGTGGCTTTCACAGCAAGCCCTTCTACTATCTTATCTGCCTCTTTAGCTGTGAATCCGGCCCAACAAGCTTCATGTAAGTTCTGTATCTCTTTATCAAGATTTGAGCTGGAATCCAAGGTGGTACTAGCTAACTAAGAACATGGAGAGCATCTTAAACACTCCCCTGGCATTCACTGCTCATTGAGAAAGATGTAAATGTCTTGTGGTCAGTCTCTGCTCCATTTCTGGTTCAGCAGAATAAAGTGAAGTCACAATGGAGCTACCAGACAGCTGCTATGTCAGCAAGTGACCCAATCAAAAATAATTTAGTGAGGGGACACTTATCAAATGTAGTAGGGTAAATGCACATATTTGTAGAACACAACTAAGGGCTTTTATCAACCTAGTTATTTTATGTCCAAAATGGCAGACCAATCTTAGGCTCTCCCCTGGATCTTCCTGTTATGAAGTTCCTGAGGAATTTCTACATACAACTCAGACCTAATGACATGGGTGAATAGAAAAGTGAGTATGTATTAATATTCTAATATACGCTAAGGTGTTATCTGTCATGACTACCATGAAATCAATGTACTTTCTCTGAACTTCACCATATCTTTTTAATTGGCATAAGTGGCAGATTTCTTAGTGTGTTTTTTTTTCCTGTTAGTTCATGCCCAACCATGGGTTTCATTGTCGTAGTAGACGTTTTGCATCCCAGTGCCTTCCTTCCAGGTAAGTCTCTTCTTGGGCCCTCATATGCATATGCTCACAGAAGTGAATGTCTCAAAACCATGGAATATAGTTGCTCAATGATGATTAACTCACAGAGAGACTCAAGCAGTTTGGCTCTGGAGCCTTTCTGAGAAGCCTTAGACTAGGTACTGTGGGCAACATTGACAGTAATTCCCCAGAGCAATACCACTGACAGTAAGTGAGCCCTGACTACTACTTAGCCTTTACTAGTCCTACCTAGTTTATGAACACATGAACAAACCCTGTTTAGCCTATTGCACAGTGTCCCCATCAATTAAATCATTTTGAGCCTAGGAGAAAATCTCCAGTTGTAAATCAGTACTCATAAGAAGCAGATGATGCCCCACACTCAAATGCTCAAGGAGAACAGAGTGTAAGGCTGAGGGGTGGGAAGGGATGATTTTAGATAACAAACTTAGAAGTGATTATGTTTATGAATACCTTACCTAACTTCCTTCTGCCCTTCAGATCCAATTCAGAAAGTGGTGGAATGTTTATGATCACAAAATGGAGTTTTTAATCCCAGGCCTAAACTATAGGTGTTCTTGGTACATCTTCCCATCTGCTCCTGAAGTACAGGGTCAGAAGGGCAAAGGGGAAGGGAGCCACATGCTCAGGAATATAAATGCAGCTTAAAAGCCACTCCAGTCTCTGACTTTCTATGTTGAAGGTAAGATAAAAGGCGGCTTGAGTTTCTAAAACCTCAGTGTCTATATGGTTCCTTCAGAACTCCTTTTCCTCCTCCTGTGTTTTGAGATCAACACTTAGCAGAGTGCTTCTGTCTCTTTGGAACAATCTTTCTCTTCACACAATGCTTAAAGTAGATAATAGGTGGAAACTACCCTTAAATTAAAAAAATGAAATAGCACACAGTGAGTGCTTCCCCTGAATTCCTGGACCTAACAAGTTCCCAATTCTGAAGACAAAGTGATTATGGGTGAGTACTAACTATCTCCACTGAATGGTGAACTTAGAACACTTTTCCCAAGGCAGGTTCTCTTCAGTACTGTAGTTGTAACCTATAATCCTGGTTATTAGTGTGGCTGAGATCTACTGGATCAATGAACTTACAAACCATGCAGGACAGAAAAGTCTAAGATTTTGAGTCCCAAAAGCAGAAACTGGGCCAAGAAGAGAAAACTTATCATTGCTGGAAAAGGAGAAAGTGTTTCTCTGAATATAGATATGGAAATTATAACAAAGTTCTAAGTTGTGGCTCATCAGTAGAAACTCTCAAGTGAAACCTCACTAAAGCTAAAAAATACAACTTATAAAAATAAAAAAGAACTATTTGGATTTCAGTATTAACATCTTTTTAAAGGTGTGTGTGTGTGTGTGTGTGTGTGTGTGTGTGTGTGTGTGTGTGTGTGTGTGCTGTCTGAGATTACATATGGGACAGCATTGGTTCTTAGCTCTATCACTTGAAACACTCAATTCTTGCTTTCCTCTGGTTAACTGGAGATAAACATGTAATGGATATGTCAACCTAGGTTGGTTTCAAATTATGATCTTCAGATCTGAGCCACTATGCTCAGCCTAATATTTCCAGTAAGTTACTAAATCTTTCTGACTCTCAGCTTCTTCCTGTGTGGAAAGTGAAAAGAATTCCTTTGTGGACCTTAGAATCTGGTGGGAGTTATGACTTGGTGCAGGAAGTATAATTGTTCATGATGTGTGGACAGACACTCTCATAAACTACTGATGTTTATATTTGTTTATATTGAAATGAATGCCAGGAATTGGAAACAAGAGGGATCTTCCTCTTGTTGTTTATCCTTTTATGGGCATTGAGGGAACCACAGAAATTCAAGGAGAACAGGAAAACAAATGCAGCAGTTGTACTCTGCAGGTATGTTCGCAATGAGCTATACCTCTTGTGGACAGGGACGGGAGGGAAAAATCAGAGAGAGAGCAAAGGAAGTGATGAGATTGTCCAACAAGAAAGGAACTCATTACCGACTTACAAAATGATGATCCGTATGTACACTACCTTAACCACAACAATTTTCAAAATCCGGGTGGATGATTCACTCCTCCAGTTTTTGTACGGGCCGTTAAGACTCAGGCCCACCTATGGAGTTTTTGAAGGTCACATTATATGATAATTAATGTAGATCCAGAATCTCTTAAGAAATGTAATAAAAAAGTATTTCATTTTTAGTACCTGTTTCTCTTTGAGTGGCAATTCTATATGTTGTTGGCAGAGTTAATCTTTTACTTTTTGTTTTTAGTACTTGTCAGGTTTTGAAATACTTCTTAAAGCTTTGCAATAAAGGTCTGCTATATCTTGGCATCCTGCCCATAACTAAAATGGTAATCAACCTTTGAGATTAATGTACTTGAGTAGGAGTTTTATTTATTGATTTAATTTGTCGGTGGTGGTGAACGCTGGGCTGATTGCCATCCCTCAACTCTGCAGCTCCAGACTAATGCTCTACAACTTGTGCCACAGTGCCACTTCTACCTTTTTCTGCTTAGGTGGTGCTGAGGAATCAAACCCAGGGTCTCGTCCAGTCAAGGTATGCTGTCAACCACTGATCCACCTTCTCAGTCCCTATGAGTGGTATTTTTGTGCATGGGTTTATCAAGCAAATCTATTGAGCAAATGTATTAATTTGTCAGTAGACATTCATAGTTATGAATTATCTGATATTTTAATGAATAAAACTGTTATCATTGTTACTAGGAACTGTTTGTCTCTCCATGCTAAAAACATGTAAGAGGGAATTTTAAACTAAAACTGCAAAAGAAATTTTAAGATTTTGGTACTAACTAATCTGTCCAGGTGTTATTACATGAAAGAGAACATTCAAAATGGTTTTTCTTCATGAATACGGAGATAAAAGGTCTTATAATGCTTATTTCAAAATGCAAATTAAAGGGGAAAATCAGACAGGAGATAAAATTTATATTGAATGTTAATATTTACAAAGGAAAATAAGATCCTAGACGAAAGACTAAAGATAAAGCAATATCAGACTCCTATATGCTCAATAATAAATAAGAAGCTTTATTTGAAAAATTGAGCTGGAATGTGTACATCAGGCAAAGGCAAGCAATCAGAGCCTACCACCAAGAAAGAAACACCATAATGTATGTCTCATAAAAAGGAAACAAGTTTCTTATACTTGATTTCAATGATACATATAAACCCCCTATACACACACACACACACACACACACACACACACACACACACACACACACACACACACACACGACTGTATGCAACAGCTCAATCTACTACATTCATTCAACATGAATCAAAGATCTTCCTGTAAAATTTGAATCTTTAAAAGTTTCAAGTGTTGTAAATAATTTATAGTGGATGCATAAGCAAATATTTTCTGAAAAGCACTCTGCTATGGAAATGAGAGTTCATGATTGTTATGACTACTTAAAACATCTCTTAATCTTGAAAGAATTAAACAAGAGACAATCCAACTTTTGGGACTATATTTCTACCAGCTATTCTACAAAGGCTTAATAAGAAGTTACAAGATACAATATTAAATACCAAATTAATACGATTAATACATGTGTAAGTGAATTGAAAGACAGTGATCAGAGACCTATGCTGCCTCCAATTCTCAGCCTGCTGCACATTGTGACACCTTTGATTCTGCTGTGCCAGGTCCACAGTTGTTTTCCCCATAGCAGTGGCCCTGCTGGGGTTGGGTATGGGGGCTGTGCAGAGAGGGTGGAGGCCACAGGGCAGGTCGAGCTGGGGGCTGTGGAGAGAGGACCAGAGGCCCTGGCAGAGGCTGTGAAGAGAGGAAGGAGGGAGTAGGCCAGCATCTCAGGCAGCAGCAGGCCCAAAGGCAGCTGGGTTCTGCGGAGTGTCTGTGAGGTGTAGAATATGAGGTGGATCCACTGGGGCCTTTTTTCTTTGTGAGGAGATATAGGAGTCTCAATTCCCACCCAAGCAGACAATGAGAAATGAGACGAGTGGCTGAAGAATTTCAAGAACAAAGACAGGGACTTATAGGTAAACTCTGGGGGCAGGGAGGGCATCAGTGCTGGGGCTGTGGTTGTCATGCCCTTCTGGACACCCTTGGAAGTGAGTGAGGGCCAGCTCTGCTGTGGGTTAGGCATCACTCTAGCCTTGAAGCAGGCACCAGGAACATATGGCACAGCCTCGACCTGCCCATTGGAACTGGCCTGTTGAGGGTGCTGCAGACCGGGCAGGTGCTAGGAAGCTATGTACAATAGGGTTTTGTGGCATTGTAAACTTGTGCAACTCATATGGAGATCATAATGGAAGTTTACACATTACCAAAAAGACACATATATTGATGACCTTTATTGCAATGGGATACATATTGAAGGAATATGAATCAACATGAACATCCATGTTCATGGCAGCAATATTCATAGCAACCAAGCTGTGTAATCAATCTAGATGCACCAGAAAGAGGGCATAAAGAAAATGTGCTATTCATATCTATAAACATGTTCTGGTATACAAGAGAAGTATGTTTCTACTGTATCATTGCTACATATTTTTGGATATATACCTAATCCTAATTTTAATGGGTTTTGTGGCATTCTGTTTTTGCTTTAATGAGGGACCTCCATATTGATTTTCAGAACAGTTACAATATCCTATAATATGTGGATATTAGATCAAAATTTAAATATATCAATGAACACATAAAAGATCATCATATATAGTTTATAATTTGAAGCAATTTTAAGAAGGCAACAGTTGGTGAAAAAGACGATGTTAGAAGCTTAATAACAAATACACAGACATGGAAAATACAAAAAAAAATGTCGAACTAATTAGTGCTAATAGTAACAAAACATTTTCCTCAAGTTTAAAAAATGAAACTATTAAAATAATACTTATTAACATCAAATAACTATGGCATGGAAGAAAATATAACATAGACTATGTTTCCCCATCATTTGTTTTATTTTATAACAAATAGATTAGAAGAAAATGTAATTACATGTCTGAAGATGATAACACTTTCAAGTGTCATTGAATGAATCCAGCAGAGGAAAGTAACAGAGAAGTAGAGAGTAAGAACAACCTGGGGTATAGATGAAAATACTCAGTCGAACTTTGTGAGGAAAGAATGTGCTCCATTTTCCTCATCAAAATAGACCTAGGACAGCTACCTTTTGGCAGAACACTTGTAATATAGAGTAGTGGAGTTACTAATTTAGATAGAAATTTATTACTTTTATTCCCTAATTTTATGATGTTATTCCCAAATGATGTGAGTGATCCTAGATTTTCTGAGCCCTTTTTTTCACCCAAAGTTTCTAATTCCTCCCCCTAACAATGATTCTTCTGCTACTTTCATTTCTTCTTGTTTCTGAACTCAACTCTTGTGAGTTTTTTGTTCATGAGAAAGAGTTGGAGAATATGAGGATGGCCAGGAGTCTGAGCTAACATCCACTCCCACTTAGAGGATCTGGTGAAGGACTTCCAACTGGGCCTCAGAATCAGATATGAATTGACCTCTTTGGTAATGGAGAAACTCAGTCCCTCAGGCAGAATCTGTGATTCCTTGACTTCCTCTGAAGAGATTTGGTACTAGGGCACAATTCAGAGAATGAGCTTTCCCATTGTCAGAAAGAACAGGTTCAAAACTAAAAGAGGCTTCAGTTCCCACAGGGCCAGTCAGAAGCCAAGAGATCACATTTGCTCCTCATCAGGGATCTTCTGGTAGGAATAGAGTCTGAGCAAAATCTAAGATGGAGATAAACTGAGAGTGGGCCTAAGAAGGACACAAAAGAATTATCCTCTTTGACTACAAGTGAGATGAGTAGTGAGACCTGACAACTTCATATATGAAAATTCACTAGGTGAGTTATCTCACTGCCAATTTGCAGGAGATCAGTTTCTCCTTTGGGGAGAAGTGTTGTGACCTCCAGCTTGCTCTCTAGGCTATTATCTCTCTCACCCCTTCCCATGCAGGAATGCATTGCGTCTTTCACGCACTCAACTCTTTGTCCTGATTCCTAGGCAGGAATACTGTAGGCTATTCTTTGGTTAACCTCTATTTGAGATAGAACAGACCCAGGGTCTGCTCATGCAAAGAGGTAGATGTAAGAGGTGAGTATAAGCTCAGATTTGTACTGAAGAACAATCATATTGAAAAAAATTAAATGAAATTAATAGTTGAGTGATTCAGGGTTTATAGCCACAAAATTTAGTTATTTATTAGTAACACATATGGAATGATGGATTAGGAAGAGAACAGTGAAGTAGGTTCAGGATACGATGGAAAAGTCACACCATAGCTATAACAGGAGATGAGAATGTGAAGCAACTATTGGCATAGGTCCTTTTACTATCTTAAGAGTGACCTTGGATTGGAGGCTTTTAGAACAATATCTAAAGGAGAACGACTTGCTGGGCACTGGTGGCTCACAACTGTAATCCTAGCTACCCGTGAGGCTGAGATCTGAGTATTATGATTCAAAGCAAGCCCAGGCAGAAAAAGCCAGAAGTGGTTCTGTGGCTCAAGTGGTAGAGAACTAGCCTTGAGCTCAGGGACACTGCCTAGGCCTTGAGTTCAAGGATCAGCAAAACAAAAGAAGGACTTAAGGATATGTGATGGAATGATGATCAAGTCTAACTATTTAGGAAACATAAAAGGAGGTAAAATTTGGAGCAAAATGATACTTATTCATTACTAATGAAGGATGCAAAATGAATGCCAAATTCCTCTTCTCAAAAACTTCCAAACTTGGGCTGGGAACGTGCCTCAGTGGTAGAGTGCTTGCCTTGCATGCATGAGGCACTGGGTTCGATTCTTCAGCACCACATAAGCAGAAAAAGTGAGAAGTGGAGCTATGGCTGGATTGGTAGAGAACTAGCCTTGAGCTGAAGAAGTGAGGGACAGTGCCCAGGCCCAGAGTTCAGGCCCCTTGACCAACCAAAAACAAACAAACAAACAAACAAACAAAGCAAAAGCTTCCAAACTTATTTCCTCATAATTGAGGAGAGGCTCCTTTTACCAGAATTTTCCTTGTCTAGCTCAAGATCAACAGAATTTCAGTAGAATTTTCTTGTTCAGATGTAATGCACCTAACTCTACTGAACCTAATCATGTCTAGGAAAGTATGGAATTGATATGTTTGTTGTATTTTTCCTTATAAATATATAATATTGTCAGGTATTATATATAATAAATATTATAATATACAATATATTATATATTTACAGACTTCCTAATTTTAGATTTGGGAACAAGCAACATATAGAAAGAAAAATGCATGAGTCTCTGAGCAATTTCTCTTCCACAAGCAAATACCAGGTTCCATTCTTATTACCCAAACAGCAACATAGGAAAGCAATGCCCATGGAGGTGGTTCTTTGGATTTTGGAAACTATGGTCACCATATATATATATATATATATATATATATATATATATATATATATACATATATATGTATATATATACATATATATATGTATATGCATACATATATATGAAATATTACTTTATACTAGTGAATGTGTAAAATTATAGCAACAGATAAATAAGTGGACACCTATGTGTACACATACTCAAACGCTTTCAAGTATAATAATTTCTTTCTATGCTACCTATTCATCTACACAGAAAGTACATGAGTTGCCCTAGAATTTTCCTGGAAATCTTTTATCTGGCTACTGTAGCTTCACATCCTTTGTTCTCTAAGTATCAGATGTTATGTATTGAACAACAATACTTGTTACAAGCAAAAGTATGCACCGCGACACACAGAGGAACTTAGATTTCAGAAATGCCAGAAATAAGTGGGAAGTACAGCAGTACTTTTCAAAATTGAATAGATTACATACTTATTAGAAAGCTTGTAAGAAAAAAATCTTCATTGTAGGATGAAACACTTGAAGAAAACTACAGTTTAAGTTACATATAGTCGGGTGCTACAATAGACAAAAAATAAAAATAATAATATAAATTACATATAATTTATTACCAAGTCTGTACAAGGAAAATAGGACACATGGCAATATATGATTTCAAGTTACGAAGTTCCAGGGCATTTCTCCACTTTTGAGAACTAGGAGTAATCCATATTAAAAAAAAATAAAAAGACGAATATTTTATATCAAATTTAAAAACATACTATATGTTACACAAAGGAAATACAATAAGTATGCATTTCTCTGTGTAGTAACATCATATGGTATAAAGAATCTGACTAACTGATTCAGTAACTTCAATACAAAGCAGTTAAAACATCCAATACCTAAGTGTCAACTTAGCAGAATACTTTCAATCTATGATTTCTATCCATCCCACAATAGCAGAAAGCTCTTCCTGAGAAAGTCCAGAGACTTGTCTACTAAGAGTGCTCAATGTAGACCTGTTCCCATTCTCAATTATTTGGGCATGTGATAGACCAAATATCTGATAACTTGCCAAAGGCACAATTTGTGACTGGCTTGCAGTAATGATATTTTAGTTCTCAGAAAAAAAGGGAAATTGAAGACAGAGGGAATATCTACCAGATCCCTGAAAGATTTCTATCATTGTGCTAAAACTGTACCTTCTACTGACACTTGAACAAACTGCAGTAATTGTCACTCCATCCACATGTCCAAAAATGGCTTTCCAAATATTGTCCTGTTTTCACTTTGGTAAATCATGACACACTATTGTGTCCTCGTTTTACTTAAAATACCAGCTATGGTTGGCCCAAGGTATTGTTGACCTTACCAATTTTTTAAATTTTAGGTCATCACACAATCACTTCATGGCCCTTAAAAATTAAAAATACCTATCTATACAAGTCTGCATTACATACTCATTACTGTTTTTCTTCATTTGCCATGTTTTACATATTTGTGCATCCCAGGGCTTAGTTCTGTAATATTCCTTCTCATGGTGGTTGGCACTGAGTATATGTAATTATTTCTGTTTTTTTTTTCTCCAGCTCTGTTCTTTCTTTAATTCAGGTCCTAATAGCATCCTGTCTACTGACAAGTACTAGCTACTGATTTTAACAAACTCAACAGATCCCAAAGTGAGCTTTGATCTTTATCTACAAACCAATCCCTCATTATTATATGATTAAGTGATAACTCTTCCAGTTGTCTTGACAAAATACCTTTGAGTCATTTCAGACTTACATATTTTTTTCACACCTCATATATAATCTTTGACTAGGTTTCGAGAAATTAACTCACTGTATATTTTAGAAAAAAATATATATATGATATATGAGTGGTAGTATTAGGACTTAAATTTGGGGCCTAAGTCCTTTAATTTTCCTTTTTTGCTCAGGTTGGCAGTCTTCCATTTGAACCACAACTCCACTTTTAGCTTTTGGTTCTTAGTTGAAGATAAGTGACTTATGGTCCATTTACCTGGTCTAGCTTGAAACTATGATCCTCTGTTTTCAGCCTTATAAATAGCTAGATTTAAAGGCATGCACCACTAACAACGCCCTTATTATATGTTAATTAAAAATAAATTTAAATTACGATAATTTGTAGTATTTTCATATCAGTATGTTTTTATTTACACTAAAACACATTGCCTTAAATGTTTTTCATTATTCCAGCTCACTTACCTAGAAAGGAAAGGAAAAATTCACAACCAAAGAACCTCTGAATGTTTCAATGCTGAAGCCTACTAGCCACAATTTCTTTGATGGGAAATAACAAAGGATGATATCATCTACAAGATAAGCAGGAGAAAATGCTCTGCACTGAAGATGCTGAAAGGTTGATAAGGATGAGGACAAGCAACTTTATCCAGAAAGTATCACAAAGTGTTTGTGGTGATAGGCTGACTCTAGTGAATAAGTGTTGCCAATCTTAGAAGATGTTCATAGCGATGAAGATGAACATGTGATTTCAGAGGTATGTTTTCTTTTTTTTAATTTTTATTTTTTATTGTGAACATACTATACAGAGGGGTTACAATTACATGGGCAAGATAATGAGTCCATTTCTTATCAAGCATTGCAGCCTTCTCCTTTGATTACCTTTCACATCCCTTCCTAGTCTCCCCCAGTCCCCCCACCCAATCCTTCCCCCCCACCAAAGTTTGTAAAGTTTGTTTCGACATCGCACCTTGTACTTCTCATTCTTGTAACGGGTCCACAGTTAATCTTAAACGACTTGTTTTCCCCCTTCTCCTCCACAAATTATACCGACATCAAATATAGTGAAAGAAGGGATTACACAGTGGGGGAGGGACATAAAAAGCAACAAAGAAATGATCTTATAAATGCCTTAGAAACAAATTCATGAAAGAAAAAAAAACATTTAAATACATATCTAAGGGTTCATTTTCCTAACATCACATTATCTGACCTTTTCTGCTTGACTCATACATATACTAGATATTGCAAGTAAGGGAAACCATGGGACCTTTGTTTCCTTGGGCTTGGCTTAATTCACTTAATATAATTTTTTTCAAGCCTTTCAATTTCCTAACAAATGGGGCAGTGTCATTCTTTCTGATGGAGGCATAGAATTCCATTATGTATATATACCATATTTTCTTGATCCATTCATCTACTGAGGGGCATCTGGGTTGGTTCCATATCTTATCTATGGTAAATAATGCTGCAATAAACATAGTTGTGCTGGTAGCTTTAGTGTGGGCTTGTTTGTAAGCATTTGGGTAAATGCCCAAAAGTGGGATTTCTGGGTCATAGGGTAGCTCTATGTGAAATCTTTTGAGGAACCTCCATACTGCTTTCCAAAGTGGTTGAACATGTTTAGACTGCCACCAACAATGAAGTAAGGTTCCCTCCTATCCACATCCCCTCCAGCATCTGTGGTTATTAGAGTTCTTGATTATACCCATTCTAACTGGGGTGAGTTGTTATCCTAATGTTGTTTTGACTTGCATTTTTTTATGACTAGGGAGGTTGAGCATTTTTCATGTGTCTATGGGCCATCATTCTTTCTGCTTCAGAGAAGTTTCTCTTTAAGTCTTAGGCCACTGATTTATTGGGCAGGTGTTTCTTTGAGTATTTGTTGTTGGGGGATTTAATTTTTTAATTCCTAGTATATTTTGGATATGAGACCCTTGTCCGGTGTATGGCTAGTGAAGATCTTCTCCCAATCCGTTGGCTTTCTTTTTCTTTTTCTTTTTTAATTTTATTTTATTTTATTTGAGAACATACTGTACAGAGGGGTTACAATTACATGGGCAGGATAATGCATACATTTCTTACCAAGCATTGCAGCCTCCTCCTTTGTTTACCCTTCACCTCCCTTCCCAGCCTCCCCCCTCCCCCCCACCCAATCATACCCCCCCCACCGACATTGTAAAGCTGGTTTTGACATGACATTTTGTACTTCTCATTGTTGCAACAGGTCCACCTGAATCCTTAAACGACTTGTTTGTCCCCGTCTCCTACACATGTTATACTGACATCAAATATAGTGAAAGCGGGGGTTACACTGTGGGGGAGGGACATACAAAGCAACAAAGAAATAATCTTATAAATGCATTAGAAACACATGCATGAAAGAAACAAAAACATTAAAATGCATATTGGAGGGTTCGTTTTCCTAACATCACATTATCTGACTTTTTCCGCTTGACTCATACCTATACTAGATATTGCAAATAAGGGAAACCATGGGACCTACGTTTCTTTGGGCCTGGCTTACTTCACTTAATATAATTTTTTCCAAGCCTTTCCATTTCCTAACAAATGGGGCAATGTCATTCTTTCTGATGGAGGCATAGACTTCCATTGTGTATATATACCACATCTTCTTGATCCATTCATCTACTGAGGGGCATCTGGGTTGGTTCCATATCTTAGCTATGGTAAATAATGCTGCAATAAACATAGTTGTGCTGGTAGCTTTAGTGTGGCCTTATTTGTGATCATTTGGGTAAATGCCCAAAAGTGGGATTGCTGGGTCATTGGGAAGCTCTATGTGGAGTCTTTTGAGGAACCTCCATACTGCTTTCCAAAGTGGTTGAACAAGTTTACATTCCCACAAACAATGAAGTAAGGTTCCTTTCTGTCCACATCCCCTCCAGCATCTGTTGTTGTTAGAGATCTTGATTTTTGCTGTTCTAACTGGAGTGAGGTGATATCTCAATGTTGTTTTGATTTGCATTTCTTTTATGGCTAGGGATGTTGAACATTTCTTCATGTGTCTATTGGCCATCCTTCTTTCTTCTTCAGAGAAGCTTCTCTTTAAGTCTTTCGCCCACTTACATATTGGGCAGTTGTTTCTTTGAGGATTTGTTGTTGGGTGGTTTAATTTTTTGAGTTCCAAGTATATTTTAGATATGAGACCCTTGTCCATTGTATGGCTAGTAAAGATCTTCTCCCAGTCCGTGGGCTTTCTATTGATCTTGCTAGCTATGTCATTTGCCCTGCAAAAGCTCTGCAATCTTATACAATCCCATTTGTCCAACCTTTCTTTGATTTGTTGTGTTTCCGGGTCTCTATTCAGAAAATTTCGGCCTGAGCCAAGGAGACCCAGGGTTTCTCCTATTCCATCCTGTAATATTTTCAGAGTGTCTGCTTTGACTTCAAGGTCTTTGATCCATTTGGAGTTGATTCTGGTGCAGGGTGATATATAAGGATCTAGCTTTAGTTTTCTACATGTAGTTAACCAGTTTTGCCAGCACCATTTACTGAAGAGGCTGTCTTTGTTCCATTCTATTGTTTTAGCTCCCTTATCGAAGATTAGATGGCTATAGGTCTGTAGGTTCATTTCTGGGTTTTCAATTCTATTCCATTGTTGAGTTCTAATTTTATTCCCTTGTGGTCAGAGAGAATGCAAGGTATAACTTCAATGTTTCTGAATTTAGACAAGTTTGCTTTGTGGCCTAAAATGTGGTCTATTTTAGAAAACGTTCCATGTGCTGCTGAGAAAAACGTGTATTCCGATGCTGCTGGGTGAAATGTTCGGTAAATGTCTGTTAAGTCTAGTTGATCTATGCAGCTGTTTAGATCTGCGGTTTCTCTGTTGAGTTTTTGCCGAGTTGATCTATCTAGTGGGGAGAGTGGTGTGTTAAAATCCCCAACAATTAATGTCTTTGGATCTATATTGGATTTGAGGGAAAGTAGTGTTTCTTTGATAAATTTGGGTGCTCCATTGTTTGGCGAATAGATATTTAGAATTGTAATATCCGCCTGAAGGAGAGGTCCTTTAATTAGTATGTAGCGACCTTCTTTATCTCTTTTCACGAATTTTAATTTGAAGTCTATTTTATCTGATATTAGGATTACAACTCCCGCCTGTTTATGCAGTCCGTTTGCTTGGTAGATTTTGTTCCAGCCTTTAACATTGAAAATGTGTTTGTTTTTACAGGCAAGATGTGACTCCTGCAGGCAGCAGATAGAAGGGTCTTGTTTTTTAATCCAACTAGACAGTCTATGTCGCTTAATTGGAGAGTTCAGTCCATTAACATTAAGAGATAAGACTGAGAGGTATTTGGGAGTTCCTGCCATGTTATTTACCTTCTTGGGGGCTGCGAAAACTGGGTTCTTCCTATGGTTCTTGGATTCTCAGTTTGGGTGCAGTTTCTTGGCCTTTATTGCGGTCTTGTTGGTTTTCTATGTGTAGGACATCTTTAAGAATCTTTTGTAGGGCTGGTTTGGTGGAGATGTATTGTTTCAATTTTTCTTTGCTATGGAAGGTTTTTATTTGGCCTTCAGTTATGAAGGAGAGTTTAGCTGGGTACAGTATTCTTGGTTGATAGTTGTTTGTTTTTAGGGCATGGCATACATCATTCCAGGCTCTTCTTGCTTTGATTGTCTCTGCTGAGAAATCTGAGGTGATTCTAATTGGTTTCCCTTTATAAGTAATTACCCTTTTCTCTCTGACAGCTTTAAGGATCTTTTCCTTGTTCTGAGTTGATCCTGTGTGGATTATAATGTGGCGGTGGGATGTCCTATTCTGGTCTGGTCTATTTGGGGTTCTAAAGGCTTCTTGTATCTGGACAGGCCTATCTTTTTGCATGTTTGGGAAGTTCTCTGCTAGGATCCTGTTAAACAATTTCCTAGACCATTAACTTCTGTTTCTAGGTGCTCCTCTACACCCATTATCCTTAGATTAGGCCTTCTGATGGTGTCTTCCAGGTGTTGGATAGATTTATCATATTTCTTGGATTTGTCTTGGATGGTTGTATGTTCTTTCTCTATAATATCTAGGCTGTCTTCAATCCCTGAGATTTGATCTTCTGCATGGTCTAACCTGCTGTCAAGACTCTCTACTTTGTTTTTTTATCTCTTTTCCTTCTAGTTGGTCAGCTTTGATGGCTTCAAGTTCTTTGTTGAAGCTCTGTTTTAGGTCTTGTATGAATTTCTTTACTTCCTTAATTTGGTGTTCAATGTTTGTCCTCAAATCACTTAGTTGATTGGTTATGGTTTTTTGGGCTCCCATTCCTTCTGTTGGGTTCCATTCAGCATTCCCTTTGTGGTCTCCCTGACTTCTTTCAGCTCTTTGTTAATGGATTCCATGAATGCCTTTAGTGATCTTTGTGTGTTCTCTACCTGGTCTCTCAATTCCTGTATTACTCTTTGATTAGCTTCCTCCCTTTCGTGGGATTCCTGCAGATCTCTTTGAGTGTTCTCAGCCTGCTCACGCCATTCCTCCCTTTCTCTTTGAGTATTCTCAAGTTGTTCACGCAAATCCTGTATCAGTTTTTGAGTAGCTTCCTCACGCTTATGATATTCCTGTATAAACTTCTGGGATGCCTCCTCTCTCTCCCTATCACGCTCATACAGAGTCCTTTGTACGTTGTCAAACTTTTCATTTATCATGTTTGCCAGCAGTGTTTGTAGAGCTGTTTGGGAACTCTCCTCTGGATTATTCATTATCTGTTCTAACCCCTGATTATCAAGACTGGGAATTGAGATACCCGAATTTGCCATTTTTCTTGTGTTTTTCCGGCTTACTCTGCCCATTTGAGATGAAGGTAGCACCAGTTTTGTGCTAGAACACTATCTTAAGGCAACCATCAACCAAAGTTTGCATTTGTACAGTCAATATTCTACAGATACAATCTAGTTCAAGAGATACATCTATTCGACATCTAACAACTATATGTTAAAGGGCTTCGAACCGCAGAGAAGAATTTGCAAAACCAGAAATTATTAGGGTTAGGGAGAGATGTGGGTAAAAAATAGGAATAGATTGGTGTGGGGAGGCACAGGGAGAGTTAACTATGTCCTAATCACAATGCAGGAAATAGGTTGGGTAAGATGCAAGTAGAGAGAGAGAGAAAAAGAAGAAAGGGAAAGGGGAATGAAAAGAGACCAGAAAAAAAAATAGAAACGTAAAAATTAATGTTATTTTAGAGATAAAAAGACCATCTATTTATAGAGGAATATGAATATGTTGAGAGAAAGAGAGGGACATAGAGGACATGTGAAAAACTTTTAAAAAATGCTTAAAATATTATATAGGTATAAAGAGGTAGTACTGCTATTAATGAATTTAAGTCTCAGAGGTTTTGAATTGAGTAATAAGTTTGTGGATTAAGTGTGTACACAATGGGGGATAGGGTCTACTGGTTAACTACGGGTTTATCTGAGGATATGCAGGACAAGAGTTAAGTCACATAAAGAAGAACAAAGAGGAAAAGATGGAAAGGATAGGAAAGTGAGAAGAAAAGATCAGAAGTTCAGTAGAGCTAGACAAAACACAAAAAGATAATTAAGAATGAAAGAAAAAGAGAAAGAAGACAAGAAAAGAAAGGAAAACACACATTCATGTATTCCTAAAATAAAAATTATAAGAGGAGAAAAAAAAAAGTTAATGGAAAACAATTATTTTTTCAGAAGAGGCAAAAATTAAAGATTAATAAAAGTTTTAGAAAAGCAAAAAATTTTTTTTATATATATAAGGTAACAAAAAACGAAAAAAAAACAAAACAAAAAAAGAAAAAAAGAAAAGAAGAACAAGAAAAAAAAAGTTCTTTGATTTTTTTTTTTGGGGGGGGTGGAAAGAGTCCTGTATCTCCCTTTTGTCTGTAACCAGAGTCTGGTTGGAGTCTCTGGTCAGCTTGAGGTCCTGTGGCTTGATTGGTTTCTTAAGTCAGTTTGTTGGAACAGGCAGAAAAATGCTCTGCTTTACCCAAGATTTTGAGATCCCCCTCCCAGGTTAGTTTACTGGGAGGGTAGTCTGCTTTGAGAATCACAAAAGAGGGGGATGCAGTGATGAGGCTAGGTTCTGGGTAGAGTTGAGGCCTTTCAACAAACAGTAGCTTTTCCCTGGAGCTATTTTGTGAAAAAAAAACTCACAGCACCCAGCCTGGAGCCATTCTCAGGGTTTCTGTTTTTCAATTGATTGTGGTGGCTGCTAGAGGGAGGGGCAGCCTCTGGCTCTGGTTACCCGGTGAGGAGAGCCACTCCAATGGCTGGCGCCTGAGCTGGGTGACTTTTCCCTGGATGGAACTGAGTCTGTGAGGTCACTTCGCCGTTAAGTTCTTGTGACCTGCTAAATGACTAGTTTTATTCCAAGGCCTGAGCTGGAGCTAGCCGCTCCTCCGAGCTTTGTCGGTATCCAAGATGGAGATCACCGGTTCTGGGGGGGGAGGGGTGGCCTTCCCTCCTCTGCTCCCTGAGAAGGAGTGAGGAAGTCGGGCTTCTACTCACGCCGAGTCTTGGATCCCGAGTCGTCTCTGGTCTGCAAAGTGCAGGATGAAGTTGTCCGCTCCTTGTCAGTTCTTGCTGGTGTTGAGTAGAATCCGCTCGTCCACTGCGTCTGGCTCCTTCGTCCCGGACTGTGTCTCAGGTGTGCCCCCGTGGCGGCGGTGGTCGCTGCTGCGACCCTGCCCCCCCAGCAGCAGCTGCTGGCAGGCGCTCAGATGTGTCTGCTTGGCTTCCCCTCTCTTGACTAACTCTCTGTCCTGTGATGGCACACTTGGTGTGATTCTCTGGCTTGGGACTGTTCACTGGAACTCTGAAACTGTTTTCTATGCAAGAGCTTGTTCAGATTCCAGCTTCTCTTCCGCCATCTTCCCGGAACTCCTCGGTTGGCTTTCTATTGATCTTGCTAGCTATGTCCTTTGCCATGCAGAAGCTCTGCAAGTTCATGCAATCCCATTTGTCCAACCTTTTTTGATTTGTTTTGTTTCCCGGTTTCCATTAAGAAAATTTTGGCCTGCGCCAAGGAGACCTAGGATTTCTCCTATTCCATCCTGTAATGTTTTCAGAGTGTCTACTTTGACTCAGAGGTCTTTGATCCATTTGGAGTTGATTCTGATTCTGGAGCAGGGTGATATATAAGGATCTAGTTTTAGTTTTCTACAAGTAGTTAAGCAATTTTGCCTGCAGCATTTACTGAATAGGCTGTCTTTCTTCCATTCTATTGTTTTAGCTCCCTTATCGAAGATTAGATGGCTATAGGTCTGTAGGTTCAGTTCTGGGTTTCAATTCTATTCCATTGGTCCGGAGGTCTGTTCTTGTGCCAGTACCATGCTCTTTTGATTACTACGGCTTTATAGTAGAGTTTGAAATTTGGTATTGATATTCCTCCAGCAGTGTTCTTTCCATTGAGGAGCGTTTGTGCTATTCGGGGTCTTTTTTGTTCCATATGAATTTTTAATTGCCTCTTCTATTTCCTTGAAGAATGTGGTTGGAATTTTGATAGGTATCGCATTGAATTTGTAGATAGCCTTGGGAAGTATTGCCATTTTCACGATGTTAATCTTTCCAATCCAGGAGCATGGGAGGTTTTGCCATATTCTAAGTTCTGTTGTGATTTCCTTTTTCAAGTTTTTAAAGTTTTCATTATAGATGTCCTTCACTTCTTTGGTTAAGTTAATTCCTAAGTATTTTATTATTTGTGGGGCTATTAAAAATGGAGTTGCTTTCATAATTTCAGCCACACTTTTCTCATTGTTGGCATACAGAAAAACCATTGATTTTGGGGGGTTATTTTTATACCCTGCTACTTTGCCAAAATTTTAATCAGCTTGAGTAATTTGGGAGTGGAGTCTATAGGATTCTTAGAATACAAGATCATTTCATCTGCAAAGAGGGAGAGTTTCATTTCTTTTTTCCCTATTTGGACCCCCTTCACGTTTGCATCTTGTCTTATTGCTGTAGCTAGGCATTCTAATACGAGATTGAAGAGAAGTGGAGAGAGTGGACATACTTGTCTTGTTCCTGAGTTAAGAGGAAATGGCTTTAGTTTTTCACCATTAAGTATAATGCTGGCTGTAGGTTTGTCGTATATAGCCTTTATAGTATTGATGAATGTCCCATGGTTTCCAATTTTTCCAAAACCTTCATCATAAATGGGTGTTAGATCTTGTCGAATGCTTTTGGTGCATCTATTGAAATAACCATGTGGTTCTTATCTTTGCTCCTGTTGATGTGATGAATAACATTGTTTGATTTGCATATATTGAACCAGCTTTGCATCCCTGAAATGAATCCTGTTTGATCGTGGTGTATGATTTTTTGGATGAATTGTTGAAGTCAATTGGCAAAAATTTTGTTGAGAAGTTTTGCATCAATGTTCATCAATGAAATGGGTCTATAGTTCTTTCTTTGATGAGTCCCTGCCTGGTTTTGGGATGAGGGTTATGATGGCTTCATAGAATGTGTTCGGTAGTGAATTTTCGCTTTCAATTTCATTGAAAAGTTGGAGGAGTATTGGTGTGAGCTCTGTTTGAAGGCCTTGTGGAATTCCCCTGTAAAACCATCTGGTCCTGGTCTTTTCTTAGCTGGTAGGTCTCTTATTGCTGTTTCTATTTCGATGCTTGATATGAGCCTGTTAAGATGGTTTAACTCATCTTGGTTTAGTTTTGTCATGTCAATATTTGCTAGGAAAAGGTCCATTTCTGCCAAATTCTCAAACTTATTAGCATAATGTTTTGAGAAGTATTCCCTTATAATGTTCTGAATCTTGGTTGTTTCCATGGTGATGTCTCCATTCTCTAGTACAAAAGTTACTAGAAAACAATTTTTTTCAAAATAGGTAAAAATTAAAAAATTATAGAAAAGAAAAAAACATTATGAAAGGTATATATATATATATATATATATATATATATATATATATATATATATATGAAGTAGAAAAGAAAAAGTTCTTTGGTTTTTTTGGGGAGGGTTCAGAAAAATCCTGTATCTCCCTTGTGTCCATAATCAGCCTCTTGTTGGAGTCTCTCATCTGCTTGTGGTCCTGTGGCTTGGTTGGTTTCTTACGTTAGTTTGTTTGAACAGGCATAAAAATGCTCTGTTTTACCCAGGATTTTGCAATCCTCCACCCAGGTTAGTTCAATGGGATGGGGTCTGCTTTGAGCATCACAAAAGAGGGAGATGGCTTTTTACTCAAGTTTGGAGATGCTGTCATGAGACTAGGTTTTGGGTAGAGTTGAGGCCTTTAAGCAAACAATAGCTTTTCCCCGGGGACTAGTTTGTGAGAAACTCACAGAGCCCAGCCTGGAGCCACTCTCAGGGTTTCTGTTTACTGAATTTTAATTGATTGTCAAGACTGCTAAAAGGAGGGGCAGCCTCTGGCTCTGATTACCCAGTGAAGAAAGCCACTCTTAGGGCTGGCGCCAGAGCTCAGTGACTTTTCCCTGGGTGGAGGTGAGTCTGGCAGGTCAGATTAAGTTCTTGTGACCTGCTAAATGACCCTAGTTTTATTCCCAGGCCTGAGTTGGAGCTAGCAGCTCCACCGAGCTTTGTCGGTATCCAAGATGCTAATCTCTGGTACGGGGGGCGTGGAGGGGTGGCCTTCCCTCCTCTGCTCCCTGAGAAGGAGTGAGGACATCAGGCTTCTACTCACGCCGAGTCTTGGTTCCTGGGTCGTCTCTGGTCTGTGAACTGCAGGATGAAGATGTTTACTCCTTGTCAATTCTTGCTGATGTTGAGTAGAATCTGCTCACCCACTGCATCTGGCTGCTTCTCCCTGACTCTCAGTGATTCAGGTATGGCAGGTTCGGCCATTGCCGCCACCGCTGCCGCGGCGGCAGTGAGGGCTGCTGGCAAGAGCTCAGATCTGTCTCCTTGCCTGGGTTTCCCCTCTCTGGCCTAACTCTCTGTGATGGCACACTTGGTGTGATTCTCTGGCTTAGGGACTGTTCACTGGAACTCTAAACCTGCTTTCTATGAGAGAGCTTGTTTAGCCTCCAGCTTATCCTCTGCCATCTTCCCGGAACTCCAGAGGTGTGTTTTCTTGAAGCTATATGTTTATAGCATAGTTGTTCTGCTCTTAAAAATGAGAAAGTTAAGGTAGGGATATTGTCATTCCTTGTATCCTTCACAGTATATTATTGAAATCAGTTTTATAAAAATATTATTCATAGTAATTATAGAATATAACTAATTATGCATGTATTATAAATATATCAGTCACATATTATGTAATATAACATGTTACATATATTATGAACACTTAATTTAATTTTTCTACTTGTCTGTCCAGGAATTAAACTACCAATATCTTTGAAAATTGATAGTAAAGTAGGTTCCTTACAATTTCTATTGCAACACATAGTTTTACCCAATAAGTAGTTATTTATTCTAAATTGGTTTAGAGATGGAATACCATAATATACTTGAACATTCAAAAATAATTATGTAAGAACATGCAAAGGATGGAATTAAAAAATATAATATGATGCATGTCTGTAATCCCAACTACTTAGGTGCTGAGATTTGAAGATAGATATATGAAGTCACTGTGAGTGAAATGGCTCAGGTACAACACCCAGACCATAGTTCAAGCCTGCCCTAGCACAACAATAAATTATGCAACTAAAACATACAAATATATTTATTTACATAAAGTTGTCATTCCTTGTATCCTTCACAGTATAATACCAAAACCAGTTTTACATATACCTTATTATAGTAGTTATAGATCAGTAGTTATACATATAAATACATCATTTATATGTTATGTAATATAATAGATTACAAATATTATGCATGCATAATTTATACTAACAACACTAATATCCATTAAATTGATATATGTTTTAGAATAGGGAATAGATTTTTCTTTGGTACAATGAGGAAGCAACTAGTTACAAAATATTCCTTTTGGATGATATATCCATAACAAACTATTTCCTGGGTATTCAAGATACTCAATGATAAAACCTGTGTTCATCAGCCCAGGTATATTTGACATGGATTTGTTCTCCTTAAGTAATTACTCCAGGATACTAAACAGTGGAAGTTGAATGATGTTCATTAAGGTATTTCTTTAGAAATTAAACCGATGTATATTTGGTATAAAGATCACTTACAATGTCATTACCCACACCCTTTTCATTTAAAGATATTTATATTCTGTACCAATGTTATTGCCGTTATAACCATAATTAGGAAGATAATGTGGGTTCATCTCCTCCATAGGTCTTGAAAGGTAATGAATGTGACACTTAAAAATATCCTCAGATATGCCTGGTGGAAACATGGATTTGAATTATGGGTCTGCAGCTGGTCAATATTAGGTACTTGGGAAATTTGTTTGGACTTTTTGCCTACTTCTGTTATTACTAAAACACTTAATTCATTTCATAACTGGAAGAACTGTCATGAGCACTAAAATTACCCTAATGCAGGTGCAGTGCTTGGAATGGTGTCTGAACATGGTATAGCACGTCCCAGAGAAGTCAACTTCCAACAACATGGTCACAGCATCCTTCCTGAAGACCTTAAGAAATATATACCCAATTGATGTTAATATCTGTGAAAATTTGTCTTTACTAAAAAAAAGTCTTTTCTTCATATGAAACAATGAAAGTAATGTTGGGGTTGTCCTGTGGCTTTTACTATGAAGTAGTTTTGCCTAAATTTCATTCTTACTCAGTGGTAAGCACTGAGTGCTACCCTCTTTAGTGCTACCCTCCATGTTTCTATTTCTGTGTTCCATTTGGAATACTATGATATCTTAGTTTATAATCTTTGTTATCAGAATAAACTACAACTGCTGAAGTTTTCAATAAATAGTCATTTTTAGGTATGCATTACATTTTATGTGCTTAATAGTTTACTGAAATTATTCCTTTTAGGTTATATATCCCTAGCAAACTATTTTTTATGATTTCTTATGTGATTTATATAGATTTCTTATATTATTCTTATATGAATTCTTAGAGATCCATAAATAAAACAGCTTAGAACAGGAAAAGAGTAGGTAAGAAGTCATAAAAAATGCTATTATGGTGATCTTAATGGCTAAGTGTAAAGAACATATAACAAAACTGTTGGAAGATTCATCTTCTTTTTTTGCTATTCTCTCGCCTTTCTTTGTAGAAAGGTTCTCGCTATGAAGTGCCAAGTGGTCTGGACCTTTCAAGACTTGTCTCACTGACAGAAGTGATGGGATTAGGGACAAGTATTCCCATGATTGGCTTTTAGGAATTTCACAATAAAGCAATACCAGTACATATAAAGAAACATTTGAGTGTTGTGTATTCACTTCTTCAATTGCCAAAATTAAATTCATTGTCAAAACATCAAATTACTTACATTATAATGTATGCAGTGCAACTGGCATCACTAACACCTCCATAAAGCAAATGCAAACTAAAGCTCTACTTCAAAAACCAACATCTAAGGAAGTTTTGGAAATACAAGAAGATACACAATAAATCTAAATCTTTAACACTGGCAATGAGCAATGATAGCTGAATTTTTAACCAGGCTTGAAAAGTTCAGGTGTCCACTAAGTATGTGATTAGGGTTGCAGAGCTGACCTTGGGATCAAGATTGGAGGTAAAATTCAAAGGCAGCTAAGGTTGCTCCAGTAGTGTAGCACGATACAGTGTGACCCTCCCTGATAATGGTAAAGCATAGAGTAGAAGCTTAGTCAGTAAAATATATGGGAAGAATTCTCCACTGAGAATAATTGTAGGGGGTGATCATCACTCTTGCGTTGAAAATGTAGAGCCCATCATTCTATTTTAAGCTCTAGCATATTTCTGATCTGAAGACAATTATAACACACCAATATGCCATGAGTGCTAAGCAGTTCAGGTGTATATTACTGTAATGTATGTAAAACCTTTAGAGGTATGGAATGGCAACAATGAGATGTACAAGTCGTTATGTCGAAAACGAACTTACAACTTTGGTGCGGGGAGGGGGGATCATTGGGTGGGGGGTGGTGGTGGATGGGAAGGGATGGGAAAAGGACACAAAGGAGGAGGCTACAATGCTTGATGAGAAATGTACTCATTATCTTGCCCATGTAATTGTAACCCCTCTGTACAGTATTTACACAATAAAAAAGAAAAGAAAAAAATAAATAAATAAGAAAAAAATAATTATCAGAAGAAAAAATACTCCTGAATTATACTTTCTTCCTAGAAGATCACAGGATGACTGCTGATGTGTGGTATCTTTCCAGGTGCTCCTATATGGTTGTGAATCTTCTCTGAGGAAGTGTTTTTCCATAGTTTATTTTGAGGTGTTCAGAATATCAGCACTGTGACTAACCGCAACCATTGAACAGCAAAGATGATGGAATACATGGTCAAAAAATGAGAAATCACAGGAAGTTATAGGAAAGAAGACACCAGAGGACCCAAAGCCTCATTGCCAGCTTCTGGATCCCCAAATCCTGCTTAACATGCTTTATATACATTCCACTATAGGGGTGGGGGGGTGAGTGGCTACAGGTATGTCCACAAAATAAGGCATCAATCTAGCTTGTGGTTATAACTATTAAGATTAGGTACTGTTTGTATGTATAGTGATAATTGAATCCCTTATTTTTAGGGAACAGAAGGGACCATTACAACCGCAACACAGACATCCATCTTGTCTTCAAAATCTTAAACTTTTAGTGTCCAACAGCTCTAAATTAAATACTCTTGAGGTAATAACCCCTGTCTTCCCTTGATTGTTTGACCCTTCCAGAGCATAGCTCTGCTTTTCATTGCTAATTGAGATGGCTTCCTAATATATCCCTTTTAAGATCTAACAACTTGACTCTAAAATCTCTCACAAGTACTGTTACAGATGTATTATTTTGAAAAGGATATTTTTCTAGGGTAGGTTCACTTCTTTAAATTCTATTTTATTTAAAATTACTGTACAGAGTGGTTACTGTTACATGAGTAAGGTACATTAATTGTTGAATATTGTGACCCACTCCATTGTTTTTCTCCTATTCCTTCGATCCCTCCACACCTCCCACCACCCCAAAGTTGTAAATTCATTGCCAATATAGTTTCTTGTGAATATCATTTTTGCAATGGGTCACTCTTTGTACTTCATTCATCATTATGTTATTTCCCTTTCTTTCTCCAAATCAAATAATGTATATACAAGATGGAAGGTACCAGAATCAAGACAGAGATTGCCAGGGATAAACCAATGGAAAAAGACAAATAAAATAAAATAAGATCTAGATACACTACTTTAATGACATCAAGGTTGACATCTGAAAAAGAAAAAAGTCTTGTTTCTATGTCTTGGAATACATTTCAATTAGCATCATTTTTTATGATCAAATGTACATAGCTCTGTAGCGAGCAATTCCACTCCTGGGCATTTTTAGAAATGATCTCAAGCTAAAACGCACTAACTCTACCAGCACAACTCTTACTATAGCTAAGATATGGAACCAATCCAGATGCCCCTCGATAGATGAATTGATCAAGAAAATGTGGTATATATGCACAATGGAGCTTCATGTTTCTATCAGAAAGAATGACACAGCTCCTTTCTTAAGAAAATAGAAAGACTTGGAAAAAATCATATTAAGTGAACGAAGCCAGACTCAAAGAAACATAGGCTCTATAGTTTCCCTCATTTTTATTAAGTAATATATGCTTAGGATATTCCTGGCAGATAGGTTGACTTTTTAAACTCTTAATATTCCATTTTTTCTCTCCCTCTTCCTCTCTCATTCGATTTGTGTGTGTGTATGTGTGTGTGTGTGTGTGTGTGTGTGTGTGTGTGTGTGTGTGTGTGTGTGTGTGTGTTGTGTGTGCAGTGATGAAACTTGACTCGGAGCCTCAAAATCTTGCTTGTTTTTTTTCACTTATGACTGACTGAGTCTGCACTATTTGAACCAAGGTTTCACTCTGTCTTTGATTGAACAATTGAACATAAATGTCTCCTGCATTGCTACCCCAGCAATCTGTGAACCATGATCTTCCAATCTCAGCCTCGTGAGATGACATACTGGCATCCAGTTATATTGCCAAGTGTCATTTCCTTTGTTTTGTTTTGTTTTTGTACATCCAAAATTTGTAAGGAAAATAAATAGTTTATAATCAAAACTATTCACATAAAATGTGTTGCTTAAAGATTACCTTAATAATTTTTTCCTTTTGCATCCACATTATGTAATTTGATTTTTTGAACTCTATTGTTGCAGTCAAGTCACTTATATATAATTAGAATCTTTTGTCTTGGTTTTATAGTGTGTTAGGTATTTCAAAACAGAATTTATCAAGGTTTAACTGTGCACTACTCAAGCAGGACTTTTATGATTATTCAATGTCCTGTAAATCATAAGTTTATCACTTCTCGTGGCATTATTTGAGAACAATTAGTTTCCTATAATACCTCCACATATTTTAGACCTCAATGCCATGCACTCTTCTGCCAAATATGCAAGGGCATCCTTTGTAATTTTCCATGCATTTTCACTGTTCTTCTCTCTACTCTCCAGTGTTAAATCCTGTGATGGTCATGTTGATTTTCTCCCCTGTTATATTAACTATTGCATCTTGCGAACTACAGGTATGCACTAATGAACTTCTGTCCATTCTCCTTGTGCTCTGGCTTGTAACCCTCTCATCTTGAAGGGCCAGAAATTGGGGATATGTTCTTCACTCTTTATCTCAGACATCTATCTTTACTTTCTAGCCATTCATTCATTGAATTCTTTGTGTAAAATATAATGCTTTGAAAATGATTATTGCATTTTCATGGCTTTATTATTTAGCATTAGGGAAGAACATAGGTCAGTAATTGTAACTTAGATAAAAGAAGATTGCAATCATGCCTCAAAAGATATTGTTCATTGGATAATTTTTACTTCAAGGTCTGCCTGCCTGCTTCCTTTTCGTTGTATTGTTTATTTTTCAATGCAGCCTTTTCTTCTGGAAAATATTTTTGGGCCTAGAGAGAATAAACTCCTACTGTAATTTGTCATTAATTCATATTCCAACATCATTTCACAGATTGTTCTGAGTTTCTTCAGGGTCTCTATAGAAGTGCTTTACATTCTTAGATATGTTTTAACAGCGATGCATCCAATGATAAATACACATTGTTTAAGTCACCATTATGATGACTGGAAAAAAACATGCTGCAATCTCACTATATGGCAGTTTTATTGTTTTAAATTCTTTTAGATTAAAGTTGATGCTGGAGAACGAACAAGCTGTGTACAATTTTATATTTTCCTAATTAATTTTAGTATACCTCCCAATATTATGAAAAGTTAAAACATTACTACTACTTACATAGTTTTAGGATTTCTAAAATGGTCAGAGTAAAAGTTTCATTCATTCACAATTTTAAGTCAAGAGAGTGTCCATTATGACCAAGTGACTCATTTAAAATTTTTTATTTGTGGTTCTTAAAAGTTGTGCTGGGGAATCAAATCCAGTGCTTCATTTGTCTTAGTCTACTGTGTGCCTCTGAGCCTGTTGTGAACTGTGGTTTTAGTTTCACTCAATTGGAATAAAGAAAATTTTCACTAGGAAAGAATTATTACTTGGTTACTTTCTCCAATATCTTTCGCATACATAAAAGTAATATAATTCTATACTGACAGAAATTGGTGTTCCTATTTGGAGTAACTGTTTATTTTTTGTCGCCCCACTCTTCACTAAGTCTTGCCACTTTCCTATCGCCCGTCCCATAAAACATGACTGGATCCACTGGAAACCAACTTCCAGTCAGCCTCCTCATTCAAAAGTCCAAACTTAACTAACCTACCCACTGGTAGTCTTGCTGTAAACTTTCAAAGGCCTGACTGCAACCAGACTACTTCCTGAAAGCCCTCCTCTGCTACAGGGAAAGCCTTCTTCAACTCCACCCTTTCTGGGAATCCCTGCTCTGTACCACCAGAAACTAGGCCACATCCATATCTACTCCATGTCCCTCCTTGCTCCACCAAGAACCCAGCCTACATCGGGGTCCTCCCTCGAATCCTCACTTCGTCCACCAGATACCCAGCCCCTAACTACTCTATTTCCTCATAAAACCATTGGTCCCATAACTTAGTACCTCCAAGCTCCCCCCTTCCCTTTCATACCCCACCTCTACCCAGACTTCTTCCTCCAGCCAATTCTGGTTTCATAAGAAACTCTACCCCCCTCTGTCTGCTTCTAAGTGGCCTAACGTGTCAAACTCAGCTCCGAACCTACCTCTTCTCACAAAGCCCATCATGCTACACAAAAACCCTCCACCTCCGAATAACTGCCCTTGAAGCCCAGCCTTGGTTTACCAGAAGCTTCTCACATAGCCCATCTCCTTCCTGGAAAACCAGCCCTGCTTCATCAGAAGTCTCTCCACCTCCCATACCTACTCTCTCAATACCTTGCATTGCTCCCCAGGTAAATCCTACCCTATTGGATCCTCCCTCAGATCCACACACTACTCCAACAGATACCCTGCCCATAATTATCCTACACCTTTGTAGACCTTCCACTCCTTCTCAAAGCCCCTCCTCCAATTAGTCCCATAGCTCTAAGCCCTCACCGGCTCTAAAAAATCCCCACTAACAAACCGCCACCACACTATCCCATCTCATGACACCCACATTGCTCAACTGGAAACCACTGCACCAGTTGACCTCCCTCTGGAAGCCTCACCATGCTCAACTGTAAATCCCTGTCCCTCCGTAGTCCCTTTTTGAAGGTTGCGTTGCACTACTGGAAACCCTGTCCAAAGTCCTTGTCCGGCCTTGTAACACTGAAATCCCCACCCAACCTTACTCCTCTTTTTGAAGTGGTGACTGGCTACACCAGAAACCCGTCTTAACTTGTCTAGTCCATTGGATCCTATCCCTGCTTTAATAAAGCCCTGGTCCTGAAAAGCTTCTCTATACATTGTGAATACATCCTGCTCTGCCAGAAACCCCACCTTCTCCCTAACACACTTCCCAAAGGCCTGCCATTCTCCACCAGAAACCATGCCCCCTACTAGCCCACTTCTTCCTAGCACTGCCCTGCCCTCTTAAAGCCAGACTCTGAAAAGCCTCTCCCTCATAGCTCCGTATTCTTGCACCAGAAACTCCACCTTCTGTCAGCCTCTTGCCTCCATTGCGTTCCCTGCCTTATGGGAAATCCCACCATACATATCCTACTAGGGCTCACAGTGCTTCACCAGAACCCCTCCTCTAAGTAACCTCCTCCTTTGTAGCCTTGTTCTTCCTTTTCAAAGCTCTTCCCCAAAGAGCCTTCCCCAGTGACCCAGTCTTCTTCCACTGAAAACCCGTCTACCTGCCAGCCTCCATCCTAAAGTCCCACCTACTCCACAAATCTAGTCCTTCCTGTCCCCTCCCTACTATCTCAAAGTCCTACACAGACTGGCCTTCATCCTCAAAGCCCCGCCCTGCTCCACCACAGGGACTGCGCCAATACCAACTCCTCCTTTGAACCAGACAGGGCTCCACCAGAAACCCCACACCACCTCATAAATTTTATTAAATACCTTAGTCTAGTTGGGGGATCTGTTACCAAGCAGATACACATTGTGTGAAAATGTATGAAGATGATTCCTCTAATTGGAAAACATTCTTTGAAGTATTAGTAACATTTCATGAGTGATCATTTTATTTCTGGAAAATTCGTGCACATTTGTGCCCATTAACTTAAAAAAATATTAGTTATTTTAAATCCTCTGGCTTTGTTGAGGAAAGAGTTAGTGTGTATAAAGATGACTTTCAACTCATCTCTCTAATGGATAATTTTGGAGTTGCTTCCCTTACTATATACTGGAGTTTATAGTAACAGAAATTGTCTACCAGAATCAATGATTTTCCTCCTTCCACTAAAGTGCCCTTTGGAAAAGATTGAAGTGAGATTACTCAGGTAAAATTCCAGAAATAAAGACGCATTTTGAGATCATAACGAAATTTTTATGAAGACCCCAACCACTAGACATACATTCCTATTGGTCCAACAGTGTAAGCCAGACCAGTATTTTACAAAAGCTTTGTATGTGGTATGCTATGGCTTATTCAGGCTTGATACAAAATGTCTCTGCCCAGAATTCAATGATGACATTTATAGCTAAAATTAGTTAAAGTCATTATTAACATCTAATGCATGGTGAGGTTTTTGTTTATACTTCTCTTTTTCCCTTTCTTTTTCCCTCCTTCTTTCTTTTATTTATTCCTTCCTTCCTTCCTTCCTTTCTTTCTTTCTTTCTTTCTTTCTTTCTTTCTTTCTTTCTTTCTTTCTTTCTTTCTTTCTTTCTTTCTTTCTTCCTTCCTTCCTTCCTTCCTTCCTTCCTTTCTTTCTTCCTTCCTTTTTCTTTCCTCTTTTAGGAAATGAGTATGAATTTAGATATTTTGTTTGCTGAACAAGTATTCTACAATTAGAACATTCTTTTTTGATTTAGTTACTTTGCTCATAGGTTATCAATTTTGCTGAGGGCAAAACAGAGGCTAAGTTCCTCATTTCTGTCTGCCAAGTAGCTGGGATCACAAATGCATTCCAGCATGCCAGGATTTAGGATGATGACTCTTATTACTTTCCTTGCACACTGGTTCTGAATTGTGATGCTCTCAAGTTTTACCTCTTCAATTAGTGATGTGAGTTCCAGCAGCCTGCCCTCAGTATAGATGGTCTAAATGATTATAGGCAATTTCACTTTCATCTCTTTTTCTTTGCCAGTCCAGGGACTGTTATAGTTTTATTTCTAGAAAATTTTTGTTTATACATGCACATTAATTGTAAAATGTTACTTTTTCCTCCTTTTTTCCTTTTTTATTTTTCTTGGTCATGCGGCTTGAATTCTGGGTCTGGGCATTGTCCCTGGGCTCAGTGCCACTTCCGATTTTCTGGTAGTTAATTGGAGGTAAGAGTGTCACAGATTTCCTGCCAGGGATAGCTTTGAACTACCATCCTCAAATCTCAGCTTCTGAGTAGCTAAGATTACAAGAATGAGCCACTGGCACACAGCTAAAATGGTACTTATTTTAAGTTCTATGATTTAGTTGAGGGAGTAGCATGAGTGTGTTGAAAGGTAACTTTCAAGTCATCTCTCTAAATATTTTTTTTCATTTTCATAATATTTATTTCAGTGATTAATAACCAAAGCTCCCAAAGTAACAATATGATCCTTCATTTTCTCCTTCCCATAGATACTATTGGAAGAGAATGAGTGAAATTTAAGTCTAAGACAATATGTACTTGAAATTATAAAAAAAATATTTTGATGATACACAAAGAGCCAGATAACACAACCTGCTTTTCATTTTCCAAAGAAAGGAATGTCATACAAGTATGTTTATTGGCAGGCTTTTTTCATCTGAAAAACAAAGAAAAAAACAATATCCTAAACGATCAGAAACCATGTAAATGTGATATAGCATTGGAGACTTGAAGACATGAATTGGTTCAGGTAAAATATTCTTTGAGAAAGGTATCTGTTCAATTAATTTATTCATTGCAAATTTTTTATTTTTATTTACATGTTAATATATAAATACATACAAGTGTGCGTGTGTGTGTGTGTGTGTATGTGTGTGTGTGTGTGTGTGTGTGTGTGTATCAGCAGTATCTGTCCAGTAAACTGTCTGGTTATGTATGGTTAGGTAATTTCATCATGTCAAGTTCATCAAAAGGATGGACTTCCATAAACCTTAACAACCCTGCAACACCACTGCACATGCAAACTTAAGTGTTCATCATTGATCATTGTAAGCTAGACCTGTGTTTTACCAAAGCTTTGTTTTTTTTGTTTTTTTTTTTGTAGGTCGTGGGGCTTGAACTCTGGGCCTGGGCGCTGTCCCTCAGCTCTTCAGCTCAAGGTGAGCACTCTACCACTTGAGCTACAGCGCCACTTCCGGTTTTCTGGTGGTTTATTGGAGATAGGAGTCTCACGGTATTTCCTGCCCGGGCTGGCTTTGAACCGCGATCCTCAGATCTCAGCCTCCTGAGTAGCTAGGATTACAGGCGTGAGCCACCAGTGCCCGGCTTTTACCAAAGCTTTATATATAGTGTGCTATTTTTTTTTGGGGGGGGTCGGTCGTGGGGCCTGAACTCTGGGTCTGGGAGCTGTCCCTCAGCTCTTCAGCTCAAGGCGAGCGCTCTACCACTTGAGCTACAGCGCCATTTCCGGTTTTCTGGTGGTTTATTGGAGATAGGAGTCTCACAGTCTTTCCTGCCCGAGTTGGCTTTGAACCGCGATCCTCAGATCTCAGCCTCCTGAGTAGCTAGGATTACAGGCGTGAGCCACCAGCGCCCGGCAAGTGTGCTATTTTTAATTTAGACTTGACGCAAAATATGTTTGGCCCTAGAAATAAATGATGGCATTTATTACTATGATAATTTAGTGTAAATCTTTACATTGAACACATGGTCAGTATGTTGTTCTTTCTTTCCTTTTCTTATTTTATCTTTAGGAAATTGATTTGAGTTTTGATGTTGTGTTTGCCAGACAGGTACTCCACCACTGGAGCCACTCCATCAATCCTTTCTCATTTAAGTTACTTTACTCTTAGAGTAGCAATTTTTGCACCCATCCCAGAAAGCAGGGATTATGATTGCATTCCAATATCCCTACCTAGTATGTTGATATGAGTGTTTCTTTTCCATCGTAGACTGATTCAGAACTGTGATCCTCTCAAATTCTACCACTTTATTTTATGGTGTGAGCTCCAGTTCTGCCTACTTCTAAAAGATATGACAGAAATAAATGATTACAGGTAATTTGAGTTAGTCATTGATTAATATAGGTGATTTGATATAAACATGAAGGTAAGGTTGAAAGTATAATCACAGTAATCAGATATTTTGCTAAGTAATTTTGTTTCACATTAAAAACACATCTCGACCAAAATTAAGGAATTACTTTTGCTGTCTGTCAACTTGTATGTCATTTTGGAAAATAAACTTCATGTCTTCCATGTGTGATAAAGGACTTTGAGTGGTCTGATGTGTTAGTTCACATCTATAATCCTGGTTAGCAATCAGAAATAAATGGATCACAATTTGAACATAAACTAACCAAAAAATTAGGAAGTCCCAGTCTCAACAAATTAGTGGATCATGTTGAAGCATGCCATTAATCTCAGCACAACAAGAGGCTAAGTCTCTGCCAAGTACCTGTGCCACTTAGGTAACTGGATCAAATGGAGACAGTCACCTCTCCTGATGCAGAAAAGGGGATGAGATTGCCCAAGAGGACAGAGGAGTCTGCCACACTTTCCCAGGTTGGACCTCACAGAATGCAGTGAGCATGCTTACTTTACTCCCCTAAATGCCTTAATATTCCATGCTGCTGAGTGTTCATTATTTGATTCCATTGATCTGTGGTAGAGGTATAAGGGAACATTAAATTAAAGTTCACATTCACTAATTGAGCTGCTCTTCCCAGCCTGTGAGCTCAACTCAGCAAGTGTTCTTTATTTGAGAGTTGAGAATACTGAGGTAGGGGAGAGAGGGAGGGTGAGTGAAAGAAAGGAGAGAGATATATAAGGAAACATTAAATTAAAGTTCACATTCACTAATTGAGCTGCTCTTCCCAGCCTGTGAGTTCAACTCAGCAAGTGTTCTTTATTTGAGAGTTGAGAATACTGAGGTAGGGGAGAGAGGGAGGATGAGTGAAAGAAAGGAGAGAGATAGAGAGAGACAGAAAGAGAGAGAGAGAAGGAAGGAAGGAAGGAAGGAAGGAAGGAAGGAAGGAAGGAAGGAAGGAAAAGAAAAAGAAAGAAGAGAAAGAGAGAAAGAAAATGATTGAGAATGAATTTTTTAGAGTCTTGAGCCACATGGCAGAGGTCCTACCTGTATTTAATATTAGGTCTGCCCCAGGCCATGGAGACCCTATGCAGATTCATTTTCACTTCTTGGCTAAGTTTCCACCCTTTATGTGTTATCTAGTTATGTGGCACACCTGGAGGAAGCCACCTTCCCCTCCCGCTAAGTCACGACCTGGTCAGCCTCTGATCACACTTTCCATCTGACCGGAGGTGAGTCCCAAGCCCTGAAGTCACATCTAAATACAGTATGGCTAGTCTTTCCCCCCACCTGGCCTCACCTCCTCTAATCCTTTGCCTAGATACATCCTGGCCAGAGGTTGGGTCGCCCTATTTTTTGTACATATGTTTCCACCATGTATGGCATGGACAGCAGTTCAGTAAATAAACTACTTTACCTGGCTTAATACCGTGTGGTGTTCTCGTCATTGGCTACCTAATGAAATTCAACAAATTAGTATGCTTTACTCTTCAGAATTTCTAGTTATGAATCCATGGATATTTTTGTGACACGTGTGAGTTCAGTACTTAGAAAACACGTGCATTAACTCATCATTTAACAGTATAATTCTGTTGGGAATCTTTAATAACAGCTTAATTAACCATAAAGTCTATTTTGTTTGCTTTCCTTTATTTTGTTTTTTGATTAAAGTAATAAAAGAGTTGTTGGGACAATCTGAAAGGATCTCTGGTTTTATATTTTCTAATCACCCTGGGCTACAACCAGTGTGCTGCCACCTCAGATGATGGTGCTTTGAAATCCTGGAAAGTAGGTGCACATCATAAGGGCCAATGGCTACGGGATTTCTCAGATTTTTTTTAATTTTTATTATTTGTGAACATACTGTACAGAGGGGTTACAATTACATGGGCAAGATAAGGAGTACATTTGTTATCAAGCATTGCAGCCTCCTCCTATGTTTATCCTTCACATCCCTACCGAGCCTCCACTTGTGCCACCCCACCGAATATCGCCCCCCCCTCCGCACCAAAGTTGTAAAGTTCGTTTTCTACATGACAACTTGTATTTCTCATTGTTCCAACGGGTCCACCTGTATCCTTAAACGACTTGTTTTTCCCCACCTCCACAACAAATTATACCGACATCAAATATAGTGAAAGCAGGGGTTAAACTGTGGGGGAGGGACAAACAAAGCAACTAAGAAATAATTTTATAAATGCATTAGAAACAAATGAATGAAAGAAAAATACTTTTAAATACATATCTAAGGGTTCATTTTCCAAACATCACATTATCTGAACTTTTCTGTTTGACTTATACATATACTAGATATTGCAAATAAGGGAAGCCAAGGGACCTATGTTACTTTGGGCTTGGCTTAATTCACATAATATAATTTTTTCCAAGCCTTTCCATTTCCTAACAAATAGGGCAATGTCATTCTTTCTGATGGAGGCATACGATTCCATTGTGTATATATACCACATTTTCTTGATCCATTCATCTACTGAGGGGCATCTGGGTTGGTTCCAGATCTTAGCTCTGGTAAATAATGCTGCAATAAACATAGTTGTGCAGGTAGCTTTAGTGTGGTCTTGTTTGTAAACATTTGGGTAAATGCCCAAAAGTGGGATTGCTGGGTCATAGGGGAGCTCTATGTGAAGTCTTTTGAGGAACCTCCATACTGCTTTCTAAAGTGGATGAACAAGTTTACACTCCCACCAAAAATGAAGTAAGGTTCCCTTCTGTCCACATCCCCTTCAGGATCTGTTGTTGTTAGAGTTCTGGATTTTTGCTATTCTAACTGGAGTGAGGTAGTATCTCAATGTTGTTTTGATTTGCATTTCTTTTATGGTTAAGGAAATTGAGCATGTCTTCATGTGTCTATCGGCCATCATTCTTTCTTCTTCAGAGAAGTCTTTAGCCCACTTATTTATTGGGCAGTTGTTTCTTTGAGGATTGGTTGTTGGGGGATTTAATTTTTTGAGTTCCAAGTATATTTTAGATATGAGACCCTTGTCCATTGTATGACTAGTGAAGCTATTCTTCCAATCTGTGGGCTTTCTATTGATCTTGCTAGCTATGTCATTATCCTTGCAGAAGCTCTGCAACTTCATGTAATCCCATTTGTCCAACCTTTCTTTGATTTGTTGTGTTTCCGGGTTTCTATTCAGAAAATTTTGCCCTGAGCAAAGGACACCTAGGGTTTCTCCTATTCCATCCTATAATGTTTTCAGAGTGTCTGCTTTGACTTCGAGGTCTTTGATCCATTTGGAGTTGATTCTGCTGCAGGGTGATATATAAGGATCTAGCTTTAGTTTTCTACAAGTAGTTAACCAATTTTGCCAGCACCATTTACTGAAGAGGCTGTCTTTCTTCCATTCTATTGTTTTTAGCTCCCTTATCGAATATTAGATGGCTATAGGACTGTAGGTTCATTTCTGGGTTTTCAATTCTATTCCATTGGTCCTGATGTCTGTTCTTATGGCAGTTCCAAGCTGTTTTGATTAGTATGGCTTTGTAGTAGAGTTTGAAATTTGTTATTGATATTCCTCCAGCAGTGTTCTTTCCGTTGAGGAGCATTTTACGTATTCGGAGTCTTTTATTGTTCCATATAAATTTTTGGATTGCCTCTTTTATTTCCCTGAAGAATGAGGTTGGAATTTTGATAGGTATGACATTGAATTTGTAGATAGCTTTGGGAAGTATTGCCATTTTCACGATGTTAATCTTTCCAATCCAGGAGCATGGGAGGTTTTGCCATTTTTTAAGTTCTGTTTTGATTTCCATTTTCAAGATTATAATGTTTTCGTCATAGATGTCCTTCACTTCTTTGGTTAAGTTAATTCCTAGGTATTTAATTTTTTGGGGGCTGTTACAAATGGAGTTGCTTTCCTAATTTCAGCCACTCTTTCCTCATTGTTGGCATACAGAAAAGCCATTGATTTTGGGGGATTAATTTTATACCCTGATATTTGCCAAAGTTTTGAATCAGCCTGAGTAATTTGGGAGTGGAGTCTATGAGATTCTTTAAATTCAAGATCATGTCATCTGCAAAGAGGAGTTTTATTTCTTCTTTCCCTATTTGGATCCCCTTTATGTTTGCATCTTGTCTTATTGCTGTAGCTAGGCATTCTAATACTAGGTTGAAGAGAAGTGCAGAGAGTGGACATCCTTTCCTGTTCCTGAGTTAAGAGGAAATGGCTTTAGTTTTTCACCATTAAGTATAATGCTGGCTGTAGGTCTGTCATATACAGCCTTTATTGTATTGAGGAATGTCCCATGGGTTCCTAATTTTTCCAAAACCTTCATCATAAAGGGGTGTTGGATCTTGTCGAGCGCTTTTTCTGCATCTAATGAGATAACCATGTGGTTCGTATCCTTGCTCTCTTGATGTGATGAATAATATTAATTGATTTGCGTATATTGAACCAGCTTTGCATCCGTGAAATGAATCTTGTTTGATCGTGGTGTATGATTTTTTGGATGAATTCTGGAAGTCGATTGGCCAAAATTTTGTTGAGAAGTTTTGCATCAATGTTCATCAAAGAAATGGGTCTATAGTTCTCTTTCTTTGATGAGTCCCTGCCTGGTTTTGGTATGAGGGTTATGATGGCTTCATAGAATGTGTTCAGTAGTGAACGTTCTCTTTCAATTACATTGAAGAGTTGGAAGAGTATTGGTGTGAGTTCTGCTTTGAAGCCCTTGTAAAATTCCGCTGTAAAACCATCTGGTCCTGGACTTTTCTTAGCTGGGAGGTCTCTTATTGCTGTTTCTATTTCAGTGCTTGATATGGGCCTGTTAAGATGGTTGAATTCATCTTGGTTTAGTTTTGGCATGTCAATATTTGCTAGGAAAAGGTCCGTTTCTCTCAAGATCTCAAACTTATTAGCATAAAGTTTTGAGAAGTATTCCCTTATAATGTTCTGAATCTTGGTTGTTTCTGTGGTGATGTCTCCATTCTCATCTCTGAGTTTATTTATTTGGGTGTGGTCTCTTCTTTTTTGATAAGATTTGCTAAGGGTCTGTCAGTTTTGTTAATTTTTTCAAATAACAAACTCTTTGGATTTTTTTTGGGGGGGGAGAGAATTTCTTTTATATCATTTTTTTTTGTGAGCATACTGTACATAAGGGTTACAATTACATGGGCAGGATAATGCGTACATTTCTTATCAAGCATTGCAGCCTACTCCTTTGTTTATCCTTCACATCCCTTCCTAACCTCCCCCCACCCCCAACCCAATCCTGCTCCCCCCTCCCGCACCAACGTTGTAAAGTGCGTTTAAAGCTCGTTTTCAACATGACACGTTGTACTTCTCATTGTTGCAACAGGTCCACCTGTATCCTTAAACGACTTGTTTTTCCCCATCTCCTCCACAAGTTATACTGACATCAAATACAGTGAAAGCAGGTGTTATACTGTGGGGGAAGGACATACAAAGCAACAAAGAAATAATCTTATAAATGCGTTAGAAACAACTGCATGAAAGAAAAAAACATTAAAATACATATCTAAGGGTTCATTTTCTATCATCACATTATCTGACTTTTTCCGCTTGACTCATAAATATACTAGATATTGCAAATAAGGGAAACCATGGGACCTATGTTTCCTTGAGCTTGGCTTAATTCACATAATATAATTTTTTTTTCAAGCCTTTCAATTTCCTAACAAATGGGGCAGTGTCATTCTTTCTGATGGACCCATAGAATTCCATTATGTATATATACCACAATTTCTTGATCCATTCATCTACTGAGGGGCAGCTGGGTTGGTTCCAGATCTTAGCTCTGGTAAATAATGCTGCAATAAACATAGTTGTGCTGGTAGCTTTAGTGTGGTCTTGTTTGTAAACTTTTGGGTAAATGCCCAAAAGTGGAATTGCTGGGACATAGGGGAGTTCTATGCGGAGTCTTTTGAGGAACCTCCATACTGCTTTCCAAAGTGGTTGAACAAGCTTACATTCCCACCAACAATGAAGTAAGGTTCCCTTCTGTCCACATCCCCTCCAGGATCTGTTGTTGTTAGAGTTCTTGATTTTTGCCATTCTAACTGGAGTGATGTGGTTATCTCAATGTTGTTTTGATTTGCATTTCATTTATGGCTAGGGATGTTGAGCATTTCTTCATGTGTCTATTGGCCATCCTTCTTTCTTCTCCAAAGAAATTTCTCTTAAGTCATTAGTCCACTTATTTATTGGGCAGGTGTTTATTTAAGGATTTGTTGTTGGGGGATTTAATTTTTTGAGTTCCTAGTATATTTTAGATATGAGACCCTTGTATATTGTATGGCTAGTGAAGATCTTCTCCCATTCCGTTGGCTTTCTATTGATCTTGCTAGCTATGTCCTTTGCCATGCAGGAAGCTCTGCAACTTCTTGTAATCCCATTTGTCCAACCTTTCTTTGATTTGTTGTGTTTTTAGCTCCCTTATCGAAGATTAGATGGCTATAGGTTTGTAGGATAATTTCTGTGTTTTCAATTCCATTCCATTGATCCTGAGGTCTGTGCCAATACCAAGCTGTTTTGATTACTATGGCTTTATAGTAGAGTTTGAAATTTGGTATTGATATTCCTCCAGCAGTGTTCTTTCCGTTGAGGTGCGTTTTACCTATTCGGGGTCTTTATTGTTCCATATGAATTTTTGGATTGCCTCTTCTATTTCCTTGAAGAATGGGTTTGGAATTTTGATAGGTATTGTGTTGAATTTGTAGATATTCTTGGGAAGTATTGCCATTTTCCTAATTTCAACCACTCTTTTCTCATTATTGGCATACAGAAAAGCCATTGATATTGGGGGGTTAATTTTATACCCTGATACTTTGCCAAAGTTTTGAATCAGCTTGAATAATTTGGGAGGGGGGTTCTATGGGATTCTTTAAATACAAGATCAGGTCATCTGCCAAGAGGGAGAGTTTTATTTCTTCTTTCCCTATTTGGATCCCCTTTATGTCTGCATCTTGTCTTATTGCTGTAGCTAGGCATGCTATTACTGGATTGAAGAGAAATGGAGAGAGTGGACATCCTTGTTTTTTTCCTGAGATAAGAGGAAATGGCTTTAGCTTTTCACCATTAAGGATAATGCTGGCTGTAGCTTTGTTATATACAGCCTTTATTGTATTGAGGAATGTTCCATGGATTCCTAATTTTTCCAAAACCTTCAACATAAAGGAGTGTTGGATCTTGTGGAATGCTTTTTCTACACCGATTGAGATAACCATGTGGTTCTTATCCTTGCTCCTGTTGATGTGATGAATAATATTAATTGATTTGCGTGTATTGAACCAGCTTTGCATCCCTGAAATGAATCCTGTTTGATCGTGGTGTATGATTTTTCGGATGAATTTTTGAAGTTGGTTGGCCAAGATTTTGTTGAAAACTTTTGCATCAATGTTCATCAAAGAAATGGGTCTATGGTTCTCTTTCTTTGATGAGTCCATGCCTCATGGTTTTGGGATGAGGGTTATGATGGCTTCATAGAATGTGTTCGGTACTGAACTTTCTCTTTCAATTTCATTGAAGAGTTGGAGGAGTATTGATGTGAGCTCTGCTTTGAAGGCCTTGTAAAATTCTGGTGTAAAACCATCTGGTCCTGGACTTTTCTTAGCTGGTAGGTCTCTTATTGCTGTTTCTATTTCAATGCTTGATATGGGCCTGTTAAGCTGGTTTAACTCATCTTGGTTTAGTTTTGGCATGTGAATATTTGCTAGGAAAAGGTTCATTTCTGTCAAGTTCTCAAACTTATTAGCATAAAGTTTGAGAAGTATTCCCTTATAATGTTCTGAATCTTGGTTGTTTCCGTGGTAATGTTTCCATTCTCATCTCTAAGTTTATTTATTTGGGTGTGTTCTCTTTTTTTTCTGATAAGATTTGCTAAGGGTCTGTCAATTTTGGTAATTTTTTTGAAGAACCAACTCTTTGTTTTGTTGAATTTTTCTATAGCTTTTTTTGGATTCTAATTCATTTAATTCTGATTTAATTTTAATTATTTCTTTCCGTCTACTGCATAGGGGTTTATCTTCCTTCTCTTTCTCAAGGAGGTTTAGATGTGTCATTAAATTGTTGGTTTCAGATCTCTCCAATTTGTTGATGTAGGAGCTCAGTGCTATAAATTTGCCTCTGGGTACTGCCTTTGATGTGTCCCAGAGAACCTGGTAATTTGTGTGCTCATTTTTGTTGAATAGCATGAACATTTGAATTTCCTTTCTAATCTCTTCCATGACCCACTCGTGATTCAGCAGTGTGTTGTTCAGACTCCGTGTATTACTTTACTTTCTTTGGTTGCTTTTGGTGTTGAGTTCTAATTTTCTTCCCTTGTGTTCCAAGAGAATGCAACGTTTAATTTCAATGTTTCTGAATTTGGACATGTTTGTTTTGTGGCCTAAAATGTGGTCTATTTTAGAAAATGTTCCATGTGCTGCTGAGAAAAAATGTGTATTCTGTTGCTGCTGGGTGAAATATTCGGTAGATATCTCTTAAATCTAGTTGATCTACGCAGCTGTTTGGATTTGCGTTTTTTCTGTTGAGTTTTTGCGGAGTTGATCTATCTAGTGGGAAAGTGGTGTGTTAAAATCCCCAAAAATTAATGACTTTGGATCGATGTGGGATTTGAGGGAAAGTAGTGTTTCTTGGATAAATTTGGTTGCTGCATTTTTTGTCTAATAGATATTTAGAATTGTGATATCCTCCTGTAGGAGAGATACCTTAATTAGTATGTAGCGACTTTCTTTATCTCTTCTCCCAAATTTTAATTTGAAGGCTTTTTATCTAATATTAGAATCGCAACACCCGGTTGTTTATGGGGGCCATTTGCTTGGTAAATTTTGCTCCAGCCTTTAACATTGAAAATGTGTTTGTTTTTATGGGCAAGATGTGATTCTTAAAGGTAGCAGATAGAAGGATCTTGTTTTTTAATCCAACTAGACAGTCTATGTTGCTTAATTGGAGATTTAAATACGTTAATGTTGATAGAAAGGACTGAGAGGTATTTGGGAATCCCTGCCATGTTATCAAACTTCTTGGGGGCTGCGAAAACTGGGTTCATCCTATGGTTCTTGGATTCTCAGTTTGGTTGTAGTTTCTTGGCCTGTATTGTGGTCTTGTTGGTTTTCTATGTGTAGGACATCTTTAAGAATCTTTTGTAGGGCTGGTTTGGTGGAGATGTATTGTGTCAATTTTTCTTTGCTATGGAAGGTTTTTATTTGGCCTTCAGTTATGAAGGAGAGTTTAGCTGGGTACAGTATTCTTGGTTGTTAATTGTTTTAAGGCATGGCATACATCATTACAGGCTCTTCTTGCTTTGATTGTCTCTGCTGAGAAATCTGAGGTGATTCTAATTGGTTTCCCTTCATAGGTGATTAATCTTTTCTCCTTGACAGCTTTAAAGGATCTTTTCCTTGGTCTGAGTTGATCCTGTTTGAATTATAATGTGATGGTGGGATGTCCTATTCTGGTCTGGTCTATTTGGCGTTCTAAAAACTTCTTGTATCTGAATAGGCCTATCTTTTTGCATGTTTGGGAAGTTCTCTGCTAGGATGGTGTTAAACAAATTTCCTAGACCATTAACTTCTGTTTCTAGGTGCTCCTCTACACCCATTATCCTTAGATTAGGCCTTCTGATGGTGCCTTGCAAGTGTTGGATAGATCTATCATATTTCTTGGACTTCTCTTGGATGGCCTTTATTTACCTTTCACATCCCTTCCCAGCTTCCCCTCCACCCCCCACTCAATCCTACTCCCCTCCCCGCTCCCGCACCAATGTTGTAAAGCTCCTTTTCTTTTTTTATTAATATTTTCATTTTTATTGTAAAGATACTTTACAGAAGGATTACAGTTTCTTTTTTTTTATTTTTTATGAACACACTGTACAGAGAGGTTACAATTATATGGGCAGGTTAATGCGTACATTTCTTATCAAGCATTGCAGCCTCCTCCTTTGTTTACCCTTCACATCCCTTCCCAGCCTTCCCCCCTATTCCCCACTCAATCCTACCGCCTTCCCCCCCACCCCTCGCACCAATATTGTAAAGCTCCTTTTCGACATGAATACTTATACTTCTCATTGTTGCAACAGGCCAACCTGTATCCTTTAACGACTTGTTTTTCCCCATCTCCTCCACAAGTTATACTGACATCAAATATAGTGAAAATAGATGTTATACTGTGGGGGAGGGACATACAAAGCAACAAAGAGCTAATGTTATAAATGCGTTTGAAACAAATGCATGAAAGAAAAAACATTAAAATACATATCTAAGGGTTCATTTTCCTAACATCACATTATCTGACCTTTTCCGCTTGACTCATACATATACTAGATATTGCAAATAAGGGAAACCATGGGACCTATGTTTCTTTGGGCCTGGCTTACTTCACTTAATATAATTTTTTCCAAGTTTTTCCATTTCCTAACAAATGGGGCAATGTCATTCTTCCTGATGGAGGCATGGAATAGAAAACAATTTTTTTCAAAAAAGGTAAAAATTAAAAATTACAAAAAGTTTTAGAGAAGAAAAAAAACTTTTTTTAATAAAAGGTACCAAGAAAACAAAAAACAAAACAAAAAAACGAAGAAGAAAAAAAAAAGTTCTTTAATTTTTTTGGGAGGGGTGGGAAACATCCTGTATTTCCCTTGTGTCTGTAACCAGCCTCTTGTTGGAATCTCTCGTCTGCTTGTGGTCCTGTGGCTTGGTTGATTTCTTAAGTCATTTTTTTCGAACAGGCAGAAAAATGCTCTGCTTTACCCAGGATTTTGCAATCCTCCACCCAGGTTAGTTCAATGGGAGGGAGGTCTGCTTTGAGTATCACAAAAGAGGGAGATGGCTTTTTCCTCAAGTTTGGAGATGCTGTGATGAGGCTAGGATCTGGGTAGAGTTGAGGCCTTTCATCAAACAGTAGCTTTTCCCGGGTGCTAGTTTGTGAGAAACTCACAGAGCCCCGCCTGGAGCCACTCTCAGGGTTTCTGTTTACTGAATTTCAATTGATTGTCAAGACTGCTAAAGGGAGGGGCAGCCTCTGGCTCTGATTACCCATTGAAGAAAGCCACTCCTAGGGCTGGCGCCAGAGCTGGGTGACTTTTCCCTGAGTGTAGCTGAGTCTGGCAGGTCATTTTAGGCTCTTGTGACCTGCTAAATGACTCTAGTTTTATTCCCAGGCCTGAGTTGGAGCTAGCAGCTCCGCCGAGCTTTGTCGGTATCCAAGATGGAAATCTCTCGTACAAGGGGCGGGGAGTGGTGGCCTCCCCTCCTCTGCTCCCTGAGAAGGAGTGAGGACGTCAGGCTTCTACTGACACCGAGTCTTGGTTCCTGGGTCGTCTCTGGTCTGTGAACTTCAGGATGAAGATGTTTGCTCTTTGTTGGTTTTTGCTGGTGTTGATTAGAATCCACTTGCCCGCTGCGTCTGGCTCCTTTGGCCCGTGCTCTCTCTGTTTCAGATATGGCGGTACGGCCACTGTTGCCACCATTCCCGCTGCTGCGGCAGCTGCTGGCAAGAGCTCAGATCTGTCTCCTTGCCTGGATTTTCCTTCTCTGGCCTAAGTCTCTGTTCTGTGATGGCACACTTTGTGTGATTCTCTGGCTTAGGACTCTTCACTGGAACTCTAAACCTGCTTTCTATGCGAGAGCTTGTTTAGCCTCTAGCTTCTCCTCTGCCATCTTCTCAGAACCTCGAGTCTCTCGGATTTTTTAAAAATGTAATTGTTACTAATTATACAGTGAGGTTACCATTTCACAATTCATGTAATGTATACATTTGTCTTGTAGACAACTCCATACTTTCCTAGCTTTCTCCCAGTTTCTGCTTTTTGTTGTTGTTGATTGTTTTTGTTTCTGACCTTCTGCTTGAACTCAGGATTGGGTGCTGCCCTTGATGTTTTTTTGGGGGTGGTCTAGTCATGGGGCTTGAACTCTGGGCCTGGGCACTCTCCCTCGCTCTTCAGCTCAAGGCTAGTGCTCTACCACTTGAGACACAGCACCACTTCTTGTTTTTTTCTTTTTGCTTATGAGGTGCTGATGAATCTAACCCAGAGCCTCATGCATGCAAGACAAGCGCTCTACCACTGAGCTACCTTCCCAGCCCCCACCTCTGACTTTTTGTAAGCAAGGCTACTCTACCTCTGGAGCCCCAGCCCCATTTATTGCTTTTTGGTTATTAATTGGAGAGAAGAGTCTCAGAGATTTTCTCACTCCAGCTGGCTTTGAACTGTGATCATCAGCCTCCAGAGTAGCTAGGATTAGGCCTGAGTCCCCAGTGTCCAGCCAATAAAGAGTTGGTTTCAAGCTTTCCTGGTTATGTTACAATTTTCCTCACCTCTTGGCACTACTACTACATATTTCCTGGCTCAAATCTAAATTGGTGGAACATGCTTGTATTTGAGGAAGGCAGGAATAGGAAACTATAGGTCATAGGGACATATAAGCTAAACAAATAATTTGGAATATCGCATAAAGACAAATAAGTTTACTGCAAGTTGACTGTGTCCTGTCTTTACTGTTAATTCTGCTTGACCTGTGAATGATGTCATACATATCCAAATAGCCATTGGCAGAAATAAGGTTTCTCATCCTATCTTAAAAACAAAACAAAAACCAACCAAAAATATTATGTATGAATCCAGCAATTTCCTCTAATTAGGGACCAATCTGCCCTAGTTTATGAAAAAATGTCCTTTATTCAATTGCTGATCCTTTTTCTAACCACAAATATAATGAAATCTGTAGTAGACTGTAGAATTGTATACCAGAGCTGTCATTTCAATTCACAAGAAATTCAAACATTTATATGTTTATTTTTTTTGTTTATTTTTCTTCCTGGGCTGGCTTTGAACTGCAATTCTCAGGTCTTAGCCTTGTGAGTAGCCAGGATTACACGCATGAGCCACTGGCACCTGGTTTCACATAGACTTTTTTTATTTTGAAAATAATATACAGAGAATTTACAATTATATGGACAAGGTATTGAATACATTTCTTATCAAGCATTGTTGTCCCATCCTTTGTTTCCCCTTCCAATACTTTGTTATCTCAATCACACACCTCCCCACTCCCCACCACCACTCTCCACCCCTCCTGGCCAAAGTTGTAAAGTTTGTTTTTCGACATAATGACTTGTACATCTCATTGTTGCAATGAGTCCACCTGTATCCTTATTTAAAAATGTGTTTTTTCATTCCCTTCCACAAATTATATCAACACCAAATACAGTGAAAGCAGGGGTTATACTGTTGGGGAGGGACATACAAAACAACAAATAAATCATCTTATGAATATGTTTGAAACAATCGCAAGAAAGAAAAAAAATATTTGAATTCTTCTCTTAGGGTTTATTTCATCCAACATCAACTTATCTGATCTTTTCTGCATGTCCCAGACATATACCAGTTATTTCAAATAAGGGAAACCATGGGACTTATGTTTTTTTGGGCCTGGATTATTTCACTTAATATAATTTTTTCCAAGTTTTTCCATTTCCTAACAAATGGGGCAATGCAATTCTTTCTGATGGAGGCATAGAATTCCATTGTGTATCGAGACCACATTTTCTTGATTCATTCATCTGTGAGGGACATCTGGGTTGGTTTCATATCTTAGCTATGGTAAATAATGTTGTAATAAACATAGTTGTGCTGGTAGCTTTAGTATGGTTTTGTTTGTGATCATTTGGGTAAATGCCCAAAAGTGGGATTGCTGGGTCATAGGAAGCTCTATGTGGACTCTTTTAATGAACCTCCATACTATTTTCCAAAGTGGTTGAACAAGTTTAAACTCCCACCAACAATGAAGTAAGGTTCCATTCTGTCCACATCCCCTCCAGCATCTGTGGTTATTAGAGTTCTTGATTATAGCCATTCTATCTGGGGAGAAGTGGCACCTAAATTTTGTTTTGATTTGCATTTCTTTCATGGCCAGGGAGGTTGAGCATTTCTTCATGTGTTTACTGGCCATCCTTCTTTCCTCTTCAGAGAAGTTTGTCTTTAAGGCTTTAGCCCACTTATTTATTGGTCAGTTGTTTCTTTAAGGATTTGTTGTTGGGGGATTTAATTTTTTGAGTTTCGGGCATATTTTAGATATGAGACCCTTGTCCATTGTATGGCTAGTGAAGATCTTCTCCTAATCTGTGGTTGATCTATTGATTTTGTTAGCTATGTCCTATGCCATGCAGAAGCTCTGCAATTTCATGCAATCCTATTTTTGTAACCTTTCTTTGATTCGTTGTGTTTCTGGGTGTCTTTTGAGAAAGTTTCGGCCTGTTCCAAGGAGACATAGGTAGTCTCTTATTCACGGACTCCACTCCCAAATTACTCATGGTGATTCAAACTTTTGGCAAAGCAGCAGGGTATAAAATTAACCCTCAAAAATCAATGGCTTTTCTGTATGCCAACAATGAGAAAAGCGTGGCTGAAATTAGGATAGCAACTCCATTCATAATAGCTCCACAAAAAATAAAATACCTAGGAATTAACCTAACCAAAGAAGTAAAGAACCTCTATGATGAAAACATTAAAAATCCTGTTAATGGAATTCAAAACAGAACGTAGAAACTGGAAAAAAACCTCCCATTCTCCTCAATTGGAAGGATCAACATCATGAAAATGGGAATAATTCCCAAGGCTATCTACAAGTTCAATGCGGTACCAATCAATATTCCAACTTCATTCTTCAAGGAAATAGAAGAAATAATCTAAAAATTCATATGGAACAATAGAAGACCCCAAATAGCAAAAATTATCCTTAACAGAAAGAACAGTGCTGGAGGAATATCAATAACAAACTTCAAACTCTACTACAAAGCCATAGTAATCCAAACAGCTTGGTACTGGCAAAATAACAGACCGCAGGACAAATGGAATAAAACTGAAATCCCAGAAATGAACTACAGACATATAGCCATCTAAACTTCGATAAGGTAGCTAAAAAAATGAATGGAAGAAAGACAGCCTCTTCAGTAAATGGTGCTGGCAAAATTGGGTAACTACTTGTAGAAAACTAAAGCTAGATCCTTATATATCACCCTGCACCACAATCAACTCCAAATGGACCAAAGACCTTGGAGTCAAAGCAGACATTCAAGTAGTCATTTTAGCTGGGAAGGTGGCTCAGTGGTAGAGCGCATGCCTTGCATGCCAGAGGCCCTGGGTTCGATTCCTCAGCACCACATAAGCAAAAAGCAAAAAAAAAAAAAAAAAAAAACTTCAAGTAGTCATTTTATAATGATGAACTGCTTAGTGCCTCTGGCTCACATATATAATCCAAACTATAGTTAGGAATAAAGGTATAAGAAACAAACACTGAGTGTTTGTTGTTCCTGATGCTTTGCATTGGCATGTTTTAATGTTGTTTTTTTTTTTATACTACAATGCTCTTATTTTTATTTTTACCTAGGTGGGGGAGATAGGTGCTAGCCAGTTTTGAACCTTCTTTGGTTGAGAGGGAGCCATGTGGAAATTCTTGCCTTGTATGGCATGTAATTGAAATCCTCCTACTTTCACGTCCCCATGGACCTGGGTGATAGAAGTATTCCATCACACACAGCCAAGGGTTGGGGATCATTGCAGGTAAAACTTCACTGGTCTTGAAATGATGTCCCAAATAGCTAGCTTTATTGGCATATGCCTTCAAAAGCTTTTTGTATTCCGTTTCACTTTGAAGTAGTGTTTGTACATACTTAGAGATAAAATGATAACACACTACATCTTTAATATATAGAATAGTCAATATAATTAGCAAGTTTATCTCCTAAAACATTGCAGCTAATATATTTTGGTAACCTCCTGACTCTGCTAATCATTTTTTTGAATATACCATAAACATGAATACATTGATAATGTGCACTGGAAGATTGGATGTTGATAGATATAGACAAGTTAGACTATGTTTAGTAAATATATATATTTATCTATTGCTGCTCTGAAGAACATTATCATATATTCATCATAACAATACCACCATATATTCACCATGACAATAATTTTCCTGCAGCGTAGAATTTTCCATTTCATAATCTGCCATCTTTTTATCTTTTTACATTCTCATAAGTATGAATTTTTTTCTTGTTTCTTATAATGTTTTGAAATTATTAAGATGGAATTAACAAATTCGTAGAGTCTCCTAAAATTAGCTCATTTTGTTTGGCTATGTGTTGCTAAATCTTTAAAACTAAGGTTTCCTGAAAGTTATGCTATCAGACTATATCACTAAATTGTATTGTAATTACAACTTATTATTGTATTTTGATATAGGGTTTTGCTGTTGCTGTATTATGATATAGAGAGTTGTGAAGCCGGACTGAAACTTGGAACCCCTCTGCCTCCAGTAACAATGCTTTATCACCAGGTTCTGGAGGCTCATAATTATAACTCTAGCTAATCAGGAGGTTGATACTTGATATGTAGTTCAGACAGCCTGAGCAGGAAATTTTATGGGCCTCTCCTCTCCAGTTCACTAAAAAAAGCTTGCAGTTAAACTGTAGTACAATTGGTAGAGCACTAAGGTCAAGGGAAAGATGCTTGGGATTGTCATATAGTCCCTGAGTTCAAGCCCTAAGACACAAATATGCACAGACACACATTCATACACACACACACACACACACACACACACACACACACACACACACACACACACACACACACACAAACATGTACACGCACAAAGTCCCAGGCAATGTTTTATCTTAAATTCTTATCCAGAGATTGGACAACAGCCTACTTATTTGTAAAGGTTTTTCCTTGATTATTTTGATGGAGGAGGATAGTTCATGGGACACAGACGACAAGACTTTAGTGAGGAATAGTTTATAAACGACTAGCTTATAAAAAGTGCAGGAGCACAGTTTTTATCTTTAACTCTTACATTCCTTCAACTATACTATTTTTTAAAAAAATAATCATTGAATTAAAAAAATGCAGCACCTCTTCCCTTTTCCCCTTCCCCTCTGTCATAAAATGTGACAAAAGATTCAAAAATACTTTTTTTTTCTTACAAGAAAATACACCTGTAAAAATGTCTGACTATATGTGTAATGTTTGTTTTCCAATACTTATTTGATTTTCCCACCACTAAGAACTTGCCTTTTTTCCAGATGACAGCACACTGGGGCTTCAAGGGCAAATAAGATTAGGAAACAAAAACCTAACATTGTCTTAGGAAGTAGCTGTCAAAAATAGATGCAATAAGCACATGGCAGACCGAGGGGGCCCTGAGAGGCAAAATGATTTGTGCAGGATGAGAGGAATAGTGACAAATAAGTACTGGATCTGACCTAGGAAGTATTCCTTGAGGCTGAAACATGCCTGTATCTAGGCCTAGCTGAGGATATTGGGATTTGACAATGTCCACATGTGTATAAAGTGATGTGGGAGGGGAGATTTCAGCCTCCAGTTTGTCTTTGGCATGGTCTTATGTGAGCAAGCAGCTTAGATCATTGGGCCCTGAGAGATGATACTACCTCCCTCACAATGGAATAGAATATAGAAGTCTGAGAGCCACGCAACTGTAAACTACAGTCAGCTCAAGCCAGCTCACTTGGCCTGTGGCTCAGGAACAAGAAAGATGTTCCTGTGTTGTTTCAAGTCAAGAGACTCAGGTCTCAGGCATGAGAAATGTGAGTGCCTCACTCGATGCTGCAGACATTGGATCAGTGTCAAACCACGAATCCAATGTCTCAGGACTTTTTAATAAGAAGAAACCAAGGAAATCACAAGGCAATTCAGGCCAGGAATAACTATGACAAAAAACCTATTTAATCTCATCCTAGCCCACACTAGAAACTTTTTCTTATGTGTTTTTATATGTGTAGCCAGAAAATATTTGCTGTGCACTTTTCAATCCACTCTATTACAATTACTCAGTTTGAAGTGTACTCCCATTTCCATGTTTCATAGATCCATTCTTTTTTACCACTTCAGTGTGACAATGAGTCAGCCCAAACTCTGAATGTGCGTTATAATATATGGAAATTCTGGTAATGGACCTGGTCCCTGCCTACCAGAAAGGTGATCCCTTCTATGTTGGAAACTTCCTCCACCACTACACAGATAGGAGGACAATGGAGGAGTTGCTGGATATTCTGTTTAAAAAGTGATTGTTCCTGGGCTGGGAAGATGGCTCAGTGGTAGAAAGCTTGCCTTGCATGCATGAGGCCCTGGGTTCGATTCCTGAGCACCACATAAGCAGAAAACAAGCCGGAAGTTGTGCTGTGGCTTAAGTTGTAGAGTGCTAGCATTGAGCACAAGAGCTGAGGGACAGAATCTAGGCCCAGAGTTCAAGCCCCATGACCGGACACACACAAAAAAAGTGAGTGTTCCTAAGCCAGGCACCAGTAATTTACACCTGTAATTCTAGATACTCAGGAGGCAAAGGTCTGAGGTTCACGGTTCAAAGCCAGCCCTGGCAGAGCTATGATACAGGGCTATGATACTCTTATCTCCAATAAACCACTAGAAAACCAGAAGTGGTGCTGTGGTTCAAGCGGTAGAGTGCTCGCCTTGAGCTGAAGGGCTGAGGGATAGTACCCAAGCCCAGAGTTCAAGCCCCATGACCAACAAATAAAGTGAGTGTTCCTCCTTCAAACCCAGGGCTGATGAGACCCCCTGGCAGAGTATTGGAATACTCAGTACATCTCTGAGACAGTTTCACTTGGGTCTTATCAAAGGAGCTTGGCTTGAGACAAAGAAGTTCAGTCCTTGGCTAATTCTTTAGGACTTGGCTGCCAGAACATTTCATTTGCCTCATAAGCTAGTGGAGCCTTAACAATTTGCTTGCTGAGAGACTAAGATTTAAGGAAGGAGCCAGTGGCACCCAATGTTCACGCTCACCTAGGAAATCACTATCTTGGAGGCCTTTGAAAGAATATAGACAGAAGAAAGGAGGCAACTTTAACTTTAATTGGGGGCTTGAGTGCTGTCCTATTTCTAGCACACTACCAATTGAGCCCCAGGTCCAATTCTGGCCTTTGGCTGGTTAATTGAAGGTAAGTATATTTAGGTTTTTACAAACTAGACTGGATTCAAACTGTGATCATCAGATCTCACCCTCCTGATTAGTAGGATTAGAGGCATGAGCCATTGGGCATTTATTTGGACAGATGCACATAAGAATCTTCACAGAATTACCATAAAGTTGTATAGACATAGCTCCACTTTTGTCTGTCATGTTTACATTACCATGTGGGACTTAGCGAGTCCCATGTGTGTCCTGTTAGTTCAGAAAAGGAGAAGCATAGATTTAACTTCCTTCTCTCCTCCCATTGGTACAGATCCTTCTACCTTAACTGGGAGGAAGATGAACAAGTGAAGAAGTAAGTGGACGCTGGCACAAAGAGATGTTCTATCCTTGAAAACTTGGTATCTTTGAGGTTTCTGAATCAAAATCAACTTTCTTCTTTGCACACCAGTTGTGATTTTTCACCAGGGGTTTGAGGCTTGGCACTTCAGTGGACAGCAGATTAAAGAGTTGTGGTTTTGGTTGTGCTTTTGGACTCTCATGGATGACAGGGAGGGCTGTGTATAGCAAGTCAGATCCAGTGGGGAAACAAATTTCTCTTCCTATTACAGGGAGAATTTTAGAGGATTATGTTTGAGAAATTACTAGAAGTGGGTTGTGAGGAGCATCCTGCTTGCAGGAGTCTCTTTCCACTTCCTAACATGGGATAGGGAGGGTGGGGTTTCATTTTCCTTGTCATCAATCTGCCCACAACCTTGTTTGTTTCATCCTCCCTATGTGGATGGACTTCTTCACTGATGATTTCTATGAGCCCAAGAGCAATGACACCCTGAAAGAACTTACACAGTATGTCAAGCTCAACATGCCCTCTCAGACCTGCTCTTCTGCTTACATATTTTTCTGGACCAGCTGGAGGAACCCATGAGACCAAGAAAAAGAGGAAGAAGTCCTTGTTTAGATGCCTCAGAGCTTATGAGTAGGGATGGAACCTGAGTCTTTAGGGATGTGCCTGATTGGCCAAGAGCCCTTAGTTCTCCCCAGCTTGGCAAAATGTCCTTTTATGGGTATTCTTTGCCAGGTAATGTCTGTTCTCCTTTTGAAATAACTTGGAAGTAGCCACTCGTTAGAAACAGCCTACCTCCTAATCAGTGTTCAGTCCCAACTCAAATTCTAATGCTTCTCCCATTAGATCCTCTTGGAAGCTTAGTGACACCTTAACTACTAGGGTCTACTGAAAGACTCCTGTACCTATTTTCATTCTCAGGTTTGCATCACTGTAGAGAAGCTCCTGTAGAACTCCAGATAAAGAACCCATCAGTGATGTCGTCTATGGTGACTGATGGAGATCAGAAGCCATTGCTGATCTCCAGAAATCATGTGAAGGTAGAGGTGTTTTTTTCAATTTGTAGAAAGGCCCAAGTCGGTTTTGAGTCCTGTGGACATCCCACTGATTCTGAACCCCACATGTGATGCAGGTGTATCTACACATACCACCAAGGAAGAAGACGATACAGAATGTCTTCCATTGATGTTCACAATCCAGCTAGATCAGCTCTAAATCAGTAAAACAACAACAACAACAACAACAAAAACAAGTCTTGGTGTGCAGGGTAAATGTGTGCTAATGGAAAATGACCCCAGTATATGTTTAAGAAAACCAATAAGTGGCGTCCAAAATCTAGATTCAGTTGAGGAAAGGGAATCTTTCCTCACAGAATACCCAGACCAGTCTCTCCTCTTGAAAGGGATCCAATTTCCAATGGATAAATTAGAATCTGTCCCTCCCTGGACTCAGGAAGAAAATCCTGTATTTAATGAGAAAGTAGATCCCTTTGAAGACTCTGAGGCAGATTTCTGCCTGAAGGCAACTTAGAGGCCAATCTAGATTTTGAGATTCCTTCTCCCCATCCTGAGAAAATCCTTATTTTTCTTTTTGTCCTGGCTTTTGTAAAAAGTTCATTCTATTTATTTTTCTAACTTTATTAAAATGTCAATGTTTTTAACATATTCTAGAATTCATGAATCCTAAATATATTTCTTTTTAAACCTACAATCTGAAGCATAGTGCATACCTGTTCTGGAGGTGGGGAAGCAGAGTGACAGGGGGCTGTAGAAGAGTGCTTACTTGATATAATGTGAGCTGTTAAATGCAAAAAGAGTGGTAAGGAAGCTAGGCCATGCCTGCATGGGGTGATAAGGTGGCTAAAAAAGCTCTAGGACATAGCAGATCAGATGTCCTAGAAAGCTATTCTGTCAATTGGGACAAATACCATAATACTTATAGTGGTATGTGTGACTCTGTTCCAACAATGAGTTCAAATCTGTATACATTTTCATTGTATTCATTTTCTTTGGGCAAATATGGAAGAAAATTTTGGCTCCAATAATATAAAAAGTCTACTTTGGGCTGAAAATATTTGACAAAATATATTGGAGGTATGTATGCTTGAAAGTAAAAGATATCATCAATAGAAGAAAGAAGGCTTACATAGATGAACTAACAAAAAATCAGGAAATATTTCCACAATTAAATCAGTTATATGTAAATACATATTATATTCTTTATGTATATATAGTATATTATTTAATATATAAGATTAAATATGATTTTTCAAACTAAAAAGGCATTTAAAGTTTTAGAATTGAGTGTTTTTTTGCACAAAACATTAGTGTAAATGTTATTGGAGAAAGTAGTGATATAATTTGATTATAATTATATGAATATATATTTGTTTGTTTCTAGATATAACACTGATTATAAATAAATATTATATACATATATTTGTACATATCTGTCTATATGGTGAATGTAATGAAAGAGAATATAATGAAACTGACTATAGTATGTATAAAAAAGTTGAGTCCATGAGACTCAGACCTGTAATCCTACTGATGTAGGAAGCTGGGTTTTGAGTTTTAGTATCTCTTATCCCCAAGCCTTAGATTTTTCAGAAGAGGCATGGGCCCTCCAGTGTAGCAAACAGACACATATGCCATGGGATCACACTCCCTGACCCCCAGAGGAAAGTCTTGAGCTGAAGAGTTGAGGGACAATGCCCAGACCTAGAGTTCAAGCCCCACAACTGTCAAAAAATAATAATAGTAATAATATTAATTTTATTGTTACTATTAAGGTGTTCATGCATATTTTATATTGTTATTGGTTAAATATTTAAACTTAATGAATAAAAATATATTAAATAAGATTCCATGAAAAAACAAAAAACAGTTTTTTAGTAATTGTTTGAGAAAAAGTTATAGTCATTAATTTTAGGAAACTAAATTTCTATTTTCCTATGAAGCAATGATTTAAGTTTACTAATCTAGTTATTTTAGAGAACATAATTGGCATGAAAAACAACTAACTGTACATCTTGTTTTTTGAAAGGGTGATGTTTAAACATTGTCTTTCATTCAAATGAATACTTAGGTTTACTTTTCAAAATTATTGCAATTTTATCTCCTTTCAGAATAAGTCCCCTGCAATTAAATGTATCAGTATATTCAGGTATTTAAAAGCTAAAATTTCTATGTTTGGTACGTAACTCTACATATTCAGAATGACACGATTTTTGTATTCGTAAATGTCTAAATTCTGGGATTTTTGCTTCATTCATATAAATTATCTCATGAGGTTGTTGCAAAGGCTCCAGTAACCAGTGTGGTCAAAAACATTTCCTGAATTCTAAATTTTAAATCTAATCATTTTTAGCCTTTGATTATATCATTTATTGTCTCTTCAGAGCAATTAAGCTAAACTAAATACTACTTTTAAAACATTTTGCTCACATTGTAAATAATATCAACACAGTTCACAAAGAGACGGATTATTTGACTCATCCTATTTGGTAAAGTTAGTGTGAAGAATGTAGAGCACATAAGATTCTTATACTCAATAAATATTTTTGGTTAATTTAAATTAAGTTAAATATCTGAATTTCTAATTTGGAGGTTAATCACATTGAAACAGGAAAATAACTTTTAAAAAATAATTATTTGGGACCATTTTTCTTCTTAAAATATGAAGCAAAAATATCTCTAAGAAATATATTTTTTTCAATAAAATGTTTCAACCCTTAGTAAAGTGCTCTTTACTTTAATATAAAGTCTGTCTCAAAATAGAAATTCTGCATCTAATCTAATGTATGTTTTTATGCACAAAATTCTGTGACTTCTAGTCTTATGTGATTTTAATTATATTTTATAGTTGTGACATGATCCCTACTTATATTTATTACAAACTTCTGTAATAATACAAACCATGCCGGTACACACTAACTTACGTAAGATAATATTCAAACAAAATTATCTTTTTTTCCTGTCTCCAACAGGGAAGGATGGTGTATATTAAATGTATATTAAATGAAAGTATATTAAATGAAAGCACTCTAACAAAGAGTCTTTATGGAATGGAAATTTGCAACATGAGGATGGGAACATGAGCACTTTCTATTTGGCTGAACAGGAATTTTTGTTTCTAGAGTACTTTCTTACCTTTTAATCACGCAGGGAAAGCCATAAAATTTGAAATTCTTATGAAGGAATTGCATTACTAAAAGATGTGGCAACCATGCTCAAAAGCTCGATCTTATCACTAATTCTTTGTGCTTGCTGGCTGATCTGTTTCTCTATCATATGTTTCATATTATTAAACATATTAGTAATTCATCAGTAAGTACATTACAAGAGATTCCCGAAAATCACAGCTCTTGCGGAAAAAGATTGTATTAATCTCCAATTAATCTCCAATTTCTCCCTTTGGCCTTCAATTTGCCAATTAAGTTTCAAAACAATCATGTAAGATGTTAGTTTATTTTTCTCTTTTTATTTAGAGATTTAGCAAATGTTTTTTTGCAGTAAAAAGTGATGACAGTGGTATCAGAGCTGTGGTAAGGGCACTTTCTCCTTAACAAGTAATGTTCTATGGACTGTAAATATAGAAGCCACACTAAAATTCTTTACACACACACGCACGCACACACACACACACACAAACACACACACACAAACACACACACACAAACAAGCACACACACACACACACCGCTGCCACCCAGACACATCAGAGACATGTTCCATTACCTTGTAATGATAGTTGATAGATGTTTGCTGCATTGCTTTATCTCAGCTTCAAGATATTGCTTGGACCCTAATCTTTCCCTGAGATCAAGTCCCTAATTCTTAGTATACCGTGTGGCTGTGCATTCACAATAGGTTCCTGGCTGCTTCAGGTCAATTAATACCCTGAATACACTATCCTCGAACTTCACATCCAAGTCAAACTCCATGAGTTTATACACCGTTGCAAAATACTAAAATTTATTGGATGTAGAAACCAAGAGAACACCCACCTTGTTACTTTAGTAGCAATTGACATCATGAAAATAGAAGAATATTGATCAAGAATTGAGGTAAGAGAATGGGAGTATGTCTAAAATGTAAAATACTGGATGTGTGTTACAGATATAAAATCATCATCTATGGGCTTATTTATTGAAAACGTCAT